>NC_090442.1:376903274-377206304 GCF_031143425.1 Pleurodeles waltl
TGTTACAATGCCCCAGGGCACTCCAGCTAGTGGAGATGCCCGCCACCTGGACACAGCCCCCACTTTTGGCAGCAAGTCCAGGGGAGATAATGAGAAAAACAAGGAGGAGTCAACCACCAGTCAGGACAGCCCCTAAGGTGTCCTGAGCTGAGGTGACCCCTGCCTTTAGAAATCCTCCATCTTGATTTTGGAGGATTCCCCCAATAGGTATAGGGATGTGTCCCCCTCCTCTCAGGGAGGAGGCACAAGGAGGGTGTAGTCACCCTCAAGGACAGTAGCAATTGGCTACTGCCCCCCAGACCTAAACGCACCCCTAAATTCAGTATTTAGGGGTGACCCTGAACCCAGGAAATCAGATTCCTGCAGCCTGAAGAAACAAGAAGGACTGCTGACCTACAAGCCTGCAGAGAAGGAGGAAGACGACAACTGCTTTGGCCCCAGCCCTACCGGCCTGTCTCCAACTTTGAAAACCTGCTCCAGCGACGCATCCAACAGGGACCAGCAACCTCTGAAGCCTCAGAGGACTGCCCTGGACTACAGGACCAAGAAACTCCTGTGAACAGCGGCCCTGTTCAAAACCAGCTACTTCTTTGCAACAAAGAAGCAACTTCCAAGGACTTCCCATTTCCCACCGGAAGCGTGAGACTCTACACTCTGCACCCGATACTCCCGGCTCGACTTGCAGAAAACCAACACCTCAGGGAGGACTCCCCAGCGACTGCAAGCCTGTGAGTAACCAGAGATGACCCCCCTGAGCCCCCACAGCGACACCTGCAGAGAGAATCCAGAGGCTCACCCTGACCGCGACTGCCTTCAACAAGGGACCCCACGCCAGGAACCAACACTGCACCCACAGCCCCCAGGACCTGAAGGAACCAAACTTCGACGCAGAAGTGACCCGCAGGCGACCCTCTGCCTTGCCCAGGTGGTGGCTGTCCCGAGAAGCCCCCACTGTGCCAGCCTGCACCATTGAAACCTATACAAAACCCGACGCCTGCTTTGCACACTGCCCCTGGCCGCCCCTGTGCCGCTGAGGGTGTGTTTTGTGTGCCTATTTGTCCCCCCCACCCAGTGCTCTACAAAACCCCCCTGGTCTGCCCCCCGAGGACGCATGGCCACAGACCAAGAAATGCCACAAACACAAACCAGAAATAATGATGACCTTTTCTGAAAATGCAAATGATCGCATACACCGCTGCCTGCTGGCAGACTGGAACCGGAGCACCCCTGTTATCCATAGGTGCCTATGTGTTTTGGGCACCTCTTTCACCTCTGCACCTGACCGGCCCTGAGCTGCTGGTGTGGTAACTTTGGGGTTGCCTTAACCCCCAACGGTGGGCTGCCTATGCCCCGGGACTGAGACTTTTAAGTGTTTTACTTTCCTCCTAATCTAACCTTTACTTACCTCCCCCAGGAACTGTTGATTTTTGCACTGTGTCCACTTTGAAAATAGCATATTGCCATTTTTATAAAGACTGTACATGATATTGTTTTCATTCAAAGTTCCTAAAGTATCTACGTGAAGTACCTTACATTTAAAGTATTAACTGTAAATCTTGAACCTGTGGTCCTTAAAATAAACTAAGAAAAAATATTTTTCAATATAAAAACCTATTGGTCTGGAGTAAGTCTTTGACTGTGTGTTCCTCATTTATTGCCTGTGTATGTACAACAAATGCTTAACACTAACCTCTGATAAGCCTACTGCTCGACCACACTACCACAAAAATAGAGCATTAGAATTATCTACTTTTGCCACTATCTTACCTCTAAGGGCAATCCTTGGACTCTGCACACTATTTCTTACTTTGAAATAGTATATACAGAGCCAACTTCCTACAAGTGGTGACTTTGATGGTTGTAAGTATTTTGACCCTCTAGTGGGTGATGTAATTCCATCATTCAAATTCCTGATTATTTGTTACTTCATCATCATCTTCCCCCGCCCTCCTCTTTCTCAACAGTGTCCACTTAGGCTTGTTATAGAGCCGTCCAGCTGCTAATGGTGTTTGTGGAGGTGATGGGGGATGAGGAGCTGGTAGGAAAGGCTATTAAGGAACAGCTGGGAAAATGGGCATACAAATCTTGCATCATAGTTTGTTTTATGAGTGCAGTGCAAAAAGTGTTTGGTACTTCAAGTGCTGATAGCGTGGTCTATTCTGTAGCAGTGATCCCAGTCATCCATACAGCTAGCTCCATGGTACTACCACTTCCATTTTTTCCACCTGAAGGTAAGCGTTGTAATTCCCCATCTTTTTTTTACGGCTCGTCATATACAGTTTTCTTTCTCTCCTTTTTACTCCTCATATTCCGACATATATCTTAGGTGAAGTTTGCCAGGACTATAGGCCATTCTGCATATAGCTGCTGTCTCCCTCCTTTGACTGCAAGAACTGGGCTAGAAGTTCACCACAAATTTTACTAAGCAAAGGGTGAGCAGGCAGTGCAGTCATGGAGAGTCCAGTGTTTTGCAACCACAGTAACCAACACTGTCTGCTTTCCTGCCATAGGTGAAATGTTTTTTTTTTTGTGTGTCACAGACAAGCCTGTTGTTGATGAAGCCATCGCCAAGCATATTCGCAGATACCTCCATTGACAAACTGACAATTAAATGTGCTGTCTCTGATGAGACCGTAGCTGTTGGTGGGTCCTTTAAAGAAAGTGATAGACAAACTATTGATAAGTACTTGTTCAGAAGTATGTTGATAGGATCATCAAAGAATACATTTTTAGGGCAAATATGGCACAAGATCTGAAAAAAAAAGGTTTTTCCTCTTTTGACACTTTAAGGTTGAAAGGTAGTTTCCCTTTCCTAAAACAGCTCTGGCTGGAGGAAAGGCTGTGGTAATGGTGGTGTGCTACTTAATCGGTATTGTTGTTTGCCCTGAGACCTGCTAACAGGGCTTACTAGTGGTCAGACAATTACTGAGGAGTCATAGAATGATGACAGGGAATGACTTGAAGATCGAATACTGAATAAATATTTTAATGGAATGAAACAAAACCCTAGACTTTAAACAAGTTATACAGTCTTTACAACATGGTTTTATTTGAAAGTAGAGAGATCACTAATAAGTTTATCAGAGTAGCAAACACCCATTAGATCTGCAGTGAGATGTCAGTTCTTTTATTACATTTTGTGGGAAGATTTTATGCTTTCTCTTATAAGAGCACCAATGTGAAGGAAAGAATGTGGGTGGCGACTAAGTTGTAGGAAGTACAGAAGTAGAGAAGTAGGCCCTTTTGCATGTGCAAAGCTTTAGCATTCAGCTACTCTTGACTTTATAAATGTTGTAATCACTGAGGAGTAGAGGTCCAAAAAAGGACAAGAATGCACTCTGGAATGAATAGCCATTTTAGGAAGGATATCTGCTGTAAGCCACATATTTTACTCTGTTGTCATGCTTGTATTTAGGCTCAGAGTGTTTATTTTATTTTAATCTTGTCAAACATCACCCATCTGTTGACAAGTAGGATTCTGCTATCACAGCATGTATTTTAAACGTACAATCTTTCAAAGAAAAGTGCCAGGTCCTATTCTTTGGAAGAAAGCTGGATATTCTTGGACAAGATTTATTTTTCTAGTGTGACACTTGTCAATTGCTATCTGTATTTATGCCCCGCATTAGGAACCGGACATGTCCTGTGAGTAAAGATCATCTTTTCCTTGTGTGCTATTGCTTCTAAGCATAGTTGCTTTTAATCTTCAAGCCATATCACAAGTGACATCATCTCACACATATATACCTTTCATTAAAAGTCATGAAATATCTGTCAGATGTACATAATATAAGTCCTCAGAATCAGTAGATTTAATCTCTTTTGGTTGACGTGGCATGTTAAGATGCAAAATTGTGCCTGTAGTTGTATCCACTGTAGGGACCTCTTGATATTGTTTATCACTTGAAGGGTCTGGTAGTAATTTTCTAGTCTCAAGGTCACAGGTTTAACCCCAGTTTTATAAAATGCATCTTTCAGCTTCCAAAGGAATCTTAGTGCTGTTTGGCTAATGGGAGTCTTTTAATGGGCTTGCCCACAGAAAGGGTGTTCCCTTGTGGGGTTGGGTCACATGAACCTCTGCCTCCACATGTAAATCTATATATGTACCCATAATTACTCTGGGCTATCTGATTCACTCATTTAAAAACTACAGGTCTTACTGTTCAACTGTATGCCCCCTGTCTGTTCATGTGCATTATTTGTCATCTAAACTTTCTTTCCATGTTTTCTCTCTCCCTGGATGCCAACACCTAGTTATAGTGTATCTCAATGGAGATCTCAGTTTGGGAGTTGGCCAACTGGTCTTCTTACTTAATGCTATCTCATTTTGGTATTAAATGATAAGAGATGTACGTTGTTCCAATGGCAATGTAGATGGCACTTGGTGACCTGTTCATGTCTTCAGATTCCTTGAAATTATGCTCATTAACCGGTTCTGTGCCGAGGACGTAGTGGTTACGTCCTTCGGCACAGTGCTGCTGTGCCGAGGACGTAACCACTACGTCCACGGCACACAGCCCAGAGGGAGCGCTCTCGCTCCCTCTGTGTGCTTCCCCCCACCCCCCAAAGGCAGGGATGGAAGGGGAAGCTCTTCCCCTTCCACCCTGAATCCCCCACCCCCCCATAATGACGTCAGAGCGCGATCGCGCGCTGACTTCATTATCGGGTGCCCGTCGCACAGGAAGCCATTTGCTTCCTGTGCGGCGAGAGAGGAAGAGGTGAGTTTCTCTTCCCGGTGGGTGGGGGGGGTTTGCAGAAAGAGGCACCGGGGGAAAGGAAAGGGTTTTCCTTTCCCCCGGTGTCTCTTTGAGCATTCCTGCTGCCCGATCGCATTGCGATCGGGCAGCAGGAATGCCCACTTGATGCCAGGGATTTTTGTTGTTGTTGTTATAAATGGGATTTTACTGTTGGGGAGCGGCCCCTTGGGCAAGGGTCGCTCCCCTTTTGGGGGCAACTAATTACGGCCATTTCTGCCCCCCTACCAAGGGGGGGCAGAAACCACTGGAACGCCAGGGATGTTTTTTTTTTTGTGTATTTATGTGGAGGTGGGGGTGCCCCCTTGGGCAAGGGGGCACCGAACTGTTGGCCTTTTCTGCCCCCCTTTGGGGCAGATCGGCCTATTTTATTTAGGTCCATCTGCCCCCAAAGGGGGCAGAAGCCGCTTAGGCACCAGGGATTGTGTGTGTAGTGGATGGAGGGGCGGCCCCTTGGGCAAGGGTCGCTCCCCTTTGGGGGCATGTCTTTTAGGGCCATTTCTGCCCCCCTTGGGGGCATATCAGCCTATTATTTTTAGGCTGATCTGCCCCAAGGGGGGCAGAAACCACTAGAATGCCAGGGATTTTTTTTTTATTTGTTTATTTTTGTGGGGGTGTGGGGTGACCCTTGGGCACGGGGCGCCCCCCCAAGGGGAGCATTGACCTGTTGGCCATTTCTGGCCCCCCTGGGGGCAGATGGGCCTATTTGTTTAGGCCCATCTGCCCCCAAGGGTGGCAGAAGCCACTTAGACACCAGGGATAGTGTGTGTGTGTGTGTGTGTGTGTGTTAGTGGATGGGGTGGGGTCTTGGGCAAGGGTTGCCCCCCCCTTTGGGGGCACACGTACCGAGGCCATTTCTGCACCCCCTGGAGACAGATCGTCCTATTATTTTTAGGGGGGCAGAAACCACTAGAACGCCAGGGATTTTTTTTATTAGTTTATTTTTGTGGAGTGGGCGTCCCCTTGGGCACGGGGCGCCCCCCCAAGGCGGGCATTGACCTGTTGGCCATTTCTGCCCCCCTTGAGGGCAGATGTGCCTATTTTTTTAGGTCCATCTGCCCCCAAAGGGGGCAGAAGCCACTTAGACACCATGGATAGTGTGTGTGTGTGTTAGTGGATGGGGGGGCCCTTGGGCAAGGGTCGCCCCCCCTTTGGGGGCACATGTAAAGAGGCCATTTCTGCACCCCTTGGAGACAGATCGGCCTATTATTTTTAGGCGGATCAGCCCCCAAGAGGGGCAGAAACCACTAGAACGCCAGGGATTTGTTTTTATTAGTTTATTTTTGTGGGGGGGCGTCCCCTTGGGCACGGGGCGCCCCTCCCCCCCAAGGGGGGCATTGACCTGTTGGCTATTTCTGCCCCCCTTGGGGGCAGATGGGCCTATTTTTTTAGGGCCATCTGGGGCAGAAGCCACTTAGACACC
Organism: Pleurodeles waltl; assembly: GCF_031143425.1. Taxonomy (NCBI): domain Eukaryota; kingdom Metazoa; phylum Chordata; class Amphibia; order Caudata; family Salamandridae; genus Pleurodeles; species Pleurodeles waltl. The sequence continues at coordinate 376,909,452 of NC_090442.1, forward strand.
AGGGATAGTGTGTGTTAGTGGATGGGGGGTGGGGCCCTTGGGCAAGGGTTGCCGCCCCTTTGGGGGCACATGTACCAAGGCCATTTCTGCACCCTTGGGGACAGGATCGGCCTATTATTTTTAGGCCCATCTGCCCCAAGGGGGGCAGAAGCCACTTAGGCACCAGGGATAGTGTTGTGTGTGTTTTTTTGTTTGGGGGCTGTCCCCTTGGGCAAGGGAAACTCCCCATGGGGACACACTACTAAAGGTATTTTCTGCCCTCCTTGGGGCAGATAGGCCTATCTGCCCCTATGGCAGAATCCACTTAGGCACCAATTTCTAAATGTTTGATGGTGGGGTGTTTGTCAACTGATGAAGTATTTGCATTTGTGATAAAAAATGTTTTCCTCCTTTTTGTTCTAGTTCAAAGCTTTTGCTTTATTTGCTGTGGCTCCTTGCGGTTTTGGCGGTGGTTGACCTGCAGTTTGCACAGTTGCATGTTTTAGGTAAGTAAAAACAATTTACTCCAAAGGAGTATTGTTGCCATGCATGAATGACATGTTTGTAGGGGGTGTACTAAATGCAGTTGTGTGTGAAATTGTCCTTAGATTTGTGCACAATGATATTTGTTTTGTCTTATTTCTAATTTGCCTTTCTTTCTTTTTAGTGGGATATCATTGGTGATTGCTGTGTCTGTGCAGAGTAGTTGCTGGTGAATCAAGCTTTTTCAGGCAAGTGAGCGGTATAGTTTTTGAGTTTATAACTCTTACTGACAAAGCTACACTTTGTTACTTGTCTTACATAGTGCTGGTTGTTGGTGGTGAATTTGTCCAGTTAATTTTAGTAGGAAAGATCCTGGCTAGCCGCAGGATGACCGCTCAGCAGGTGGTTGGTATGCTTTTTGAGTCATTGTCTGATCATGATTATGAGACGGACTCTGCATCTGAGGCAGAGGAGGAAGTGAGAGATTCTGGCAGTGATGTTTCTGTTGGAGGGGAATCTTCTGATGATGAAGCCACACTCAGTGCAGATGAAGGGCCCGTTTTAGAGGAGGACACTGATGTGCCATTAGTGCAGCAACCTGGGGCTGAAAGGTTTCCCGTTAGAAGACCTGAACTCTGGGTTGCCCCAAACATGGAGCAGCCAGAGTTGCCTGCCTTTACTGGTCTCCCGGGGTGTAGCGCCAATACAGAGAACTTTTTGCCTATCAATTTCTTTGAGTTATTCATGAATGATGTGTTTTTGGAAGAGATTGTTGAGCAGACTAATTTGTATGCGGAGCAGCATTTGAGGGACAACGCTGCCTGACTTAGGCCACACTCTAGAGCTGACCAGTGGATTCCCACAAATTTGGAGGAGATAAAAAAGGTTTTTGGTTTGACTTTTTTGATGGGGTTGATAAGGAAGCCGTCACTGGCTTCTTATTGGTCTACTAGTCCCTTGATGGCAACAGCTGTATTTCCTGCGACCATGAGTCGTAATCGGTATTTGCTTCTTCTTAGGATGCTGCATTTTGTTGACAATGCATTAGCCTTGCCACAAGATCACCCAGATTCTGACCGTCTTTTTAAGATTAGGCCTGTCCTTTATCATTTTGTAGATCGGTTTTCGGAGGTCTATGTTCCAGGCAAAGAGATAAGTGTGGACGAGTCTTTGGTCCTCTTCAAGGGTCGTTTGGTTTTTAGGCAGTACATTCCTAGCAAAAGGGCACAATATGGAATTAAGTTGTATATGCTGTCTGAAAGTAGTACAGGATATGCGTATAGTTTCCGTGTCTACACTGGTAGGGATTCCAATATTGACCCCCCTGGTTGTCCTCCCACTTTTGGAGTTACTGAGAAAATTGTGTGGGATCTTGGTAGACGACTGTTCAACAAAGGTCACCATTTGTATGTAGATAACTTCTACACTGGAGTGCAGTTGTTCAAGGAATTGTTAAGAGTGGACATAGTTGCTTGTGGCACAATTCGTTGTAACCGGAAAGGCTATCCAAGGGAGCTTGTTTGTAAAAAACTTGAGGGGACAGTGCTGTGCCTTGCGGAATGATGAGCTGCTAGCTTTGAAACTTTCAGACAAGAGGGATGTCTACATGCTAAGTACCATCCATGATGAGAGTACTTCCCCAGTGACTGTTTGGGACCAGGTTGCTGAAGTGCGCAAACCTGTGTGCATTTTAGATTATAATAAGCACATGGGAGGTGTAGATAGAGTTGATCAGAGGTTGGAACCTTATACTGCTATTCGCAAGTCTTACGTTTGGTATAAGAAGTTAGCAATTCACCTCTTCCACTTAGCAACCTTTAATGCTTTTATTGTGTTTAGGGATAGGTCTCCAGAGCCAAAGATGACATTTGTGAAATTTCAGGAGTCAGTGATAGGGAGCCTTATTGTGGTGGAACAGGCCAGAGTTCCTAGAGAAGCAGTGGTGGAGGATGTGGCTAGATTGAAAGATCGCCACTTTGCTGAGCACATTCCTCCCACACCCAAAAAAGACTTTCCAGCTAAGAAATGTAGAGTGTGTTTTCGAAGAGGTATCCGGAGGGAGACTCTAATGTACTGCCCAGATTGTCCTTCAAAGCCTGGGCTGTGTGTGGGTGGTTGTTTTAAGAATTACCACACCCAGAAGAATTTCTGGGAACAACCATGAGTGTAAACTCATGTCTGTTTTGTATTTTCATGTGTTCAGTTTCATGGTTAGCATTTCTGTCATGTACTTAGTTAGAGCTTTTGTGTTTATAGTTTTGTAATTCTTTCTACTTAGTTAGGGGTTCCTCTGTTTAAAAAAAAAAAAATGATGCCATTGTGTGTGGAGTGGGGCTTGGCTGAGAGTGTACATATTGACTTGCTGTTGGCTACTGCAACACACTGCCAGCCAAACACCAGTCCACACACTCCCATCAGCTGGTGTGATTGTTGTATCAGGCATGTGGGCGTATGTAAGTGATGGGCCCTTGAGTGGCGCTGTCTGTCGATGTGAGTGTTGTAATGTGCTGGGCCCGTGGCGGGCGGTGTGAATGGTCTTGTGCGTGTCATGTATGAAAGGTGTGTGAATGGACTGTAAAGCAGTTGGTGCCTTGTCGCGGCTTTACAGCTCACGAGCTGTTAGTCATTGGTTCAGTTTTTTGCCTTTCAGTTATTAACAGTGCATTTCATTTTTGTGAAATCTCTTGTTAATAAAATTTGATCCACTGAACCATCACTCACCCTCGTGCCAAATCCAACCAGTATGTGTGGAAAAAATGACAAAACCTGCTCCGCTGTAATCAGGCGTCGCAGCACACCTGTGACACGCTAGGTGCCTCGGGTGGGACCCCGATGATGAAGCATGCCACCAACTTGGTTGGTGGGTGAGGGGTCTATTTCACATAACCTAAGTGCGTTTCTTTTCACAATTTTTGTGTTTGGCACATCACGGACGTATGTGGACACATCAAAATGATATATTACAAAACTACCTGTGTTTGGGGGTGAGGGCGCACCTATGTTTTGGTCCTGGGTGCGGCCTTCATCTAGGGAAACCTACCAAACCCAGAATTATTTTTAAACTAGACACCCCAAGGAGTCCAGGGAGGTGTGGCTTGCGTGGATCCCCCAACATTTTCTTACCCAGACTCCTCTGTAAACCTCGATTTGCTTAAAAAAGCATATTTTCCTGACTTTTCTTAGTAGGATCACCGCTCCAGCACAAAATTCCTACTCCCCAGTGTTCCCCTCAGTCTCCCAAGTAAAATGACACCTCACTTATGTGGGTCCCCAAAGCAGAGTCAGTCTAAAGATGTATAAAATAATATGTCCTTATAAACTCGCTGTGCTATCCCCTCTATCTCTACAAGTTTTGGGCCTTATTCTGCTGCAGGCACCTGGCCCACCCACACAAGTGAGGTATCATTTTTACCGGGAGACTTGGGGGAACGCTTGGTGGAAGGAAATTTGTGGCTCCTCTCAGATTCCAGAACTTTCTGTCACCATAATGCGAGGAAAATGTGTTTTTTTAGCCAAATTTTGAGGTTTGCAAAGGATTCTGGGTAACAGAACCTGGTCAGAGCCCCACAAGTCACCCCATCTTGGATTCCCCTAGGTCTCTAGTTTTCAAAAATGCACAGGTTTGGTAGGTTTCCCTAGGTGCCGGCTGAGCTAGAGGTCAAAATCCACAGGTAGGCACTGTTTTCTATGAAAAAATGTGATGTGTCCACGTTGTGTTTTGGGCCATTTCCTGTCACGGGCGCTAGGCCTACCCACACAAGTGACGTATCATTTTTATCGGGAGACTTGGGGGAACGCTGGGTGGAAGGAAATTTGTGGCTCCTCTCAGATTCCAGAACTTTCTGTCACCGTAATGTGTGGAAAATGTGTTTTTTTTAGCCAAATTTTGAGGTTTGCAAAGGATTCTGGGTAACAGAACCTGGTCAGAGCCCCACAAGTCACCCCTTCTTGGATTCCCCTAGGTCTCTAGTTTTCAAAAATGCACGGGTTTGGTAGGTTTCCCTAGGTGCCGGCTGAGCTAGAGGCCAAAATCTACAGGAAGGCACTTTGCAAAAAACAGCTCTGTTTTCTGTCAAAAAATGGGATGTGTCCACGTTGTGTTTTGGGACATATCCTGTCGCAGGCGCTAGGCCTACCCACACAAGTGAGGTACCATTTTTATCGGGAGACTTGGGGGAACGCTGGGTGGAAGGAACTTTGTGGCACCTCTCAGATTCCAGGACTTTCTGTCACTGAAATGTGAGGAAAACTTGTTTTTTTAGACAAATTTTGAGGTTTGCAAAGGATTCTGGGTAACAGAACCTGGTCAGAGCCCCACAAGTCACCCCATCTTGGATTCCCCTAGGTCTCTAGTTTTGAAAAATGCACAGGTTTGGTAGGTTTCCCTAGGTGCCGGCTGAGCTGAAGGCCAAAATCTACAGGTAGGCACTTTGCAAAAAACACCTCTGTTTTCTTTAAAAAAAGGTGATGTGTCCACGTTGCGTTTTGGGGCATTTCCTGTTGCGGGCGCTAGGCCTACCCACACAAGTGAGGTATCATTTTTATCGGGAGACTTGGGGGAACATAGATTAGCAAAACAACTGTTATTGCCCCTTGTCTTTCTCTACATTTTTTCCTTCCAAATATAAGAGAGTGTGTAAAAAAGACATCTATTTGAGAAATGCCCTGTAATTCACATGCTAGTATGGTCACCCTGGAATTCAGAGATGTGCAAATAACCACTGCTCCGCAACACCTTATCTTGTGCCCTTTTTGGAAATACAAAGGTTTTCTTGAAAGCTATTTTTCACTCTTTATATTTCAGCAAATGAATTGCTGTATACCCGGTATACTGTAGAATGAAAACGCACTGCAGGGTGCAGCTCATTTATTGGCTCTTGGTACCTAGCGTTATCGATGAACCTACAAGCCCTATATATCTCCGCATCCAGAGGAGTCCAGCAGACGTAACGGTATATTGCTTTCGAAAATCTGACATTGCAGGAAAAAGTTACAGAGTGAAACGTAGAGAATAATTGATGTTTTTTTCACCTCAATTTCAATATTTTTCTTTTTCAGTTGTTATTTTCTGTAGGAAACCCTTGTAGGATCTACACAAATTACCCCTTGCTGAATTCAGAATGTTGTCTACTTTTCAGAAATGTTGCGGTTTCTGGGATCCAGCATTGGCTTCATGCCCATTTCTGTCACTGACTGGAAGGAGGCTGAAAGCACAAAAAATCGTAAAAATGGGGTATGTCCCAGTAAAATGCCAAAATTGTGTTGAATAATTGGGTTTTCTGATTCAAGTCTGCCTGTTCCTGAAAGCTGGGAAGCTGGTGATTTTAGCACCGCAAACCCTTTGTTGATGCCCTTTTCAGGGAAAAAGCCACAAGCCTTCTTCTGCAGCCCCTTTTTCCAATTTGTTTGAAAAAACACAAAATGTTCACTGTATTTTGGCTAATTTCTTGGCCTCCTTCTGGGGAACCCACAAAGTCTGGGTACCTCTAGAATCCCTAGGATGTTGGAAAAAAAGGACGCAAATTTGGCGTGGGTAGCTTATGTGAACAAAAAGTTATGAGGGCCTAAGCGCGAACTGCCCCAAATAGCCAAAAAAAGGCTCGGCACAGGAAGGGGAAAAGGCCTGGCAGCGAAGGGGTTAATGATGTGTCATGTTTACTATGTGAGTGCACTTTCCATCAAGTTTGGATTATATTCAATGGCTTAGTCATAGCTAAATATATGCAATGTGTCTTCCCACCCTGCTTCCAATCATGCCTTCATATGGATTGCTTCAAGAGTGTGGTATACATGATATTTCCTTAACCCATTTACACCACTGGACATGCTGTTTACATCTCCTGGACTATCTCTGTAGTGCAGAGAATGAGAAAAGCATGCCCCTGCAATGAAAGCAGGAAAACCCTGTGATGCTTACATTAGAGTGCTTCCATTTTATGGACCCCACCTCGGGCTGCTGGCAAAGAGCTTAGGTAGCAGCCTGATGATTTTTTTCAATTGCTGACCATCAGTCTACGATGCTTGTTGACTTTGTTCACTGCTGAAAGCTATGGTTTCTGTTTGGTGTTTGCTGGCACTGCTCAATCATCTAAACGTATAAGTTACTTACCTTTGGTAACGACATATCTGGTAGAGACATATTCTAGTTGCAGATTCCTTATAAAACTCTTTAAACTGGGCGAGGTTATATCAGATACCAATTTCAACAGGATAGGTAATACTGGAAAGGGGAGACACCTGCCTTTCCAAGAGTATCTCTGCCTGCTGGATTCCTGCTCATTGATCACCACAGGAGGGTGATCTCTCAGCAGGAATCCACTCCACTGGACCACCATGGAAGAGAATCACTGGTGGAGCACCACCTCGTCATGGGCTAATGCTGCACATTAACTATGACCAACATGGTTTTTCTGCCACACTGGGGGCTAGTGGTAGATTGGGACATATAATTACCATCTGCCATCAGACGTTCCCCTCACCTCTTGAACCCTAGAGTCCCAAATATCACTGGGAACAAGGGAAATGTTTAAATAAATAAAAATAAAATAAAAGAATGGGGTGAGGTCTGAAAAGTCTGGCTTCTTTGTCCCATTGCCCTCTGAAGACTTAGACAGTCTTTCTGGCACCAAAGGGTAGGCATTTGGGGCACCTATCCCTAAACTGGGTGCACTAGGAGGTCAAAAGGCCCACTAGACACTAGGAAATGTGTAAGAAACATGGGTTAGAGACCGACCTGGTACAGATGTGCACCCCTAGACAGTCTTTCGCCCTGGGAAGCACACTGGGGGACATCTGCCCACTTGACTTTAGGAAAAATATGAAAATAAACAAATGAGTGAGTGCTGGCTCACCCTGCCACTGCACCAGTTTCCCCCTGTGACTAGCTAATCTTTCTATTCCTTCTGGAGTGGGGAGACATATCTCCAGTCTTACCACTCCAAGGAGGCAGGCGTCTTAAATACATATATATTTTTTTAAAGGAATGTGTGGAGGGAGGGCAGTCTTGGCATCAGGCTACCTCCCACCCACATGACCTATACAGTCTGGAACTGGAGGTTTTTGGGGGAGGGGTGGGAGACATTCACAATCTGCCCACCCCACGAGGCAAAAAGCCCAAAAGCCCATTAGACCGCTAGGGGGGATATGTTTATTTTTTTAATTAATGAAGTGAGGGGTTAGAGGCTTGATACCTGAAAATTGTGGAGAAGTGTCAGCCTGCCCTGGCACTGTACTGCATATGTTGACCTCCCCCAGGCACTAGTATTGCTTTAAAACTCCTTGTACCCCCCCACCCCCTCCACCAGGCCAACTCACATAGCTTCCTCCTCGCTGCACCAGTGAAGAGAGTCCATCTATTATCATCACGCAATCAAATGGTGTTTTTTCACTTAAAGAGTTAAGATGCTGTATACTACCTACTTCTCTTGTTATGATCTTGGGGAAGCACATAATATATAACTAGGATGCAAACTTTGCATGATTGAGGCAAAAATTTAAATGGAGTGTCTCCCAATTGCACCCCTACAAGTTATTCTCAGACAACCTGGGATGTGAGTAGACTAATGTTTGCAACATGAAGCTCAGGTTTGGAACCTTCCGGTTCCACGTCACAACCACTGTGTTGTTTCTTCCATCATGTTGACAAAGTACTAGATTTCAGCTCTGAACCGGATGCCAGAAAAAAATGATCTGGGTTGGAGTCCTCATACGGATGCCTATTGAATGCCATGAAAGGGATCACAAGTCATTCGCAAAATAGAAAGAAATACTTTGAAGAAAAATAAGTTAAATATTCTGAACCCAAGACTAGATGGCAGGAGTGTGCTCAGAAAATGAGCAACACAAAAAGAACAGATGTTCGACGGAATGCTGAACACTGCAAACATTCACCCCCCGGTCACAGAGGTCTGGGTTTAATCCATTGTTTTCTGCCCACCAAACCACCCCAGTTTGGACCCAGTTATCTGCAAATCAGTCTTGACCCTGTTCCCCATGGGAACAGTCCAGCCCGAACTGCCAGGCCAGGTCCTCCCTGGACTGGAAAAAAGCACCCTGGGATTGGTTTAGATATCACCCCCTCATCAGCCAGGCTAGCTTGAATCCAATGGCACAGTGAGCACGGGACCCATGGCTGGGCATACCCTTCCCACTTGGGGGCGACAAAAGGAAAAAGAAAAGATGATGGACGGAATGCTGAACAAAGCAAACATTCATCCCCAGTCACAAAGATCTGGGTTTTATCCATCGTTTTTTTGCCCACCATCCCAGTTTGAAACTTGCCATTTGCAAATCAGTCTTGACCCTGCTCCCAGTGGGAACAGTCCAGCCTAAAACCCCAGGCCAGGTCTTCCCTGGACCGGAAACAAGCATCCTGGGTCCAGTTTCGGGGAATCACCTTCATCAGCCAGGCTAGTTTGAATCCAGTGGTGGATTCAAGCAATACTGACTGATGAGGAGTGACAACCCGAAACTGGTTCCAGGATGCCTGTTTCAGGTCCAGGGAGGACCTGTCCTGGCAGTTACGGGCAGAACTGTTCTCATGGGGAACAGGGTCAAGACTGATTTGCATGTGAGTGGGTCCAAACTGGGGTGGCATGGTGGGCAAAAAAAACGGTGGTGTAAATGCCTCTTTGGGGATGGCAGCCTTCAACAGTCCTTGGCTTATACCACTCCTGTGATGGATTAGGGTAAAAGTGATTGCCTAGCAAATGCATCCAACTATGCAATACTCTTTTTTAAACATTACACTAAATAGACCTCCATTTGTACCCAGCATCATCTTCATTCCTATCATGGACTCTCTTCTAGTCATCAAACAAGCTGTGTAAACACGACAGGACTGCTGCAGCCTCCTCTCCATCGTCCAAGGGCAAGTAGTTGATGCAATATTGCATTCATTAAAATTGCAATTTTGCATTCATTAAAATTGCCTTCTTCCACTGACAGGCAAATCTATGTTTGAAGAGAGCCCTGCTTCAGCTCCTCAAAGCTTTAAAAAGATCCATTATACAGCCAGAAGATAGTCGGAAAGCATATAGGCTACCTCCATGCTGTCAAATATTATTAACTTTTCCAGTTTAGAACTTAATATTCAAAACACCAACTCCCTCTGCAGAACCCAACAAATCCAAATTGAGTTTAAGAGAGAATTGTGGGTGTGCCATAGACTCAATAAACTTGCTTTTCAAACCTTTTAAAAACAATATCTCCTTGAACTACTATGTGTTGGCAAAATGCAAAGTATATGAATGAAAGATTTATGTGCTAAAATGTATTAAGTTATGCCACAAGAGTAGCCAGTGCAGAATCTTTTAAATTGCAAAACGTCATAATAGAAAATATAAATACTGTTACTTTTTTAATCGTATTTTTAATGCAGTAGTACTAGGACCACACCAGGGTCTAACAAATTGTGACTAGCCAACTAAGTGGAAAACATGGCACACATTTGCATTCCAAGCATTCTTAGTTCAATATTTTAAATTGAATACAGAGGAATAGTTAAAGAAGAAATTGAGAAAATTAATTTACGTCTACAATCAAACTCGTATATATTTCAATGCACAGTAAAGTTATCAGCATAGAGAGGATGCCAATGACATAACTAAACAGGATGGTCTGGTGTGAGGACAAGGAAATATTTGTTTTATTATACCATGGACAACCGACACCTAACAAAAATACATGTGAAGAGGAAAGAAGAGAGATCAGGATCTGAAAGCATACCTGGAGGCGGCGGGATGTCAGTCAACAGTGCGTGTACATCTTCCATGGCATCTGCATCATCGATCTAAAAGAAATCACAGTATCAATAGACAAAGTACCAATTCAGTAAAAATGACAGAAACAAGGAACACAGTAAAAAAAGATTTAACACTGTGAGAGCTCAACAGCTTTCAGTTTGTTCACTACAGGTCAACAGAAAACATAAAACAAGCACGTGAATATAATCCCTACTACTCCTGAAGAAAAGTTTGTATTGATTACCAGTGGTTGATGAAATGGGGGCTTACACTGTGCAAGAAAGTTTATATTAGTCAACAAAAGCAACAGAAAAGTGAGATAAGGTCGTCTTTGTCAAGTGAAATAACAGAGTCATTGTAGAGCAACCATCAAAAGAGGAGAGGTGACGATCACAACGAATAACCTAAAAAACATGAGTCGCTTGACAGGATGGAACTACCTCTTCAATTTTACACATATTCCTCCAAGAACAAACGCAATACTTAACAAATATTTAAATTTAAGGTCACACTACTTTTTGCTTCCCAGAGATGTAGAAGGAACACAAACCATTGTATTTTCAAAGGTGAATAACCATCATAAGTGAATGGGGGGGGGGAGGGGGGTCTATACCAGTTTTTTAACATAAATGATTGAAGTTTCTCACCAAATATGTTACCACAAAATAGAAACTCTTATTCTGTAACACATTAATATTGAAACAATGGGGTTTACACCGAGGAGATAATCATTGCAGGCAAGAGAGTAATTAAGAAGTCCCTCTTAATTATGAAACAGCAGTTACTAGCCCCACTTGAGCTACAAGACCAAAGGGAATACCATGGATGCATTGTGTTTCATCCAACTGCAGCTGCCAAACTCACAGAGTAAAACTTAGGTATTGGTACACTCTATATCAACTATTCTTGGGGGTCAGAGTTACAAGGTAAGATGGAAAAGCACTCCGAGTAAGGAACTAGCTATGTCCTTTCCTGATCCACCTAATAATAAATCAAAATCTCCATCTGACCATACTTGATTTTTAAAACGTTTTTAGTGGAGTACAGTGAAAGTTCCTTTGGGAGGTAATGAAAAAGACAATTTTTTGTGACCAGCTCCATGGACAACTAGAAAGTCTTCACAAAAACAAACCAGGGCAACAATAGGAATCAACCTTCTCTGTCATGGGATTTGTAATTCATGCAGGAGACTATCGCTAAGCATGAGATCAATATCGGAAAATGAATTAAAAACCGAAAACCACCCACCAGGAAGCAAAATGTTCGGTCTTTATTTTATTGTTTAAATAGAAAATTAATCAATTAAATCAAGATTAGTTGTCAAATAAGTTACACTAAGCTGAAATCATCCAACAACAAGCATTTGCAATGTAATGGGTCTCACGTTTGCTCGAGTTACAGCTATTAGCATTGTAATCTCCTAAATGGACTTTTCTTGCCACATAAGCTGAAAATGAAAAGATAAACAGTTTCACATAAGCGAGCAGACAGCCGCCATAAGCACGAAACAGACACACAAACGGAAACCGAAGTGCACTTGCAGGGAAACGTATGGGCAAAAGTGCAATTATACGTGTAACCATCAAAAGTGCAATTATCTATGTAACCAGCAAAAGTGCAATTATCTATGTAACAGGGTCGATGTCATACAAAGCGCTCAAATACTGCCCAGCGAGATCGCGCTGCCTACGAAATGAAAAGAAAAAGTAGTCCAGGCACCATATGGAAAACATCGAGCCTCGTATGTTTTCAGTGGTTGGCTAGTACGCTTTAGGAGGGCTAAACACCAGAAAAGGCATGACTAATGTCCCGGACGGCTTCCTTTAAGATAATGGAGATGCCCCAAGTGTGTTTGTTAGTTAGTGCGGTCGCAGTGTATCATCTTGTAGCCGTCAGGTGTAATTGTGGCGATGTCTGGGTTCAAGGTGGGGTTGAGCCATTTTTAAGTGATGAAGGCAACGTCAGGGGAGAGGGTAGAGATGGTGTCCCAGATTTCCATGGCTTGCTTGCAGAGGGATCTTGTGTTGAGCAGAATGCACTGAATGCTTCCGGGTTATTTGTGATATCCTGGTCGGAAGTGGTGAGGGATCTAGTGCGGGCTGGTGGCCCTGTGTTGCAGGAGAAGCAGCAATGGCAGCAGGTGAAAGGTCTTTTGGTTGATCGTGGAGAGGATGTGCAGCAGACTTTGTTATGGTGTCTGGGGTCTAGGAGCTCCTAGGTGGACCGGTGGGTGGCAGGCGGGGCATGGGCCCTGGCGCTGGGAGTGTTCCAGGTGCGGGCGGACGCAGACAGGCTTGCCTTTGAAGCAACCAAGGTGGGACTAGCTGGGTGAGGCCGAATTTGCTCATGCTTTCCAGGAGGTTGTGGGGTTGAGGGCGAAGCTGAGGTCACTGAGGAAGATTAATTACTTGGAGTAGATGGCGAGAGGGTTGATGAATCCACAACTGGCATCACAGAAGCTGTGGCACAGACCTGGGGGTTTGTATGTGAGGGTTACGCTAATAGCTAACTTGGCATCAGTGCAGAGTTGGAAATTCAGATGTTCCATGATCGGCATGGTGTCCTTTTAGGTGGTGGTGCACTGGAGGGTTTCCTTATTGATGATGGTGATGCCTCCTCCATGTTTGCTGGTGCAGTCTCAATGTCTGATGATAAGCAGGAGTCGAACCAGGTTTCAGTAGTGAAGACCACATTGAGGTGGTGGTGACGGTGTCCCAGAATTCTGTGGCATGTTTACAGAGGAACTGCGCATTGAGCAGAATGCAATGGAGCTGTTCTGGGGTGTCCGAGGTCTAAAGCCGGGGAAGGCGGAGCAAAGGATCTCCTTCGGGGGAGGGAGGCAACCTCCTATCTACTTCGAAATAGGTGTTACATGGTTTGGGAGGGGTAGCCTCCCCAAGCCACCAGTATGCTTTGGTACCCTCCTTGCATAAACCGGTTTGCACCAGTCCAGGGACCCCCCCCGTCCCTGCTCTGGTGCGAAACAGGACTGTGAACATTACCCTGTCCATCACCACCCCAAGGGTGGTGCCCAGAGCTACTCCTGATGGCCACTTGATTTGGCCATCTTTAATCCAAAATGGGCAGAGACCCCTTGGAGCATCTGAGTGGCCAGGTCAGGCAAGTGAAGTCACAGCCCCTTCCTGATGGGTGGTCACCTTGCAGGCGACCAAACCCCCTTTCAGGGCCATTTAGGGTCTCCCTCTTGGGTGGGTCCTCACATTCGACATGCAAGACTCCAGCAGGACTGCTCTGCAATGTTTACTTCATCTTCTGGCCAATGGAACCACAACTGGACTCTTCAGGAACAAACAATCTGCAACTCCAGTGATGACTCGGCTTTGCAACGTTGTTTCTCCGGCTCCTTCCAGCAACTGTAACGTTTTCCCAGTTGTGCATCCTCTGAAGTCGACGAGACTCCAGTGTGTACCAAGAAGTAGGAAGGAATCTCCCTTGGAGTGACAGTGTCGCTCCCCTGCATCTGCAGACACCAACTGCAACGACGACCAGCTGCGTGGATCTGCTCTCCTCCGGGACTACGTGGATACTGCATCACAGGTAGTAAGTCCTTGTCTCTTCTTGCAGGACAGTACCCATGTGCACTGTGACTCTTGCGGCTACAAAGGCTTGTTTGCTCCTGCTCCTGGGGATCTTCAGGCTTCCTGCAGTCTCGGTCCCCAGCACTTTTTCCTGCCAAGCAAAGTTGCCCCTCTGCTGCTCCAGCGACATGGGGCTCCTCTTCAGGTGTGATGAGTGGGCGTCACTGCGACTTGCTGTGCCTGCTGCCATTGGGTTGCCTGAGGGGGCTGCATCCTCTTCTGGTGAGTCTCCTGACTGCTGAGGGTCACCCCAGACTCCCCCCCCCCCCTCCTTGGGTCGAGTCCCCTGGGCCTTCCTGATCCTCTTCAGCATGGCAACTGCTCCTCTTCATTTACATTTGCCAAGGCTTGTTGGTGGTCTTCCTGCACCACTGCAACCTAACAGCTATCATGGGACATCACCTGCATCACTTCATGAATTCCCTTTGAGATCCTGTGCTGCACAGCTGGTCTTCTTTGTCCCCGTCGACCTGGTCCTGCATCCACAGAAGAGTGGGTAGTGGCTCCTGCCACAAATAGACGCTCCATCAAAAACTGGACTTGGTCCCCTTCCTTTACAGGTCCTCTTCTGCCAGTGCTATTGCATAAGCTTTGCATGTCTCCTAGATAAGTCTTGGCTGCTCATCCACAGCTACCTCTAGAGAGCCCTGGCTTCCTAGATTCTGCCTACACTTCACTAATAGAGGATACCTGGACCTGGTGTAGGTCGATGACACCATAGGTGCTCATCACACACCAGGCCAGCTTCCTACAGGCCCTTTATGTTGATTACTTGGTGTATGGAAAATGGATGGTAGAGTTATCATTTAGTTAAAGTGAAGTGGCAAAAGCACCTTAACTAGGAATCTAGGATGAGCTCTCAGGACAACCACCTTATCCTTACGAACTGATAAGCAAGGTTCTTTTCACTGTAACTCACTTACCCTTATAAAATAAAGATGCAATAGCAATTAGACAATGTTCCCTTTAAGAGTGATAATTTAATGACATGACTCTTTATCCATAAGCTTTATTTATGATTTCTCCTTGAAATGACTAAAGTCTTCTTATTTTTAGGTCTCTTGCGGGGGCACCCCAACCTAAATGTGATGCATCTCTTAATATGTTGGCTTGTGGAATTGATGTTTTGAATGATCTGCCTTTCAACAAGTTTGCTTTTTCCCCCCACTTTTTTAACTCCTTGATAACTCTGCCTGTTACATTCACTAGGGCCCCCCGTCTTCCTGCTTCTATGACCACTGTTTGCTCAACCATTTCTATATGGGTCTCAAACATAGTCCTGCATTTGGTATCAAGTGAACACAATGCTAACCCAGGAATGTCGGCATAATACAATTCCTGTATAGAGCTGTCTGCTTGCTGTACCAGCTGAACCCAGAACATATTTTAAACACAAATTCACTATGTTCTTACCTTCTTCTATTACATATTTCGCTATCTTTTGATATTCTTCATGAAGGACTTCCCTGAGGTCTTCTATATTTTCCCACTAATGATGGGTGCATCTATCAAGGAGAGTGTTTCAGTTTGCTATATGCCAGTAGTTCGCTGCTGCTCCCTCCATTTTTCTTTCAACAGCCTCTAGTTTTTTACTGTCCTGGACAGTGGTCCTAGAAATGTGTGTGATTGTGTCCCTTTCTTTGCTCTGGAGACTACGAGTGAATGAGGCTTTACATTGGCTCTTATGTATTTTTGGCCTTAGGTTGATGCCTTATATGTTTTTTATATGTGTGGTGTTACAGCCTTTGAGGTTTCTAGCCTATTGAACACCACCTTCCACAAGGAACCACTGGCACAAATTAAGACTAGGAAGTGTGTGTCCTCCTGTCCACTTCCAGGTGCACACAAAAGGTATTTGCTGATCTCTTTAGCACCTTGTAAAAGGAGATAGCAGGTGGCGATGCCACTGATGGAGACAAGCCTACCTCCTCTGATGTGTAATACTGCCTCAATTTCCTACAAAAGTTTCTCCTCCTTATGATTCTTTACCATCATCTTCTCTGGACCTCTCTCCTTATGTAGCTGATTGCCTTCTATTCCTCCTATATATTCTTACTCCTGCTTGACCTCCTTTATGGCTTTTGGTATATCTTTGCATTTGGAATGCCTTCAATCCCAAATGTTTTCAGTAACTTAAGGTTAGCAACCAATTCCATCAATATGTTTTCCTTAATTCTATCTCTTTTCCCTCTCAACCTTAATGGTTTTGGAAGTATTTTTTCCCCAAAGGACTTCTGTTTTGAAGCCATGTGCTGTTATTTGCTTTTTCAAGCTTGATAGTCCTCAGAGGTCGAGCCAATAGCTTTAGGCACTTCCATCTCAATGAGTATTTCTGTGGACCCACCAGGATCAGAGACCTCAACAACCTCTTCAAATGACAACTTCTTCAGCTTAGGCTTTTATGTCTTTGTGACCCTTCTTGCTTGCATGAAGTTTTCAATAAAGGTTTTCTATCTGAATCTTGCATACCATGTCCTTCAACAGTTTTGAAAGCTTTTTACTCAGTCACTATAGTTTAAAGGTCTGACTTCTGAGTTGAGACTTCAACCACCTTTGTGATTTCCTTGAGGTCTGAGACAGAGTAATGACCGCCCTGAGCCTCAAGAAACCCATATTCTCCATAGACCGAGTGTTTTTCATCTTCCTCTCCGATTCAGATTGTCCTGACAAATTCACTGCAGCCCAGTGGGCAAATAGCACCTTGTCTGTATGTACTAGGGTTTTTGGTTTAAAAATCAAATGGGCCTAACAGTCTTCTGAGGTATGTTCCTTCAGGAGGCTACTGGAAATTCGCAGTTCAGGGTGAACGTTCAATGGCAACAGGGACAAAACTTGACTGCATTCATTAGTGAATATACTAAATGTGCCCATGCAATGGAGTAGTTATGTATGTACATAATGTGTATTAAAATATTATTTATTTACAAATTTACAATTTTCATCCAACTCATAACTGCTACAGGCTCCCGGGGAGGTGGGAGGGCGCATGTGAATCTGCAGCGTCTCATGCCACGAACAGATGTATACTGGGTAAGTGACATTTTCCGTTCGGTGGCATGTGTAGCTGCAGATACACATGCTGTGCATAGACTAATAAGCAGTAATCTCCCCAAAAAGCGGTGGCTTAGCCTGTAGGAGTTGAAGTTGTCTGAAATAATGTTCTTAATACAGCCTGTCCTACTGTGGCTTGTTGCGTTGTTAACACATCTACACAGTAATGCTTCGTGAATGAATGAGGTGTAGACCAGGTGGCTGCCTTACAAATTTCTTTCATAGATATATTCCCCAGAAAAGCCATTGTGGCGCATTTTTTCCTAGTGGAATGCGCTCTTGGTTTAATAGGCAGATCTCTTTTTGCTTTAATACAGCAAGTTTGAATACATTTAACAATCCATCTGGCAATGCCTTGTTTGGATATAGGATTACCTGCATGAGGTTTTTGGAAGGCTACGAACAATTGTTTTGTTTTACGAAATTGTTTTGTTCTGTCAATGTAATACATTAGTGCTCTTTTAATGTCTAATGTATGTAAGGCTCTTTCGGCTACTGAGTCTGGTTGTGGAAAGAAGACTGGGAGTTCCACTGTTTGGTTTAGGTGGAATGGTGATATAACCTTTGGTAGGAATTTGGGATTTGTACGGAGAACCACTTTATGTTTATGTATTTGTATAAAGGGTTCTTGTATAGTAAATGCTTTTATCTCACTTACTCTTCTAAGTGATGCGATAGCTATTAGAAAGGCTACTTTCCAATTTAAGTATTGCATTTCACAAGAGCGCATGGGTTCAAATGGTGGTCCCATGAGTCGTGGTAATACAATATTAAGGTTCCACGAAGGTACTGGTGGTGTTCTCGGGGGTATGATTCTCTTTAATCCCTCCATAAATGCTTTGATGACTGGGATTCTAAAAAGCGATGTTGAATGTGTAATCTGCAGATAGGCAGATATTGCTGTGAGATGTATTTTAATTGAAGAGAATGCTAGCTTAGGCTTTTGTAAGTGTAATAAGTAGCTTACAATGTCCTTGCGGAAGCATGTAGTGGTTGAATTTGTTTATTCTGGCAGCAATAAACAAATCTTTTCCATTTGTTTGCGTAACAATGTCTTGTAGTAGGTTTTCTAGCTTGTTTAATGACCTCCATACATTCTTGTGTAAGGTCTAAGTGTCCAAATTCTAAGACTTCAGGAGCCAGATTGCTAGATTGAGCAATGCTGGATACGGGTGTCTGATCTGTTGTTTGTGTTGATTTAACAGATCTGGCCTGTTTGGTAATTTGATGTGAGGTACTACAGATAGGTCCAGCAGTGTTGTGTACCACGGTTGGCGAGCCCAGGTTGGTGCTATGAGAATTAGTTTGAGTCTGTTTTGACTTGGTTTGTTTACCAGATAAGGAATGAGTGGGAGAGGGGGAAAAGCGTAAGCAAATATCCCTGACCAACTGATCCATAACGCATTGCCCTTGGATTGAAGGTGTGGGTACCTGGACGCAAAGTTTTGGCATTTTGCGTTTTCTTTTGTTGCGAATAGGTCTATTTTTGGTGTCCCCCAGAGTAGGAAGTAATCCTGTAGGATCTGGGGATGAATTTCCCATTCGTGTGTTTGCTGGTGAGCTCAACTGAGATTGTCGGCCAACTGGTTCTGAATGCCTGGGAAGTATTGTGCTCTTAGGAGAATGTGATTGTGAATTGCCCAATGCCAATTTTTTGGGGCTAAGAGAGACAGTTGTGACAAGTGTGTCCCTCCTTGTTTGTTGAGATAATACATTGTTGTCATGTTGTCGGTTTTGACAAGAATGTGTTTGTGGGCTATTAGTGGTTGAAATGCTTTTAATGCTAGAAACACTACCAGCAGTTCTAAATGATTTATGTGGAGTTGCTTTTGTTGATTGTCCCATAGTCCCTGCATGCTGTGCTTGTTGAGGTGTGCTCCCCACCCCATCATGGAAGCATCTTTTGTGATCACATCTTGAGGCACTGGGTCCTGGAATGGCCGCCCTTGGTTTAAATTCATAGGGTTCCACCATTGAAGCAAGAAGTGTGTCTGGCGGTCTATCAACACTAGATCTTGGAGTTGACCCTGTGCTTGTGTCCATTGTTTTGCTAGGCACTGTTGTAAGGGCCGCATGTGTAATCTCGCTTTTGGAACAATGGCTATGCATGAAGACATCATGCCTAGAAGTTTCATTACAAACCTTACTTGGTAGTGTTGGTTTGGCTGTATGTTTGATGTTATATTTTGGAACGCTTGGACCCTTTGTGGACTTGGAGTGGCAATCGCTTTTTGTGTGTTGAGTGTTGCTCCCAAGTATTGTTTTATTTGGGATGGCTGCAGATGTGATTTCTGGTAATTTATTGAAAATCCTAGTTTGTGTAGAGTTTCTATAACGTATTGCGTGTGAAGAAAACACTGTTGTGGAGTGCTGGTTTTTATTAGCCAGTCGTCTAAGTATGGGAATACGTGCATGTGCTGTCTCCTTATGTGAGCGGCTACTACTGCAAGGCATTTTGTGAATACCCTTGGGGCTGTTGTTATCCCGAACAGTAACACTTTGAATTGATAGTGCACGCCGTGTATTACAAACCTTAAGTATTTTCTGTGAGAAGGATGTATGGGTATGTAAAAGTAGGCATCCTTGAGATCTAACGTTGACATGTAGTCCTCTTTTTTTAGTAAGGGAACCACGTCTTGAAGTGTTACCATGTGGAAGTGATCCGACTTGATGAAGAGATTCAGTGTTCTGAGGTCTAATATAGGTCTTAACGTTTTGTCCTTTTTTGGAATTAGGAAATATAGTGAGTAGACACCTGTTCCTTTCTGATGGTTGGGTAATAACTCTATTGCTTGTTTTTGTAATAATGCTTGGACCTCTAGTTGTAATAGGTCTAAGTGTTGTTTGGACATATTGTGTGCCCTTGGTGGCACATCTGGCGGGAAATTTATGAATTCTATGCAATAACCATGTTGGATAATGGCTAGGACCCATGCGTCCGTAGTTATGTGTGTCCAGTTTTGGCAGTATGCGGTAAGTGTCCCCCCCACTGGTGTTAAGTGTTGGGGTTTTGTGACATTGAAGTCACTGTTTGGTTTGACTTGTCCTAGGTGTTTGGATTGTTCCCCTTCCTCTTGGGAATTGTCCAACTCTATATGAGCCACGAAACCCTCCTCTCTGGTTTTTTCCCTGATAGATGTGCCTGGTTTGCGAGGTGGAAGGCTCTGGTGTTTGCATTCTAAACCCCACTCTAAATTGTGGCTTTCTAAATGTGTCTCTGCTCTGTGGGGAGTAGAGCGCGCCCATGGCTTTGGCCGTGTCCTTCTTTAATTTTTCAATTGCTATGTCCACTTCCGGCCCAAACAATTGTTCCTGGTTAAAAGGCATGTTTAACACAGCTTGTTGGATTTCTGGCTTGAATCCAGAGCTTCGTAACCATGCATGCCTGCAAATGGTTACCGCAATGTTGACTGTTCGTGCTGCTGTGTCTGCCGAGTCCAATGCAGACCTTATTTGGTTGTTGGATATTGCTTGTCCTTCTTCCACAACCTGTTGGGCACGTTTCTGGTGTTCTTTGGGCAAGAGCTGTATAATGTGTTGCATCTCGTCCCAGTGTGCCCTGTCATAGCGAGCCAGCAGGGCTTGTGAGTTTGCGATCCGCCATTGATTGGCTGCCTGTGCTGCCACTCGTTTGCCCGCTGCATCAAACTTCCTACTCTCTTTGTCAGGCGGTGGAGCGTCTCCTGACGATTGAGAGTTTGCCCTCTTTCTTGCTGCTCCTACAACCACCAAGTCTGGTGTAAGTTGCTGTGTTATAAACACAGGGTCTGTTGGGGGAGGCTTGTATTTTTTCTCCACCCTAGGCGTGATAGCCCTTCCTTTAACTGGGTCTTGGAATACCTGTTTTGCGTGCTTGAGCATGCCCGGGAGCTTTGGCAGACTCTGGTAGGAAGTGTGGGTGGATGCCAAGGTGTTGAACAGGAAATCATCCTCTATTGGCTCTGAATGCATTGCTACATTGTGGAACGTAGCTGCCCTTGATAGTACCTGCGTACATGCAGTACTGTCCTCTGGAGGTGACGGCCTTATTGGATAACAATCTGGGCTGTTGTCTGATACTAGAGCATCATATAAGTCCCATGCACCCGGATCATCCTGTGTCATCCCTGTATGCGTAGGTGACTGCATTGGAGGTGTTGTTACCGGGGACAGCTGTGGTGAGTGTAGTGGGGAAGGTTGTGCCGAAAACCTTGGTCGTGAGGTTTTATCTCTGGCCACCTTCGCATTCGGCTGCATTTCTGACTCATGAAATGCCAGCTTTCGTTTGGTTTTGATTGGAGGAAGAGTTTGTATTTTTCCAGTCTCTTTCTGGATATGCAACCTCCTTTGTGTATGGTCTGGTTACCCCATACTTATTACCTGCTCAAATCTGTGTTTTTCATGCATTTGGCTGGAAAGTCCTTGCTCTTCTGTGTAAGAGCTTCTTTTCGGCTCCGAAGCCGCTTTTTTCGGTACCGATGCTTCCGATAAAGTCTTTGTCGGTTCCGACGTTACTTTTCTCACCTTGGGTGAGTCGAACTCTCGGTGCCGGGATCGTTCGGTGCCTGAATCTCGACCGGAGTCGGATGACTTTGGCAATTCTTTGGCCTTTTTCAGTGCCGATGTTTGGTCACCTTCTTTTAGATGGGTTAAGATATGGCCTGCTGGCGGTGGCATCCCCTTGGCCTTAACGATCTTTGTGTGAGTCTTGGACGGGGCAGTTTTACTCACTGTTTTCTGCATCGTCGTGGGTCGCTCACTTTCGGATTCGTCTGAGTCCGTCCCCTGGATGGAAATTCTTTCCTCCTCTTCGACGTCGAGTTGTTCTCTCGGTGTCTACACCATTTGTAGTCTTCTCGCTCTTCGATCACTTAGGGTCTTTTTAGATCGAAATGCCCGACAGGCCTCACAAGTATCCTCCCTGTGTTCTGGTGATAAACACAGATTACAGACCAAGTCTTGGTCTGTATAAGGATACTTCGAGTGGCACTTCGGACAGAAGCGGAAGGGGGACCGGTCCATTAGTTTCGTCGATGGATGCGGTCGGGCCGACCAGGCCCCGCTGAAGAGCGGAAGCCCCGAAGGGCAGCCGGAGCAGTTCTACTATCGGTGTCGATACGCTAACACTAAACCGGTACCGAGCGCGAACAATACCGTCGAATTTTCGATATTTAGCTAACTTTCCCGATTGGAAATACAGAGCGAAGAGGAACACGTCCAAACCCGATGGCGGAAAGAAAACAATCTAAGATGGAGTCGAAGCCCATGCGCAATGGAGCTGAAAGGGAGGAGTCCCTCGGTCTCGTGACTCGAAAAGACTTCTTTGTAGAAAAACAACTTGTAACACTCCGAGCCCAACACTAGATGGCAGGATAATGCACAGCATGTGAATCTGCAGCGACAAGTTGTTTTTCTTCGAAGAAGTCTTTTCGAGTCACGAGACCGAGGGACTCCTCCCATTTCGGCTCCATTGCGCATGGGCGTCGACTCCATCTTAGATTGTTTTCCCCCGCAGAGGGTGAGGTAGGAGTTGTGTATGCTAGTAATAGTGCCCATGCAATGGAGTAATGTACATAATGTAGTTTAAAGTAATATATTTTCAAATTTACAAATTTACAAATGTTCAAGATCAACTTCTTAACGGCTACAGGCTTCCGGGGAGGCGGGTGGGCGCATGTGAATCTGCAGCGACTAATGCCACGAACAGATGTACACTGGGTAAGTGACATTTCTGTTCAATGGCATGTGTAGCTGCAGATACACATGCTGTGCATAGACTAGTAAGCAGTTATCTCCCGAAAAGCGGTGGTTCAGCCTGTAGGAGTTGAAGTTGTTTGAAACAATGTTCGTAGTACTGCTTGACCTACTGTGGCTTGTTGTGCCGTTAACACATCTACACAGTAGTGTTTGGTAAATGTATGAGGCGTAGACCATGTAGCTGCCTTACATATTTCGGTCATTGGAATGTTTCCTAGAAAGGCCATGGTAGCACCTTTTTTCTGGTTGAGTGTGCCTTTGGTGTAATAGGCAGTTCTCTCTTTGCTTTAAGATAGCAGGTTTGAATACACTTAACTATCCATCTAGCAATGCCTTGTTTAGAAATTGGATTACCTGTATGAGGTTTTTGGAAAGCAACAAATAATTGTTTTGTTTTTCGAATTAGTTTTGTTCTGTCAATGTAGTACATTAACGCTCTTTTGATGTCTAATGTATGTAGTGCTCTTTCAGCTACAGAGTCTGGCTGTGGGAAGAACACTGGTAATTCTACTGTTTGATTCAAGTGAAACGGTGATATAACTTTTGGTATACATTTTGGATTTGTCCGTAGAACTACTTTATGCTTGTGTATTTGAATAAATGGTTCTTGTATGGTAAATGCTTGAATTTCACTCACTCTTCTTAGAGATGTGATGGCAATTAAAAATGCAACTTTCCATGTTAAGTATTGCATTTCACAAGAGTGCATGGGCTCAAAAGGTGGACCCATGAGTCGTGTTAAGACAATGTTGAGGTTCCATGAAGGAACTGGTGGTGTTCTTGGTGGTATAATTCTCTTTAGTCCTTCCATAAACGCTTTTATGACTGGTATCCTAAATAGTGAGGTTGAGTGCGTAATTTGCAGGTAAATCGAAATTGCGGTAAGATGTATCTTTATGGAAGAGAAAGCTAGCTTTGACTTTTGCAAATGTAGTAAGTATCTTACGATGTCTTTGGCAGATGGGTGTAAGGGTTGAATTTGATTATTATGGCAGTAATAAACAAATCTTTTCCACTTATTTGCTTAGCAATGTCTAGTGGTAGGTTTTCTAGCTTGTTTTATGACCTCCATACATTCCTGTGTAAGGTCTAAGTGTCCGAATTCTAGGACTTCTGGAGCCAAATTGCTAGATTCAGTGATGCTGGATTTGGATGTCTGATCTGTTGTTTGTGTTGTGTTAACAGATCTGGTCTGTTTGGTAGTTTGACATGAGGCACTACAAAGAGGTCTAGTAGTGTTGTGTACCAAGGTTGTCTTGCCCATGTTGGCGCTATCAGTATGAGTTTGAGTTTGTTTTGACTCAATTTGTTTACCAGATATGGAAGGAGTGAGAGAGGGGGAAAAGCGTAAGCAAATATCCCTGAATAGCTCATCCATAACGCATTGCCCTGAGACTGATCTTGTGGGTACCTGGATGCGAAGTTTCGGCATTTTGCGTTTTCCTTTGTTGCAAATAGATCTATTTGTGGTGTTCCCCAATTCTGGAAGTATTTGTTTAGTATTTTGGGGCGAATCTCCCATTCGTGGATCTGTTGGTGATCCCGAGAGAGATTGTCTGCTAACTGGTTCTGAATTCCTGGAATAAATTGTGCTATTAGGCGAATGTGGTTGTGAATCGCCCAATGCCATATTTTTTGTGCCAGGAGACACAACTGTGTTGAGTGTGTCCCTCCCTGTTTGTTTAGGTAATACATTGTTGTCATGTTGTTTGTTTTGACAAGAATGTGTTTGTGGCTTATTATGGGTTGAAATGCTTTTAGCGCTAGAAATACTGACAATAGTTCTAAGTGATTTATGTGAAACTGTTTTTGCCGAGTGTCCCATTGTTCTTGGATGCTGTGTTGATTGAGGTGTGCTCCCCACCCTATCATGGAGGCACCTGTTGTTATTACATATTGTGGCACTGGGTCTTGGAAAGGCCGCCCTTGGTTTAAATTTATACTGTTCCACCATTCAAGCGAGGTGTATGTTTGGCGGTCTATCAACACCAGATCTAGAAGTTGACCCTGTGCTTGTGACCATTGTGATGCTAGGCACTGTTGTAAGGGCTGCATGTGCAACCTTGCGTTCGGGACAATGGCTATGCATGAGGACATCATGCCTAGTAGTTTCATCACCATTTTGACTTGTATCTTTTGTTTTGGATACATGGTCTTTATTACATTGTGAAATGCTTGAACCCTTTGTGGGCTTGGAGTGGCAATCCCTTTTGCTGTGTTGATTGTCGCCCCTAAGTATTGCTGTGTTTGACACAGCAGAAGGTGTGACTTTGTGTAGTTGATTGAGAAACCTAGATTGTGGAGGATTTCTATGACGTACTTCGTGTGTTGTGAACACCGTTTTAGTGTGTTGGTTTTGATTAACCAATCGTCTAGGTACGGGAACACATGTATTTGCTGCCTTCTGATATGTGCAGCTACTACTGCTAGGCATTTTGTAAAAACTCTTGGCGCAGTTGTTATTCCGAATGGCAACACCTTGAACTGGTAATGTACCCCTTGGAATACAAACCTTAGGTACTTTCTGTGTGAAGGATGTATCGGTATATGGAAATATGCATCCTTTAGGTCTAGTGTTGTCATGTAGTCTTGTTTTTTGAGCAGTGGGATTACGTCCTGTAATGTCACCATGTGAAAGTGATCTGATTTGATGTATGTATTTAATGTTCTGAGATCTAGTATAGGTCTCAGACTCTTGTCTTTTTTGGGTATGAGAAAGTACAGAGAGTAAACTCCTGTCCCTTTCTGTTGGTTTGGTACTAATTCTATTGCTTTTTTTTGTAGCAATGCCTGAACTTCTAGTCCTAGAAGATCTATATGTTGTTTTGACATATTGTGTGTTTTCGGTGGGACGTTTGGAGGGTATTTGTGAAATTCTATGCAATAACCATGCTGGATAATTGCTAGGACCCAAGTGTCTGTTGTTATTTCCTCCCAATGTTTGTAAAACTTGGTTAGTCTCCCCCCCACAGCTGTTATGTGTTGGGGATGTGTGACTTGGAAGTCACTGCTTGTTTTGAGGAGTTTTGGGACTTTGGAACTTCCCTCTATTCTTTTGGAATTGTCCCCCTTTATATTGTCCCCGAAAACTTCCCCGCTGATACTGGCTCTGGTAAGTGGGTCTTGTTTGTGAGGTTGTGGGTTCTGTGCTTTGTCCTCGAAACCCCCCTCTAAACTGTGTTTTTCGAAATGTGCCTCTGCTCTGTGGGGAGTAGAGTGCGCCCATGGCTTTGGCCGTGCCAGTGTCTTTCTTAAGTTTTTCGATCGCAGTGTCCACCTCCGGCCCAAACAACTGCTGTCCGTTGAATGGCATATTCAGCACAGCTTGCTGTATTTCTGGTTTAAATCCTGATGTACGCAGCCATGCATGTCTCCTTATTGTTACTGCTGTGTTGACAGTTCTAGCAGCTGTGTCTGCAGCATCCATTGCTGACCGTATCTGATTGTTGGAAATACTCTGTCCTTCTTCTACTACCTGCTGCGCTCTCTTTTGGAACTCCTTGGGCAAATGTTCTATAAAGTGTTGCATTTCGTCCCAATGGGCCCTATCGTATCTGGCCAACAAAGCCTGTGAATTGGCAATACGCCACTGGTTTGCTGCCTGTGCCGCCACCCTCTTGCCTGCTGCGTCGAAGTTTCGACTTTCTTTATCTGGAGGTGGTGCATCTCCTGAAGTATGTGAGTTCCCTCTTTTGAGCGCTGCCCCTACTACAACTGAGTCCGGTGTTAGCTGTTGTGTGATGTACACGGGGTCTGTTGGTGGCGGTTTATATTTTTTCTCCACTCTTGGAGTAATGGCCCTTCCTTTTACAGGCTCTTCAAACACTTGTTTGGAGTGTTTTAGCATTCCGGGTAGCATAGGAAGACTTTGATACTGGCTGTGTGTGGACGACAGTGTGTTAAAAAGAAAGTCGTCTTCAATGGGCTCAGCATGCAGGCTGACATTATGAAATGCCGCTGCTCTCGACACCACCTGTGCGTAGGCTGTACTATCCTCTGGTGGCGACGGTCTAGCTGGATAACATTCAGGACTATTATCGGACACTGGTGAGTCATAAAGGTCCCATGCGTCAGGGTCATATTGACTCATTCCTGTATGAGTTGGGGATTGCATCATTGGTGGAGTGGCTACCGGTGATGGTTGCGGAGAGCATTGTGGAGATGGTGGCGGGGTTACTTGTTTAGCCACCTTTGCCTGTGGCTGCTTGTCTTTTTCTTGGAAGGCAAGTTTGCGTTTCATTTTAATCGGAGGGAGAGTACTGATCTTCCCTGTTTCTTTTTGGATATGGAGCCTTCTTTGTGTATAGTCTGGCTCTATTGTTTCCAATTCCTGTCCAAATCTATGTGTCTTCATTTGTGTGGACAGTCCTTGTTCCTCAGTGTAGGAACTTGTTTTGGGTTCCGAGGCCGGATGTTTCGGTATCGAAACCTTTTCGGCTGCTTTTTTCGTTTCCGACAAAACCTTCTTTACTTTCGGCGTCGTGGTCTCTCGGTGCCGACCCATTTCGGTGCCGCTATCTCGGTGCCGAACCTGCTCGGAGCCACTATCTCGAGCCCGAGATTGCTGTGTGGCGGTATCTCGACCGGAGTCGGATGACTTCGCCACCAGCGTGCCCTTTTTCGGTGCCGATGATCGGTCACCTATTTTTCGGTTTAAGCCATGGCCTGTTGGCGGTGGCGTCCCCTGGGCTTTAGTGGTTTTTTCGTGAGTTTTGTGTTTCGACGTCTTACTCACGGTTTTCGGCGTTTCTTCGGGATCTATCTCATCCGAGTCCGATTCATGGATGGAGAATGTTTCTTCCTCCTCCTCGAAACGCTCTTGTCCTGTCGGCGCCGACGCCATTTGCAGTCTCCTTGCTCTTCGGTCTCTTAGTGTCTTCCTGGACTGAAACGCTCGACAGGCTTCACAAGTATCTTCTTTGTGTTCCGGCGACAAACACAAGTTACAGACCAGATGCTGATCTGTATATGGATACTTGGATACTTGTTATGGCATTTTGGGCAGAAGCGGAATGGGGTCCGTTCCATCAGCCTTGAAGAGACACGTGGCCGGGCTGACCAGGCCCCGACGGGGATCGAAAAAACCCCGAAGGGCCACCGGAGCTCTTCAAAAGTCGGTGTCGATCTGTTGTAACTAACCCGATACCGAACGCAAACAATACCGACGATTTTTCCGAGATTCTAACTAACTTTCCGACCCGAAACACGGAGCGAAAAGGAACACGTCCGAACCCGATGGCGGAAAAAAAACAATCTAAGATGGAGTCGACGCCCATGCGCAATGGAGCCGAAATGGGAGGAGTCCCTCGGTCTCGTGACTCGAAAAGACTTCTTCGAAGAAAAACAACTTGTAACACTCCGAGCCCAACACCAGATGGCGGGATGTGCACAGCATGTGTATCTGCAGCTACACATGCCATCGAACATATATATATATTTGTGCATGTTCATTTTTACTCGTAAATAATATTTGTCACAGACATATCCTTGCAATATGTACTGTGATGTTTAGAGCACTGAATTTGGGTATGGCCAGTCAGACAACCCTGTGACGATGTTGTCATTAATCAACTTCTAGAGGGACCTACACAATAAATGTACACTCTAGCAAAAATCGTTTTTGCTACTTAAGGATGGCACTCATTGACTGAATGAGGTTCAGCAGAATGAAAACTAAACTAGATGACAGGATAATGCACAGCATGTGTATCTGCAGCTACACATGCCACCGAACTTATATATATATACACATGGTTCTGAATTTACTTGCATAAATCCCTAGAAATTCAGCATTTATAGTTATTTTAAGTAACTAACTTACGACCTAACTGTAATTCTCGCCCCCACCATGCACAGTTTTTTCCCCAATAATTTGACTGCTAATGTTTCATTGAAATTTGTATTGACGTTATAGAAGTTGCCATTATTTCTGTAATATCAGGGGTAATTAGCAGTGCATGGCTAGGGCGCGAATTATAGTTACCTTAGGGATGTGCGCGGCGGGGTTGGCTGCGGTCTATCCCCTATAACCACCCACCCCGCCTGCATAAATGTCTGAGTGGGTCTGTAAGTGTGTGCATGAGTACCTCAGTGGGTCTGTGAGTGGGTGCATGGATTTCTGAGTGGATGTGTGAGTGGATGCATGACTGTCTGCGCGGGTCTGTAAGTACTTGACTGCCTGAGTGGGTCTGTGATTGGGTGCATGAGTGTCTGATTGGGTCTGTGGGTGGGGGCATGAGAGTCTGCATGGGTCTGTGGGTGGGGGCATGAGAGTCTGCATGGGTTTGTGGGCGGGTGCATGAGAGACTGCATGGGTCTGTGAGTGGGTGTGTGAGTCACTGAATGGTTCTTTGAGTGGGTGCACGAGTGTCTGCCTGAGTGCATCTGTGAGTGTGTGTGGGTACGGGTGTGCCAGCAGCTATGTGAGTGACTTGGCCTCAAAGGAACCTCACCTGCCCTTTTACTCCAACAAGAGTCCACAGTTTTGCACAAAATATCCACCCAAGTGGAGTTCTTTCTGCCTCCTTGGGTTAATGTCTAGTATGTATTCTACACTACAGCTGCGTAGTGGACCACAAGGAAATGTCTCCAGCCACCTTGTGCATTTTTGGCAATGTAATTGTGACTCGTGCATCTTTCTCCAAAATTCTGTTAATCCACTTATAGAGACTCAAACGAGACTAAAAAGACGTAAATCCTCACCAAACCAGGGTCCTTCCTCCTATCTAAATGACATGTGTTTCCTTTGGTGAGCTCTCCATCATCCTGGCAACAGGCAGGAAGGCCTATCAATTGTAATACAAATTGGGGAGGGAGGGAGCGCAGCCTTCTCCCCTGGCCAATTTTGGCCCCAGGGACGCCATCCCCCAAGGCCTGGCCATATTTTCTTGGGTGCCCTGGAGCCTACCCAGGGTGCAATGGGACCACGGGGAGCCTAAAGACCAAACGCTCCCAGCTGTCTCCCTGCATTTCGCAGGAGCCAGCATTGCTATTGCACACATGGAGCTGCTAAACATGCATTTCACTGTGTGCCAGAGCAATCATTTTCTCTCTTTCCCTTCCTGCATGTCTACGGGCAGGGAAAGAGATGAAACCTCCACTTCCAGCAGTAGGGAGCACTTTGACAGCTCCTGCCCGCTGGAACTAGAGTGTTGGCTTTTACTTGGTGAGAGCTGTCAAAGCTCCCACCACATAAAAGCAAACAGTTATGTCCCGGGAATGGGCAGCCCCTGGGGCATAGCAGGAGCCAGCCCGGGGGGGGGGGGGGGGGGTGGTGGTCCCCAGGGGCATTATTGGCTCCATGAGATGGTCTGCCTGCTCCCCCTTTACTTTTCAGGGAGGTGGCAGTCCCTGGGGCTGGGGGGTAGGGTCTGTGCGCTCTCCCCCTCCCCACAACTACTACTCATTTAGCCCCAGGGAGGTGGTGGTGCCAGGGACTTACAGAGCCTCGGGAGGGGCCAAGGGTGCCCCTCTGAAAGGAAATGCCTTCCTTGGCATGGTTACCCCCTGACTTTTTGCCTTTTGTTGATGTCAGTTATGACTGAAAGTGTTTTGGGGACCTTGCTAACCAGGCCCCAAGCACTAGTGTTCTTTCCCTAAACTGTACCTTTGTTCCCTCACTTGGCACAGCCCGGTCACACAGATAGGTCCCTTGTAAATGGTACCCCTGGTACCAAGGTCCCTGTGGCCTGGGAAGGTCTCTACGGGCTGCAGCATGTGTTATGCCACCCTGGGGACCCCTCACTCAGCACATGCACACTGCCTCACAACTTGTGTGTGCGTGTGGGGAGAAAATGACACTCCCCTCGGGGTGCAATGCCCACCGCTCACTGCCTGTGGCATAGGTAAGTCACCCCTCTAGCAGGGCTTACAGCCTTAAGGCAGGGTGCATTATACCACGGGTGAGGGCATAGTTGCATGAGTACTATGCCCCTAAAGTGTAAGCAAAACCTTAGACATTGTAAGTGCAGGGTAACCATAAAGAGAATATGGTCTGGGAGTCTGTCAATTACGAACTCCACAGTTCCGTAATGGCTACACTGAAATCTGGGAAGTGTGGTATCAAACTTCTCAGCACAATAAATGCACACTGATGCCAGTGTGGGATTTCTTGGAAAATACACCCAGAGGGCATCTTAGAGATGCCCCCTGAAAACAAGTCCGACTCCTAGTGCTAGGCTGACCAGTTTCTGCCAGCCTGCCACAACCAGACGAGTTTCTGGCCGCATGGGGTGAGTGCCTTTGTCACTCTGCGGCCAGGAACAATGCTGGGTACTGGGTGGAGGTGCTTTTCACCTCCCCCTGCAGGAACTGTAACACCTGGCGGTGAGCCTCAAAGGCTCATACCTTTTGTTACAGCACCTCAGAAATGCCCGCTCCTCTGGCCACTGCCCCCACTTTTGGCGGCAAGGCTGGAGGAGATAATGAGAAAAACAAGGAGGAGTCACCCACCAGTCAGGACAGCCCCTAAGGTGCCCTGAGCTGAGGTGACCCCTGCCTTTAGAAATCCTCCATCTTGAGTTTGGAGGATTCCCCCAATGGGAATAGGGATGTGCCCCCCTCCCCTCAGGGAGGAGGCACAAGGAGGGTGTAGCCACCCTCAAGGACAACAGCCATTGGCTACTGTCCCCCTGACCTAAACACCCTCCTAAATTTAGTATTTAGGGAGGACCCTGAACCCAGGAAATCAGATTCCTGCACCAACAACAAGAAGGACTGCTGACCTGAAAGCCCAGCAGAGATGATGGAGATGACAACTGACTTGGCCCGAGCCCTACCGGCCTGTCTCCAGATTCAAAGAACCTGCACAGCTACGCATCCGACAGGGACCAGAGACCTCTGAGGACTCAGAGGACTGCTCTGAACTCAAAGGACCAAGAAACTCCTGAAAACAGCGGCACTGTTCAAAACCTACAACAACTTTGCAACAAAGAAACAACTTTCAAAGAACTCACTCTTCCCGCCAGAAGCGTGAGACTTCACACTCTGTACCCGACGCCCCGGCTCAAATTCAGGAGAACCAACACCGCAGAGAGGACTCCCAGGCGACTACGACGACATGGGCACCCTGAGTCGACCTCCCTGCACCCCCACAGCGACACCTGCAGAGAATATCCAGAGACTCCCCCTGACCGCGACGGCCTGATAACAAGGAACCAGACGCCTGGACCAAGCATTGCACCCACAGCCCCCAGGACTGAGAGGAACCACCTTACAATGCAGGAGTGACCAACAGGCGTCCCCCGCATCCTAGCCCAGTTGGTGGCTGGCACGAGAAGCCCCCCTGAGCCCTGCCTGCATCGCCTAAGTGACCACTGGGTCCCTCCATAGCTTTCAATAGCAAACCCGATGCCTACTTTGCCTACTGTACCCGGCCACCCCTGTGACGCTGAGGGTGTGTGGTGTGTGTGTGGTGTGTGTGTGTGTGTCCAGTGATCTACAACCCCCCCCAGTCTGCTTCTTGAGGACACAGGTATTTTACCTGTAAGCAGACTAGGACCGGAGCATCCCTGTTCTTCATAGGCGCCTATGTGTTTTGGGCCCTCCTTTGACCTCTGCACCTGACCGGCCCTGTGTTGCTGGTGCGGTGGCCTTGGGGTTGCCTTGAACCCCCAACAGTGGGATGCCTATGCCCAGGAGACTGACTGTGTAAGTGCTTTACTTACCTGAGAAACTTAACCAAACTTACCTCCCCCAGGAACTGTTGATATTTGCACTGAGTCCACTTTTAAAATAGCTTATTGCCATTTTAACCAAAACTGTGTGTACTACTGTTTTAAATCAAAGTTCTATACTTACCTGTGTGATGTACCTTGCATTTTATGTACTTACCTCAAATCTTGAATCTTGTGGTTCTAAAAATAAACCAAGAAAATATATGTTTCTATATAAAAACTATTGGCCTGGAGTTAAGTCTTTGACTGTGTGTTCCTCATTTATTGCCTGTGTGTGTACAACAAATGCTTAACACTACCCTCTGATAAGCCTACTGCTCGACCACACTACCACAAAATAGAGCATTACTATTATCTAATTTTGCCACTATCAGCCTCTAAAGGGAACTCTTGGACTCTGCGCACACTATCTCTCACTTTGAGATAGTATATACAGAGCCAACTTCCTACATTGGTGGCAGCGATGGGATCTAAGACTTTGCATTTGCTGGACTACTCAGCCAATACCTGATCACACGACTACATTTTAAAAATTGTCATTAGAAACTGATTTTTGCAATTTTACTATTTTTCTAAATTTTTAAAGGTCCTGCTAGGGCCTTGTGTAAGTGCCTGTTAGTATTTAAAAGTTTATAAAAGTTTGGATTTCAGAAGTAGTTTTTAAATTCTTGAAAAGTAATCCCAACTTTTAGAGTGATAATGTCTAATACAGATGAGAAGGTGGTGGAACTCAACCTCACCCCTTACCTGCATCTAGGGATGTCAGAGTGAAGGTGTCTCTGTAAACTAAAAAAATATAAAAACTGGGTCCAACCCTACCAAAGTAAAGCTCCAGGAGCTTTTGGCAGAGTTCACAAAGGACCAACCCTCTGAGGATACTCCTTCAGATGGGGAAGTTAGTGAACAGGAGGATGAATTCCCCCCTCCTGTCCTAACCAGGGAGGACAGGGTTTCTCAAACCCTAATTCCACAAATCATAGTCAGAGAGCCTGGTTCTTCCACAGGGGAGACCAGTACCTCTGGAAGCATTGAGGGCAGCCTCAATGAAGAGGACCTCCTGTTAGCCAGGATGACCAAAAGATTGGCATTGGAGAAGCAGCTCCTAGCCATAGAAAGGGAAAGACAAGAGATGGGTTTAACTCTCCTCAATGGTGGCAGCAACATAAATAGGGTCAGAGAGAATACGGACATCCTAAAAATCCCCAAGGGGATTGTAACTAAATATGAAGATGGTGATGACATCACCAAATGGTACACAGCTTTTGAAAGGGCTTGTGCAACCAGAAAAGTAAGCAGATCTCACTGGGGTGCCCTCCTTTGGGAAATATTCACTGGAAAGTGTAGGGATAGACTCCTCACACACTCTGGTAAAGATGCAGAATATTATGACCTCATGAAGGCTACCCTGATTGAGGGCTTTGGATTCTCAACTGAGAAGTACAGGATTAGGTTCAGGGGGGACTCATAATCCTCAAGCCAGACCTGGGTTGATTTTGTTGACTTCTCAGTCAAAAAACACTAGATGGTTGGATAACTGGCAGTGGTGTAAATGATTATGATGGGCTGTATAACTTGTTTATGAAAGAACATCTGTTAAGTAATTGTTTCAATGACAAACTGCATCAACATCTGGTAGACCTAGGTCCAATTCCTCCCTAAGAATTGGGAAAGAAGGCAGAACATTGGGTCAAAACTAGGGTGACTAAGACTTCCACAGGGGGTGACCCAAAGATAGGGGTCACAAAGCCTCCCCAGGGGAAGAGTGGTGAGACATCCAAGGGCAAAAGTAAAGAGTCTTCTACAGGGCCCCAAAATCCTGCTCAAGAGGTTAGGCTCAGAGCCTCTTCACAGTCCACAAATGGGAATAAGGGTACAAACTTTGATCCCAAGAAGGCCTGGTGTCGAATCTGTAGTCAGCATGGACACCAAACTGGAGACAAGGCCTGTCCAAAGAAAAGTCCAACAACAAATACTACACCAGTTAGTATTGGAATAGCCAGTCTCCAGGTGGGATCAACAGTGTGCTCAGAGCAAATCAGGGTTCACACTGAAGCTACATTAGTCTCTGAGGGTGGGGTGGATTTACCCACACTCGCTGCCTGGCCGCATAACATACAAAAATACAGGCAGCAGCTCTTAATCAATGGGACTAAAGTAAAAGCCCTGAGGGATACAGGTGCCAGTGTTACCATGATGACAAACTGGTTTCCACAGGTCAGTACCTGGCAGGACAGACATATCCAGTCACTAATGCTGACAATCAAACTAAAGTCCATCCCATGGCAATGGTAACTTTAGAATGGGAGGGGTCACTGGCCTGAAACAAGTGGTAGTCTCCTCTACAATTCCAGTAGCATGTCTGCTAGGGAATGATCTGGAGTCCTCAGCATGGGCTGAAGTAGAGCTCAAGACCCATGCAGCCATGCTGGGTATCCCTGAACTGGTGTGTGTCAAGGGCACAAAGCAGGGCTCAGGGTGAAAAAGAAGTGTTGGAGCCTGGAACAATGGCCCAACCTTCCAAGAGAAAAGGAAAAAAGACTGGGGAACCAGCTTCAACACAGCAAAAGAAACATAACCTCTCTTCCCAGGAAGATGTCCTATCCCCTGAAGGAACTGAG
Organism: Pleurodeles waltl; assembly: GCF_031143425.1. Taxonomy (NCBI): domain Eukaryota; kingdom Metazoa; phylum Chordata; class Amphibia; order Caudata; family Salamandridae; genus Pleurodeles; species Pleurodeles waltl. The sequence goes on from NC_090442.1 coordinate 376,944,335, forward strand.
TGCATGGAGCTGGAGCCTTACCAGGTTGAGCTCTTGGGACCATGGGGACCCTCAAGGGAACAGCTGTGTAAAGGGCAAAAAAAGTGTCCCTCTCTTGAAAGCCTAAGACAGCAAGCAGCTGAGCAAGAAAAGGGAACTGTCAGGGGAACCCACAGGGTCTATTGGGGAGATGGGCTCCTTTACACTGAGGCAAGAGATCCAAAAACTGGTGCCACTAGGAGAGTGGTAGTGCCTCAGGAGTTTAGGGAGTTCATCCTGACCTTAGATCATGAAATTCCCCTTGCCGGGCATTTGGGACAATCCACGACTTGGAAGAGATTAGTCAACCATTTCTATCAGCCCAATATGTCCCAGAAGGTAAAGGAGTTTTGCACCTCCTGTGTTACCGGTCAAGCCAGTGATAAGACAGGTGGCCATCCAAAGGCCCCCCTCATGCCACTTCCAGTGGTGGGGGTCCCCTTTGAAAGAGTGGGAGTGGACATAGTGGGTCCACTGGAATCTCCCACAACCTCAGGGAACCAGTATATCCTGGTAGCAGTGGATCATGCTACCAGGCACCCTGAAGCAATTCCCCTTAGGTCCACTACTGCTCCTGCAGTAGCAAAAGCACTCATTGGTATTTTTACCAGAGTGGGATTTCCTAAGAGGCGGTTTCTGACAGAGGTACCAACTTCATGTCAGCTTACTTAAAGCACATGTGGAATGAGTGTGGGGTGACTTATAAATTCACCACACCATACCTTCCACAAACCAATGGTCTTCTGGAGAGATTTAACAAGACATTTATGGGCATGATCAAACGGGCTCCCTGAAAAACTCAAAAAGAGATGGGATGTCCTCTTGCCATTACTGCTTTTCGCCTACAGAGAGGTGCCACAGAAGGGAGTAGGGTTTTCCCCCTTTGAGCTTCTGTTTGGCCATCCTGTTAGGGGACCACTGGCACTTGTAAAGGAAGGCTGAGAGAGTCCTCTCCATGAGCCTAAACAAAACATGGTGCACTATGTTCTAGGCCTATGTTCAAGGATAGCAAAGTACATGGAAAAGGCCAGCAAAAACCTTGAGGCCAGCCAACAACTCCAGAAGTTGTGGTATGACCAAAAGGCTGCAATGGTTGAGTTTCAGCCAGGGCAGAAAGTCTGGGTTCTGGAGCCTGTGGCTCCCAGCAACTTCAAGACAGATGGAGTGGCCCTTAACCAGTGCTAGAAATAAAGAGTCAGATCACCTACCTGGTGGAAGAGGGCACTAGCAGGACCCCCAAGAGGGTGATCCATGTTAACCGCCTTAAACTCTATCATGACAGGGCAGATGTAATGAAAATGTCACTTACCCAGTGTACATCTGTTCGTGGCATCAGTCGCAGTAGATTCGCATGTTCTGCAATAGCTCGCCATCTGGTGTTGGGCCGGAGTGTTACAAGTTGTTTTTCTTCGAAGAAGTCTTTCGAGTCACGGGACCGAGTGACTCCTCCTTTTGTCTCCATTGCGCATGGGCGTCGACTCCATCTTCGATTGTTTTTCCCCGCAGAGGGTGAGGTAGGAGTTGAATTGTAGTAATAGTGCCCATGCAATGGAGTGACTAAGTATGCACTTATTTAAGGTTGAGATGATACATATATAAATAATTGAAGATAACTTCCAAACTGCTACAGGCTCCCGGGGAGGCGGGTGGGCACATGCGAATCTACTGCGACTGATGCCACGAACAGATGTACACTGGGTAAGTGACATTTTCAGTTCGATGGCATCTGTCGCTGTAGATACGCATGTTCTGCAATAGACTAGTAAGCAGTTATTTCCCCAAAAGCGGTGGATCAGCCTGTAGGAGTGGAAGTAGTCTGAAATAATGTCCTTAATACAGCTTGACCTACTGTGGCTTGTTGTGCGGATAACACGTCTACACAGTAGTGCTTGGTGAATGTGTGAGGCGTAGACCATGTGGCTGCCTTACATATTTCTTGCATTGGGATGTTTCCTAGAAAGGCCATGGTAGCACCTTTCTTTCTGGTTGAGTGTGCCCTTGGTGTAATGGGCAGCTGTCGTTTAGCTTTAAGGTAGCAGATTTGGATGCATTTAACTATCCATCTGGCGATACCTTGTTTTGAAATTGGGTTTCCTGCATGAGGTTTTTGAAATGCAATAAAGAGTTGTTTAGTCTTTCTGATGTTCTTTGTTCTGTCAATGTAATACATTAATGCTCTTTTGACATCTAATGTATGTAGTGCCCTTTCAGCTACGGTATCTGGCTGTGGAAAGAACACCGGAAGTTCCACTGTTTGATTTAGATGGAACGGTGAAATAACCTTTGGCAAAAATTTAGGATTGGTCCTTAGGACGACCTTATTTTTGTGTAGTTGTATAAAAGGTTCCTGTATAGTAAACGCCTGAATCTCGCTTACTCTTCTCAGGGAAGTAATGGCGATGAGAAATGCCACCTTCCAGGTTAGGAACTGTATGTCGCAGGAGTGCATGGGTTCAAAAGGTGGACCCATAAGTCTAGTTAGGACAACATTTAGGTTCCATGAAGGAACAGGTAGTGTTCTTGGTGGTATAATTCTCCTAAGGCCCTCCATGAATGCTTTAATGACTGGTATTTTATATAGGGAAGTTGAATAGGTAGTCTGCAGGTATGCAGATATTGCTGCAAGGTGAATCTTAATGGAAGAGAAAGCTAGGTTAGATTTTTGTAAGTGAAGCAAGTAACCCACTACATGTTCTGGAGTTGTGTGTAATGGTTGTATTTGATTAATATGGCAGTAGCAAACAAACCTCTTCCATTTACTTGCATAGCAGTGCCTGGTGGATGGCCTTCTTGCTTGTTTTATGACTTCCATACATTCTTGGGTAAGTTGTAAGTGCCCGAATTCTAGGATTTCAGGAGCCAGATTGCTAGATTCAGCGATGCTGGATCTGGGTGTCTGATCTTTTGGTTGTGCTGTGTCAACAGATCTGGCCTGTTGGGCAATTTGATGCAGGGTACCACTGATAGGTCTAGCAGCGTTGTGTACCAGGGTTGCCTTGCCCAAGTTGGTGCTATCAATATGAGTTTGAGTTTGTTTTGACTGAGTTTGTTTACCAGGTAAGGAAGGAGAGGGAGAGGAGGAAAAGCGTAAGCAAATATCCCTGACCAGTTCATCCATAGGGCATTGCCTTGGGATTGTTTGTGTGGGTATCTGGATGCGAAGTTTTGGCATTTTGCGTTCTCCCTTGTCGCAAACAAGTCTATCTGAGGTGTTCCCCAGAGTTTGAAATAAGTGTTCAGTATTTGGGGGTGAATTTCCCATTCGTGGACCTGTTGGTGATCTCGAGAGAGATTGTCTGCGAGTTGATTTTGTATCCCTGGTATAAACTGTGCAATTAGGCGAATTTGGTTGTGAATTGCCCAATGCCAAATTTTTTGTGCTAACAGGCTTAACTGCGTGGAGTGCGTCCCTCCCTGCTTGTTTAGATAATACATTGTTGTCATGTTGTCTGTTTTGACGAGAATGTATTTGTGAACTATTATTGGTTGGAAAGCTTTTAGTGCTTGAAAAACTGCAAGAAGTTCTAGGTGATTGATATGCAGTTTTGTTTGATGTACGTTCCATTGTCCTTGTATGCTGTGTTGATCGAGGTGTGCTCCCCACCCTGTCATGGAAGCATCTGTTGTTATTACGTATTGTGGCACTGGGTCTTGGAAAGGCCGCCCCTTGTTTAAATTTATGTTGTTCCACCACAGAAGCGAGAGGTAAGTTTGGCGGTCTATTAACACCAGATCTAGAAGGTGACCCTGTGCTTGAGACCACTGTGATGCTAGGCATTGTTGTAAGGGCCTCATGTGCAGTCTTGCGTTTGGGACAATGGCTATGCATGATGACATCATGCCTAGGAGTTGTAATACCATCTTTGCTTGTATCTTTTGTGTTGGATACATGCGTTGTATGATGGTGTTGAAATTTTGAATTCTTTGTGGACTTGGAGTGGCTACTCCTTTTGATGTGTCTATTATGGCTCCCAGGTATTGTTGTACCTTGCGTGGCAGAATTTTGGATTTTGTGAAATTGACGGTGAACCCTAGTTTGAAGAGGGTTTGTATGATATGATTTGTGTGATTTGAGCACTCTATTAACGAATGGGCCTTGATTAGCCAGTCGTCTAGATATGGGAACACATGTATTTGCTGCCTTCTGATGTGTGCAGCGACTACCGCTAGACATTTGGTAAAGACCCTTGGTGCGGTTGTTAATCCGAAAGGCAGTACCTTGAATTGGTAATGTATTCCTTTGAATACAAACCTTAGGTATTTCCTGTGCGATGGGTGTATTGGTATATGGAAATAAGCATCCTTGAGGTCTAAAGTTGCCATGTAGTCGTGCAGCTTTAGCAATGGCAATACTTCTTGTAGTGTGACCATGTGGAAGTGGTCTGATTTGATGAAAGTGTTGACTACTCTGAGGTCTAGGATTGGTCTTAGTGTTTTGTCCTTCTTTGGTATCAGAAAGTACAGTGAGTAAACTCCTGTGTTTATTTGTGTGTTTGGCACTAATTCGATTGCATTCTTTTGCAATAGTGCCTGCACTTCTATCTCTAGGAGATTGGAATGGTGTGTTGTTAAATTTTGTGCTTTTGGTGGTATGTTTGGAGGGAACTGTAGAAATTCTATGCAGTAACCATGTTGGATAATTGCTAGAACCCAAGTGTCTGTAGTGATTTTCTCCCATGCTCTGTAATAATGACCTATTCGTCCCCCCACTGGTGTTGTGTGGAGGGGGTGAGTGACATGTGAGTCACTGTTTAGTAGTAGGGGTTTTGGGGCTTTGGAATCTTCCTCTATTTCTAGGGAATTGCCCTCCTCTATATTGTCCCCGAAAACCTCCTCTATACTGTCCTTGGTAACTGGACGGTGTGGCTTGTGAGGTGCTGGCTTGTGTGCTTTGACCCCGAAACCCCCCTCGAAAGGGCGTTTTACGGAATGAGCTGTAATTCCCTCTGCTCTGCGGGGAGTAGAGTGCGCCCATGGCTTTGGCAGTGTCCGTATCTTTTTTGAGTTTCTCAATCGCTGTGTCCACTTCTGGACCGAACAGTTCTTTTTCATTAAAAGGCATATTGAGAACTGCTTGTTGAATCTCTGGTTTAAATCCAGACGTTCGGAGCCATGCATGCCTTCTGATAGTTACAGATGTATTAATTGTCCGTGCAGCTGTATCTGCAGCGTCCATGGAGGAGCGGATCTGGTTGTTGGAGATGGCCTGTCCCTCCTCAACCACTTGTTTTGCCCTATTTTGGAAGTCTTTGGGCAGATGTTCAATGAGATGTTGCATCTCGTCCCAGTGGGCTCTGTCATAGCGCGCAAGTAGTGCCTGGGAGTTCGCGATGCGCCACTGGTTTGCAGCTTGTGCTGCGACTCTCTTACCAGCTGCATCAAACTTGCGGCTTTCTTTATCTGGGGGTGGTGCATCTCCAGATGTGTGAGAGTTGGCCCTTTTCCTAGCTGCTCCTACAACAACAGAGTCTGGTGGCAGCTGTGTTGTGATGAAAGCCGGGTCCGTAGGAGGCGGCTTATACTTTTTTTCCACCCTTGGTGTGATTGCCCTACTTTTGACCGGGTCCTTAAATATGTCTTTTGCGTGCCGGAGCATACCAGGGAGCATAGGCAGGCTTTGGTAGGAGCTGTGGGTGGAGGAGAGTGTGTTGAACAAGAAATCATCCTCGACCTGTTCTGAGTGGAGGCTTACGTTGTGAAATTGTGCTGCTCTAGCCACCACCTGAGAGTACGCGGTGCTGTCTTCTGGTGGAGATGGTTTTGTAGGGTATGCCTCTGGGCTGTTATCTGACACTGGGGCGTCGTATAGGTCCCATGCGTCCTGGTCTTGGTCACCCTGGCTCATGGTGGTGTGAGCTGGGGAGTGTGATGGCGTTTGTGCTGGTGAAACGTTAATCACGGGCGGAGGAGAGGGTGGTGGTGTAACTCTTTTCACCACTTTTGGTTGTGGTGCTTGTTCCGTCTGGAACTCCAACCTTCTCTTTCTCCTAATGGGGGGAAGGGTGCTTATTTTTCCTGTCCCGTGCTGAATGAAGATACGCTTTTGCGTATGGTCCGCATCAGTTGCTTGTAGCTCTTCCTCAAACCTATGCTTCTGCATTTGGGAGGTTAGCGAGTGCTCTTCTGTATAAGAGCCTGAAGCTGGGTCGCTTGCAGTTTGTTTCGGCATGGAAACTTTGTCTGCGTGTTTTTTCGGCTCCGAGGTGACTTTTTTTCTTTTCGGGGCCGAAACCTCTCGGCGTCGATCTGTTTCGGTGCCGCTGTCTCGGCGTCGAGCCGTGTCCACACCGGCATCTCGGTGTCGAGGCTTGTCTCCAGCACTTTCTCGGTCCCGAGAAGGCTGCGTGCCGGTGTCTCGACCGGAGTCGGACGATCTCGGCACTGTTTGGGCCTTTTTCGGTGCCGACGGTCGGTCACCGATTTTATGGGTTGAGCCATGGCCTGGTGGCAGTGGCGTCCCCTGGGCCTTGTAAATGTTTCTTTGTGTGGTTTTCGACGTTTTACTCACGGTTTGTGTATCGTCGAATCCTTCGGAGTCTGAGTCTTGGATCGAGAAGGTACCTTCCTCTTCCTGTTCCTCGAACTCCCGTCGGGCTGTCGGTGCGGACGCCATTTGAAGTCTTCTGGCTCGACGGTCTCGGAGTGTTTTTCGGGACCGGAACGCACGACAGGCCTCGCAGGTGTCTTCGCTGTGCTCAGGTGACAGGCACAGGTTGCAGACCAAGTGTTGGTCTGTGTAGGGGTATTTATTGTGGCATTTGGGGCAGAAACGGAAAGGGGTCCGTTCCATCGGCGTTCCTCAGCACGCGGTCGGGCCGACCAGGCCCCGACGGAGGATCGAAAAACTACCCCGAAGGGCACCGGAGCTCTTCGATCTTCGATGCGGTGTTGAATCTAAGTACGCCGATCCCGAACGCAACAATACCGACGAAAATCTTCCGAAATTAACTATGTTTTCTGTTCCGAAACTCGGAGCGACAGGAACACGTCCGAACCCGATGGCGGAAAAAAAACAATCGAAGATGGAGTCGACGCCCATGCGCAATGGAGACAAAAGGAGGAGTCACTCGGTCCCGTGACTCGAAAGACTTCTTCGAAGAAAAACAACTTGTAACACTCCGGCCCAACACCAGATGGCGAGCTATTGCAGAACATGCGTATCTACAGCGACAGATGCCATCGAACACATGTTAATGGTTACAGATGAGGACCAGGAAGCAGAGAGTGAACCTCTTCCTGATCTCCTCTCCACTGACCCTGAAGATGGCTCAGTAGATGGAGTGATCTATTCAGGCACCCTCTCTGGCCAGCAGCAGGCTGACTGCAGGCAAGTCCTCCAGCAGTTTGCTGAGCTCTTTTCATTGACCCCTGGTCAGACACACCTGTGTACCCATGATGTGGACACAGGGGACAGTATGCCTGTCAAGAATACATTATTCAGACAGTCAAAGAAAGCATCAAGGTGGAAGTCCACAAGATGCTGGAGTTGGGAGTGATTGAGCACTCTCGTGTTAGGTTTGGGGACCAAGACCACTGGGCTAGCCCAGGGACTGTCAAAGATGGTAAGAAAGAGATGAGTTTTTGTGTGGACTACAGAGGGCTCAACTCTGTCATCAAGACAGATGCTCACCCCATCCCAAGGGCAGAGGGGCTCATAGACAAATTAGGTGCAGCCAAATACTTAAGTACTTTTGACTTGACAGCAGGGTACTGGCAAATAAAATTGGCACCTGGAGCAAAAGAGAAAACTGCATTCTCTACAACTGATGGGCACTACCTGTTTACTGTGATGCCCTTTGACTTAAAGAATGCCCCTGCCAACTTCCAAAGGTTGGTGAATCAAGTCCTTGCTGGCTTGGAGTCCTTTAGTGCAGCTTATCTTGATGATACTGCTGTCTTTAGATCCAACTGGCAGGATTATCTGGTCCACCTGATGAAGGTTTTGCGGGCCCTGCAAACAGCAGGCCTCTCTATCAAGGCATCTAAATGTCAGATAGGGCAGGGAACCGTGGTTTACTTGGGACACCTTGTAGGTGGAGGACAAATTCAGCCACTCCAACCCAAGATCCAGACTATTCTGGACTGGGTAGCTCCAGAAACCCAGACTCAACTCAGGGCATTCCTTGGCTTGACTGCGTACTATAGGGGGTTTGTGAAGGGATATGGATCAATAGTGACACCCCTCACAGAACTGACCGCTAAGAAAATGCCCAAGAAAGTGAATTGGACCGTGGACTGCCAAAAGGCCTTTGACACCCTGAAGCAAGCTATGTGTAACAGCACCAGTTTTGAAAGCTCCAGATTATTCTACGCACTTCATAGTACAGACTGATGCCTCTGAGCATGGGATAGAAGCAGTCCTGACCCAGATAAATGATGAGGGCCTTGACCAGCCTGTTGCTTTTATTAGCAGGTTGTTACACCCCAGGGAGCAGTGTTGGAGTGCCATTGAGAGGGAGGCCTTTGCTGTGGTTTGGTCCCTGAAGAAGTTGCGACCACAGCTTTTTGGTACTAACTTCACAGTTCAAACTGACCACAGACCTCGCAGATGGCTGATTGTAGGAAAATGGCTCCCTGTTGCAGTTACCTCAGACTTTTTGCCTGATACTGATGCTGACTTGACTGAGAAGTGTGCTGGGACCCTGCTAACCAGGCCCCAGCACCAGTGTTCTTTCACTTAAAAATGTACCATTGTTCCACAATTGGTACATCCCTATCACACAGATAAGTCCCTTGTAAAAGTTACCAGTGGTACCAAGGGCCGTGTGACCAAGGAAGGTCCCTAAGGGCTGCAGCACATGTTGTGCCTCCCTAAGGTACCCCTCACCTGCACATGCACACTACCACTGTAGATTGTGTGTTGGTGGGGAGAAAAAGGCAAAGTCGACATGGCATCCCCCTCAGGATGCCATGCACACAAAATGCTGCCTGTGGCATAGGTAAGTCACCCCTCTAGCAGGCCTTACAGCCCAAAGGCAGGATGCACTATACCACAGGTGATGGCATAGCTGCATGAGAAATACGCCCCTACAGTGTCTAAGTCTATTCTTAGACATTGTAAGTACAGTGTGGCCATATTAAGTATATGGTCTGGGAGTTTGTCAAAACAAACTCCAAAGCTCCATAATGGCTACACTGAATACTGGGAAGTTTGGTATCAAATTTCTCAGAATAATAAACCCACACTGATGCCAGAGTTGGATTTATTACAAAATGCACACAGAGGGTATCTTAGAAGATGCCCCCTGTAATTTACCCAATCCTTCAGTGCAGGACTGAATGGTCGGTGCCAGCCTTCCACTAAGACGAGTTTCTGCCCCCCTGAGCACGGAGAAGGCACTATTTTTCAATTTTTGCCAGAGTCGCGGATCTGCTGTGACTTTCAGGGAAAATTTGTAAGCTATGCTTTCTTGCCCTGGTTGGGATCCTCTGGACCAGAGTTATGGAGTTAATGTGTCCCTACCATGGCCCCTTTTCTTATTTTTTATCTTTTTTTCTGGGACTCGGCTGAAGCAGAGTCCCAGGTTGGCTTCCTGATTGGCCAATCAAAAAGAAGTCAGGAGCCAAGCTGTCAAGTTCAGTGATGGGAGGTTAGGATGCAGTTATGTGTCTTCCAAACTTGTACAGGAGATCCTGTCTGCATGTAAATATCTTGTATGGTCATTCTGACAGGTGAAGAAGGACCGTCAACCACCTCTGACAAGGCCATTCTGGTGCTATCAGAATCATCCTGGTCTTGGACCAGTAGAGTTTAGTGATTACTGTTGGTATGTGAGAAATGCATGGAGAAATTTCTAATTTATCAAAAGTGCATTCCCTTTCGACCCTGATTGTAAGAATCTGGATGTGCAGTAGTTGCATTTTTTTGTTGTATGCATCTACAAACAAGTCTATTTGTGGGTTGCCCCAGTCTTGGGAAATGCCTTCTACGACTTTGTTGTTAAAGATCTAGTTGTGATTTTCTTAGAAAAACATAAGAGAGTCTGCTTAGATACTCTGAATCCCTGAAAGATGATTAGCTGTTATAGTTAGGTTCCTGGCTGTTAGCCATTTGCATATGACTTGGGTTTCAAGAGATATACGACAAGAGTGAGTCCCTCCCTGCTTGTTCTGGTTATGCGTTGTTGTTGTGTTGTCGGTTTTAATTAGGAGAGAGTTTGTCTCTATTGATGGGAGAAAAGTTTGAGAGCAGATTTGAACTGCTCTCAATTCCAGCATATTGATGTAATAAATCTTTTCTTTGTCTGACCAAATTTCTCAAGTTTGCAGGTGGCCCACATGAGCAACACATCCCTGGAGAGGCATCTGTGATCTTGATGGAATGGTACTCCTACCAAAAGGTTCTTTCTTCCCAACGAATGGAGGTCTGATTCTACTGGTCTTCTAGACATTGCTGCTCATGTGTAGTCTTGCATGAGGAAGGTGCAAGAAGCCACTGCATCTAATAGGAATGCAGTCTGTCTCACTGATGGATGACAAGCAGGTAGGAGATTGCACCGTTAAACCAAAGAACCATAGGCAATCTCCACGGTGGGGAACTATCAAATCCTATCTCACACACAAAAAAAAAAACACCCGAGTGAAACAAACAAAAATTTGAAGGGATTCCCTTACACACCTACTAGGTGTCATACTTCATCATAGGATATCCCAACACTCTCCAAAAACTTCAGTCTGGGGGAGAGTGGGCCTATAACCTGAGGTAAGGAAAGACACTTGTTTCTAGCATAGGGTCCATGGAATAGATTAAAAACAACTGGTTTTTACTATGTAGGGTACCGCTTGGTATTAAAAATTAGGTGTGGAGTATTGGGGAATGTTTGAGAACAACAGTTTGCACTTTGTTAAAGATAGCCTCTCTATTGTTGTTACTGGCCCTTTTACAGGCACTCCGTACCATTCTCCAAGAATGTAATAATATCAGAGAGGCCCAACTGGAAACAAACTCAAGAACTAACATGGACAAAATCACGTGTCTAGCCACATACACCCCTATCTCTAAAGGTGCAAAACATTGTTCGCAAGCACTGGAGAATATTTAACAGTGGTACCAAACAACGGTCATCCCCTATTTTTGCCTACAAATGCAATACCAGCATACATGACACACTAAGGTATAGAAAGCCCCGGTACCACAACAAAATACACTCTGGGGGAACCAAACCCCAGTGGGACATTTTCCTTGCGGGAGCGCTGTGGCATGTGCATTTACCACAGACTGAGGAAATTGATTAAAAAACAACTGGAAATTGAAAACATCAACTAACTGCAACAGAGAAACAGTGGTATACCTCATCACTTGCCCACGTTATTTATTCTATCTGGGAATGACCACGAGGAAGATAAAGGTTAGAATCAATGAACACCGCAGCACCATAGGATGCAGAAGGAGCACCACCAAACTGACATGTCATTGCTTGGAGGCCAATCATACTGACAAAGAACTATTGAGGGTTGTTTCGGAATAAATGGCCACAGGTGTCCATGATGTGGCAAGAAAGTTATTCATCAGGGAACAGAGATGGGTGTATCGTCAAAGAACATGGAAGGTTGGCCTCCATGATGAAATACAGTGGCTACAACTATAGGAACCCCCTTACTACAATGAACTCTGAGACATGTTTATGTAAAAGAACTCATTCAGAGAAATTCATTTAACCCTTTTCATAAATGTATTGAGGTGTGAACCTAAGGGCTATCCAATCTACCCAAACCGACAAAGGGTATTAATGGTGTAGGAGAGATTCATGCGTGCATACTACATATCCCAAAATACATCTCGACACTTTCTGGTAACAAGCAAGCTTCAGAATAACCACCACACTGTGTCCTTGGTAATGGGGGCCCGGAGAAGTGCTGTTACCCTTGTTCTCAGCACATGTTGATGGATCGCACAACACCCAGAGGCGTGCCAGGACTAAATCACCCAGAATCCAGAGGTTTATTCATGTGCTGTGGTTGCCATCTGTTCCAAACATAACATACTGTGTATTAAAATCAGTTACCACTACGAATAAAGGTGCATAAAAACAAAAATTGAAACAGAACATTTTATATTTTTCTTTTAAGGTTACCCATTCATTTCTACACAGAATATGCCACTGGAATGATTTTTAAACATTACACCAAATTTTAAAAGAAAACAAAAAAACAATGCCCGTGCTAGTGGGGCAAAAAACACTGTTTAAACATTTAACCAAAGTTAAAAAAAAAAAAAGAAACATGGCCATGGGAATGGGGCAAACCCCATTTTTGCACATGGACTACATTACCCAGAATCCTAGGTCTGGGTCATGGGCTGAATGAAGTGAGTGCACCACGCCTAATAGTCACGCGCCTAATCGATTGCATGCCTGTGATTGAAACAGGCCTGCAACAGATGGCTCCAGCCTGGGGATACAAGCGCACTAGCGCATTTATTATTAAACGCACACCTGCTTCTAGCACAGCTGAATTTCATGATGACCCACATGACTGAATGCCCGTGACTTAAACAGGTCTGGAAACAGTTGACTCATCGAGAAGGCAGACAGTGACTACCACGATCATCGGAAGGAAAAGCCAGTATGAATAGGTGGATGGTGAGGAACGAACCTTGGTGTAGTAAGTGGGTAGTGTTGCGAAGTAATACTTTCAACAGTGATTTTCGTTTAGTATGGGTGACAATCCTTTCTTCTCCCATGCAGAGCCTGACTACAGGGGTTCCTAACGCGTTTCTCCATGGGGTCCAGATGACCCCTCCCGTATTAGGGTAAGAGTGTCTGAGCTGGTTCTCACAGCATGACATTACACAATATTGTATGGGTGTAATACATTAGTTCAGTGTCACGCTTACACCGAATGCAATGTGTCCTGGATATGAGATTGAGGGACTTCAGGCCCAGCTGTATCTGTCAATAGATATATTGGTAACACATTTATGTTATTACCAACATGACATGAACTTTGGGTGCCAACAAGCGTTAGACTCCCAGTACATTAGTATATACAAAGGGTATGTGCTTAAAGAGGTTCTGACATCCGTCCTGATGAATACCATGGACTCAGGTGAGCTGCTAGGCAGAAACATGTTGACATCATAGTGGGATTGGGGTACTAATTCCCTGATACTCCTCACCTAATGTTTAATACCAAGTAGCACCCTACATAGAAAAAACCAGACTAGGTTATCACAATGGTTTTTAATCTATTTCACAGATCTTAGGCCTACTGTGGCTTGCTGTGTTGTTAGCACGTCTACACAGTAGTGTTTGGTAAATGTATGAGGCGTAGACCATGTAGCTGCCTTACATATTTCTGTCATTGGAATATTTCCTAGAAAGGCCATGGTAGCACCTTTCTTTCTAGTTGAGTGTGCCTTTGGTGTAATAGGCAGTTCTCTTTTAGCTTTAAGATAACAGGTTTGAATGCACTTAACTATCCATCTAGCAATGCCTTGCTTAGAAATTGGATTTCCTGTATGAGGTTTTTGGAAAGCAATAAATAATTGTTTTGTTTTGCGAATTAGTTTTGTTGTCAATGTAGTACATTAACGCTCTTTTGATGTCCAATGTATGTAGTGCTCTTTCAGCTACAGAGTCTGGCTGTGGGAAGAACACTGGTAATTCTACTGTTTGATTTAAGTGGAACGGTGATATGACTTTTGGTAAAAATTTAGGATTTGTTCGTAGAACTACCTTATGCTTGTGTATCTGAATAAATGGTTCTTGTATGGTAAATGCTTGAATCTCACTTACTCTTCTTAAAGATGTGATGGCAATTAAAAATGCAACTTTCCATGTTAAGTATTGCATTTCACAAGAGTGCATGGGCTCAAAAGGTGGACCCATGAGTCGTGTCAAGACAATGTTGAGGTTCCACGAAGGAACTGGTGGTGTTCTTGGTGGTATAATTCTCTTTAGACCTTCCATAAATGCTTTTATGACTGGTATTCTAAATAGAGAAGTTGAGTGCGTAATTTGCAGGTAAGCTGAAATTGCTGTAAGATGTATTTTAATGGAAGAAAAAGCTAGCTTTGATTTTTGCAAATGTAGTAAGTATCCTACGATGTCTTTGACAGATGCGTGTAAGGGTTGAATTTGATTATTGTGGCAGTAATAGACAAATCTTTTCCACTTATTTGCATAGCAATGTCTAGTGGTAGGTTTCCTAGCTTGTTTTATGACCTCCATACATTCCTGTGTAAGGTCTAAATGTCCGAACTCTAGGACTTCAGGAGCCAGATTGCTAGATTCATCGATGCTGGATTTGGGTGTCTGATCTGTTGTTTGTGTTGCGTTAACAGATCTGGTATGTTTGGTAGTTTGACATGAGGCACTACTGAGAGGTCTAGTAGTGTTGTGTACCAAGGTTGCCTTGCCCATGTCGGTGCTATTAGTATGAGTTTGAGTTTGTTTTGACTCAGCTTGTTTACTAAATATGGAAGGAGTGGGAGAGGGGGAAAAGCGTAAGCAAATATCCCTGACCAACTCATCCATAACGCATTGCCCTGAGACTGATCTTGTGGGTACCTGGATGCGAAGTTTTGGCATTTTGCGTTTTCCTTTGTTGCAAATAGATCTATTTGTGGCGTTCCCCAACTCTGGAAGTAAGTATTCAGTATTTGGGGGTGAATCTCCCATTCGTGGATCTGTTGGTGATCCCGAGAAAGATTGTCCGCTAGCTGGTTCTGAATTCCTGGAATAAATTGTGCTATTAGGCGAATGTGGTTGTGAATCGCCCAATACCATATTTTCTGTGCCAGGAGACACAACTGTGTTGAGTGTGTGCCTCCCTGTTTGTCTAGGTAATACATCGTTGTCATGTTGTCTGTTTTGACAAAAATGTGTTTGTAGCTTATTATGGGTTGAAATGCTTTCAGCGCTAGAAATACTGCCAATAGTTCTAAGTGATTTTGTGAAACTGTTTTTGGTGAGTGTCCCATTGTCCTTGGATGCTGTATTGATTGAGGTGTGCTCCCCACCCTATCATGGAGGCATCTGTTGTTATTACGTATTGTGGCACTGGGTCTTGGAAAGGCCGCCCTTGGTTTAAATTTATACTGTTCCACCATTGAAGCGAGGTGTATGTTTGGCGGTCTACCAACACCAGATCTAGAATTTGACCCTGTGACCACTGTGATGCTAGGCACTGTTGTAAGGGCCGCATGTGCAACCTTGCGTTTGGGACAATGGGTATGCATGAGGACATCATGCCTAGGAGTTTCATCACCTTTTTGACTTGTATTTTTTGATTTGGATACATGCCTGAACTTCTAGTCCTAGAAGATCTATATGTTGTTTTGACATATTGTGTGTTTTCGGTGGCACGTTTGGAGGGAATTTAAGAAATTCTATGCAATAACCATGCTGGATAATTGCCAGTACCCAAGTGTCTGTTGTTATCTCCTCCCAATGTTTGTAAAATTGTCTTAGTCTCCCCCCACATGTGTTATGTGTTGGGGATGTGTGACTTGGAAGTCACTGTTTGTTTTGAGGGGTTTTGGGGCTTTGGAACTTCCCTCTATTTTTTGGAAATTGTGCCCCTCTATATTGCCCCCGAAAACTTCCCCGCTGGTATTGGCTTTGATAAGTGGGCCTTGCTTGTGAGGTTGTGGCCTCTGTAGGTTGACCTCGAAACCCTCCCCTAAATGGTGTTTTGCGAAATGTGCCTCTGCTTTGTGGGGAGTAGAGTGCGCCCATGGGTTTTGCGGTATCAGTATCTTTTTTGAGTTTTTCAATAGCAGTGTCGACTTCCGGCCCAAACAACTGCTGTTCATTAAAGGGCATATTCAGCACGGCTTGTTGTATTTCCGGCTTGAATCCTGACGTACGCAACCATGCGTGTCTCCTTATTGTTATTGCAGTATTTACTGTCCTTGCAGCTGTATCTGCTGCGTCCATTGATGACCGTATCTGATTATTGGAGATACTTTGTCCTTCTTCTACCACTTGTTGTGCCCTTTTCTGGAACTCTTTGGGTAAGTGTTCTATGAAATGCTGCATTTCGTCCCAATGAGCTCTATCGTATCTTGCCAAAAGTGCTTGTGAACTGGCAATACGCCATTGGTTTGCTGCTTGTGCTGCAACTCTTTTACCCACAGCATCGAATTTGCGACTCTCCTTGTCTGGAGGTGGTGCATCTCCTGAGGTATGAGAGTTTGCTCTCTTGCGAGCTGCCCCAACAACCACAGAATCTGGTGTTAATTGCTGCGTAATATAAACAGGGTCTGTTGGTGGTGGCTTATACTTTTTTCCCACCCTTGGAGTTATGGCTCTGCTTTTAACAGGCTCCTGAAATATTTGTTTTGAATGTTTTAGCATTCCTGGGAGTATAGGTAAGCTTTGGTATTGGCTATGAGTGGAGGAGAGTGTATTAAATAAAAAGTCATCCTCAATTGGTTCTGAATGCAAGGTGACGTTATGAAACGCAGCTGCCCTTGAGACCACCTGCGTGTAGGATGTACTGTCTTCAGGTGGCGACGGCCTTGTAGGCTAACAGTCTGGGCTGTTATCTGATACAGGAGCATCATAAAGGTCCCATGCATCAGGATCATCTTGACTCATTGCAGTATGAGTCGGAGATTGCATCAGTGGTGGAGTGGCTACCGGTGATGTATGCATTGATGGTGGTGGAGATGGTGGTGGAGTTGTTTGTCTTGCCACCTTTGCCTGCTTGTCCTTTTCTTGAAAGGCAAGTCTTCTTTTCATCTTAATTGGGGGAAGAGTGCTTATCTTCCCTGTGTCTTTTTGAATGTGGCGCCTTCTTTGAGTGTAGTCTGGCTCAACAGATTGAAGTTCCTCTCCAAACTTATGTCTTTGCATCTGGGAGGACAATCCCTGTTCCTGTGTAGGAACCTGTTTTCGGTTCCGATGCTGGATGTTTCGGAATCGAAATCTTTTCGGTCGCCTTTTTGGGCTCCGAGGCAACCTTCTTTATTTTCGGCGTTGTGGTTTCTCGGTGCCGAATCTGTTCGGGGCCGGTGTTTCGGGCCCGAGATTGCTGTGTGGCAGTATCTCGACCGGAGTCGGATGACTTCACCACATGCATGCCCTTTTTCTGTGCCGATGATCGGTCACCTATCTTTCGGGTTAAGCCATGGCCTGTTGGCGGTGGCGTCCCCTGGGCTTTTGTTGTCTTCCTGTGAGTTTTATGTTTCGATGTCTTACTCACGGTTTTCGGCGTTTCTTCGGGATCGAGCTCGTCCGAGTCCGATTCATGGATGGAGAAGCTTTCTTCTTCCTCCTCGAAACGCCCTTGTCCTGTCGGCGCCGACGCCATCTGCAGTCTTCTTGCTCTTCGGTCTCTTAATGTCTTCCTCGACCGAAACGCTCGACAGGCTTCACAGGTATCCTCCTTGTGCCCTGGAGACAGACACAAGTTACAGACCAGATGCTGATCTGTATATGGATACTTGTTATGGCATTTTGGGCAGAAGCGGAATGGGGTCCGTTCCATCAGCCTTGAAGAGACACGTGGCCGGGCTGACCAGGCCCCGAAGGGGGGGATCGAAAAAACCCCGAAGGGCCACCGGAGCTCTTCAAAAATCGGTGTCGATCTGTAATAACTAACCCGATACCGAACGCAAACAATAAGATGATTTTTCCGAGATTCTAACTAACTTTCCGACCCGAAACACGGAGCGAAAAGGAACACGTCCGAACCCGATGGCGGAAAAAAAACAATCTAAGATGGAGTCGACGCCCATGCGCAATGGAGTCGAAATGGGAGGAGTCCCTCGATTTCGTGACTCGAAAAGACTTCTTTGTAGAAAAACAACTTGTAACACTCCGAGCCCAACACCAGATGGCGGGATGTGCACAGCATGTGTATCTGCAGCTACACATGCCAACGAACATATATATATATATATACATATATAAATATATATATACACACACACAGAGACACCCTGGATTCCCCCAGGTGTCTAGTTTTCAGAATTGTGCAAGTTTTGCTAGGTTTCCCAAGGTGCCTGCTGAGCTATGGTCCAAATGGTCCAAAACCGACGTTGCAAAAAAGGGGTCCATTTTGAGTGTAATAACTAGGTACCACTTTTACCAGAAGACATGTGGAAGCATTGAATAGTAAGACACATGTTATTCCCAACTGGACTGCACTGCATTCGTGGCTTCCAAATGCAAGCCAGTAAGTAAGAAAGAAGACATTTTGAACAATACCCTCTAAATCATATGCTAGTATGGGTGCCCACAAAATCAGAGATGTACAAATAACCACTACTCCTAAACAAAGGACACACATTTTGCATGGATACCTTGTGTGGGGAAAAAAGTTATGCAGCTCTAAGCGCGAACTATCCCAAATAGTAAAAAAGGGCTCAGCATGGGTGGGGTGCTTAGCTATCAAATTAACTTCTCCAGACATTTTTAAGTAAAAGGAGCAATAACGTTACAATACCTCCAAAACAAATGCGTCCTTTTTCCCGTGTGACAGGTCCAGCTCTGTAACTTCATCTGAGCTTTCAGACTGAGATCGGAATAGCCTTGAGCGATGTCTGGACTCTGGAATTGGAGAGCCGATGACTTCCTCCAATATTTCCTGATTTTTAAGAAAGATTAAAAAAAAAAATGTTCTAAATTTTGTTAAACATTTATGAATTAATGTTTTTGCTATTAAATATTTTCATGCTCTAATGTATTTACAAGCCTGTGAGAATGTAATAAGTGGCCACGTATCTCTAAGGCAGCCCTAACCAGATGTTGCCAAATGCAATTAAATGATTCTAAAAAAATTAAATAAAAAATAACCTAAGAAAATACCTTACAGCTTTGATAAGATTATGGCTTGTTGTAATATTGCTTATTCAATGTATGTATTGTATGTTACTTGTCTCTCCCCTCCCCTCCTAATACCTACCTTTAGAATGTTAGGATGTTGTGACTCAAGAACATTACATTTTTGACGTCTAGCTGTGAGGCTGTTGATGATGTTCAATAAACTTTTTATATTCTATAGCACATTCCACTGATCTCTTGATTTATACTGGTGATGAGTTTACCAAGCTTATACTGGGGGAAGTGGGGCAACAGCTTAAGAATGTTCTGAGGGAATCTGTCCTAAGATCTTGTGTACTGGGCAATTGCACATTGTTCTCAGCCTCGCTTGTTCTGCCTTTGCACCCCTGCCCAGGATATTTTTTTGTGTATGCTATGATTTCCCTACAGCCTTTCCTCAGGTGTGTAATCTTCGTCTGTCTCAATGCTGTATGGGGCTGATGTTCTTTATATCTGAAGAAACACTCATCACCTTCTTATGGTTTTAATCTATGGTGTCTTATATACATCCAGCCATCCTCTCAGCACAATCTCAGATTCTGTCAGATTGGAGGCACTGTAATTCGCTCACATGCCCTGCACTTCATGAAAGGAATAGCCCGAACTGCATTTTTGCAGTGAGTGTGGCGATTTTGTGTGTGGAATGAAAGAGACTTTTTTTTATTTGATGAGAAGGACCTTAAGAGGGAGAATTACGGGATTTAGAGAGTAAGGAGGCAGATTGGTGGAGGGCACCTCATGATTTGCGTCATGGGCACCCGTGGCTAAAGAGTGGTTTCTTGCAGGCAAAGAGAAATCTTGGGGTGAAGAAAGAGGTGTCTTTGCATAGAAAGAAAAAGGACTGGCATCGTGCCGGTAGGCTTCAGAACTGGACCCAACCTTGAAGACAGTAAGGACGCTGCACTCGACATAAAATGATATGTGGTACAATATAGGCATGTGCAATAGAAAGTACTGCGGTTTTAGGCACCAATGCTCAAAATGCAGTGTGAAGCATCCAGTTTTGCAATGCGGACCACAAGGAGGTGCAGGGTCACTGGGTGGGCAGGGGGTTCAGTGGAAACCCAACAGCGAGGGAGGGTTAGACAGAACAACATGGGAAAAGGCTCATATCAATAAAGATGGGTGGGCTGCTTGCAAAACCCTGAAAGACTGGTAGGAGCAATACTTAAGGGGGTCCTCTAAGGAGCTCCCAGATTACATGGAATCATACAACCAATACTGGCAACAGTATTGTGGTATGATTCTGACATGTTTGACACCAAACATGCCCAGGTTTGGAGTTACCATTATGTTGCTTGACACAGGTAGTTACTTGTGTCCAGTACAGAGCTAAAATGGCTTCCCCGCACTTACGAATCCAGTGCAATGAAGCTGGAGTTCGTAGGAGCATCACCTCTCAGGCAGGGGTGCCCTCACACACACACACAGGTACCTGCACCCTGCCCTGTGGGCTAGGCGGGCCTGCCATAGGGTTGACCTATAGTGACCTGGTGCAGTGACCTATGGTGAAATGCAATGGCAGGCCTGCAGAACACTTTGCATGGGCTCCCCAAGGGAGACATAATATATGCTGCAGCCAATAGGGATCCCCTGGTACCCCAATGCCCTGGGTACCTGTGTACCATACACAAGGGACTTACATGGGGGCACCAGTATGCCAAATGTGGGGTGAAAATGGTACAAGTTACCAAGTTAAAAGGGAGCGAGCATAATCACTGGGGTCCTGGTTAGCAGGATCCCAGTGAACACAGTCAAACACACTGTCAACAGGAAGAAAATGGGGGTAACCATGCTAAGAAAGAGGGTACTTTCCTACACCACCTCTTTTAGATAGACAAGGGCAGTCACGCTGCTTTACAGGGCTGCCCTGAAGGGGGCGCAATCGGACCTGATGTGTCTCTGCTTGCACTGGGAGGACCTGGGGACACCTTTGCCTGACTCTGCTTGGAGGAGAGCACTGGAGATCACTCCTAGGGTATCTAGAAATGTTTGCTTCAAGTTCATCTAGTTCTACAACTTGCACCACACCTACCTTACCCACAGCACATTCACACCATGTTTCCTGCAGTGACTTTGGGTTGTCCTACATGCATTGCAGAGGATGCAAGTTTTTTCACATGGTGTGGTCTTGCCCGATGTTGCTTGCATATTGCTCAACATTGCTCCCTACTGTCCTTCATGTGGTTTGCGGGGCCACTGATTGGGATTTCAAGTCTACCGTCCCCCCGCCCACCATGTTGCAGCTTGGAAGGTGATGGACAGATAACTGACTTGGTATTGATTCTTGCTCGCAGGAAACTATGAGCTGGAAATCAACTTGCGGTCTGGATGTGTGTGGATGGGGGTTGGAACTGGAAAAAAAGACAGATCCGGAGAGAGAGGCGATTCGAAGAGAGGGGGCTAGGAGAGTACGGAAAGCGATGATTCTGTCCCACATGGGATGTTGAATTGTTGGCCTGCCCCAGACTGGACCCCAGTGGACGCACTGTGGTGGACAGGCCCCTCTCGGGAGCCCCCTCGCCAGCTGCCACATTGCAAGAAACAACCTCAACTTTGGAGGAACCTCCTTACGTAGTCATTGGTTCAGAGTGGGACTGGCCCTGTGGTTTTGAATATGTATGGGTACGGAGTTGAGTGAGCACACTCCTGGACTGCTGGGATGGACCTCAGATCCTCACCAGTGTGAGTCCTACCACTGTCCTTCCCTTTTGTATCCTTCTTTTGCCATTATTGATCTCATAGGCGTAATGCAAAATGTCCCTCTTACCAAAATGTATATTGGTTCTGCATTATATTCTACCAGCAGACACTACTACAATGTAACCTGTTCTGTTGCTTAAAATCCCAATTAAAAAAATGTACAAAAAAAAGCAGGAAATATTTTCTTCACTACGCGTACAGCATCTCATTTTTGTGGTGTACTTCCATTAATTGTATTTCCTCCTTTCCTTACAGGGGAAGGTGTACTGTATATTCACTATATGGTATTTTCCTTGCTTCTGCTACCCTACCTTCCCTTGGTTTTACTCTATCAAAGTTTGCATTCAGCTTCCAATTTTAACATAGCTCTGATAAAGACGGAAAAACTTAAACTATTATTTTTAAGTGTGTTAAAAAACAAAAAGTAAAGAATACACATACCAATGTAAGAGTGATATATGAACCAGTAGAGTGATATCCTTTTCATTGGAAACATTGTTACTTACAGGCAAAAGGGCCGTCATGCTATTTTTTGCTTTTAGAGAGCATAGCATAGTTTTGCCTGTCTTTGAGCAGACTTCAGTATTTTTTTCTGTAGCTGGAGATGTCATTACTTGGTCCTCACTGCCCTAATTTCTAATGTCACTGAACGCCAAACCTTGGGATCTTAATTGGAGATGATCACATGGACTAGAAAATTATCATGGGCGTAAGCCCCAGAAGAGACTTCAATTCACTGAGTGACTCCATTGCCTCCCCAAGGACTAAAAACATTTTATACTAAACAAAAGATTAGCAGTCTCTGAGGTGGGTAATCACCTTATGGAAAATTTAAGAGACAAGAATACATTTCCAGTAAGAAGCAGGTAACACTTAAAATTCAATCTTAGCGTTCATCATGCATTTTTGAGATACCACTAACAGGCACTTGTAGTACCTCATTATAGGTAAATGTATGTACGCAGAAACGGTAGGTTTGACTATCATGAACACCTACAGAGATGCAGTGTGGCTGAAGATGCTGTAATATGGCTTTCCCTTGCTACATTCTTAGTACAGCTGCCACTGCTGTTGATTTTATTGTGCAAAATACTGATGCCTGCAAAGTCTTACCTTATTCTTGAGGATGCTAATGTAAGTAATATGCCTTGAAATGAGGACCTGATGCTATCTTCAGGCTTAGTTCCTCAGGTTGCAATACCCAACTACTTGTTTCCAGACCGTCTAGCCTAACAATGATCTTGGAATCTGGTTGACAATCAGTTGGCCACCTTCCATTATGACTTGCAATATGCACTCTCTCTTTGGCTGCAAGGAAATACTAAATACTAAACGTGATTTTAAAATAGCCAGGAAGAGAAGATCCAGATGCCATACAAATAATGTTAAATTACCTGCTTTCACTAGTGTAATGATGCAGACGTTTTTGAGAACTAGATTCATCTCACATGCTCCAGAAACGAATCAAGAAAAATAAAAAGATAAGAGGGTGAATGTGCTGAAGTACTTCCTCGGCAGTGGCACAGTAAAATCGTCCTCGCATAGTCATACCTTCTATGTTCTTAATTCTAGTTTTCTATTGACAGTCTTAAGAGCCAGAAGCTCTTTGAAGAATGGTAAAAGAAAACCGGAAGCCAGGCAAGCAAGTGAATAATGTCCCATCAACAGCTTATAGAAGTGTCAGCTTCCCCTTCAAATTGCCCCCAACATTCCACAATGTATATGTTGAACAACTACGACGCACAAAGGAGGACGTCAGAGAGGCATACTTTACTACACATCTTCCCTTTATACAAAGAAAATAAAATAAATCAAAATACAATGTAATAAAAACAATGTATGAAACATAAACTACTTAAGAACGTCTTCCTATTCAAGTATGATATGAGGGGTCAAAAGCTTGACAAATACTGATGCATCATTTATTTTCTAACACAATCTTTAAGATAAATAGGTATTCTACAGGTTCTCTTTGGCCTTTCTTTCTCAGATAAGGACATGTCACTGGAAGTTTTTTTTTGTATGCACAGAAAAATTTCCAAACAATCTGGAAGACCCTTTACAAATTTGTGGAAACACTGTGCAGCGAGTATGTTGAGAATCATTATAATCTTTCAACAGAATGACCCAGCTCAAATTCCATGTCCTACCATCTTCTGTTTTGATTGCATTTCTAAAAAACATCACCACTCTTCTTGGTTCAGTGTACTTTGACTCAAGCACCCACCCGCGCTTTTATTTTCACCCAGTCACCCTCAACCACATACATCTCTCATACAACATTCCTGTCATCTTCCGTTCAACCATTTTACCATACTCCTTACTCCTCCCACCATTGTTCCCTGGCACATCCACCCATCCCTTGTGTCAACATCATCCATCCTGGAGCCAATTTGGAATTGGGCTTCCTCCCTCTAAACAATTCAAAGGGAGTTTTACCTGTTGTAATATGAGGGGAAAGACAGTACAACACCAAGCGATTCTGCAACTCCTCCTTCCAGTCTACGCCATTGCTTATGACCAATTGTTAGCCTTCTTTCAAAGTACTGTTGAATATTTCTACCATTCCGTTGGTTTCAGGATGGTATAGGACAGCTTTCTTATGTTTCACTGAATAGGACACTAAGAACTTGTTTACTTCCTTAAAGCAAAACTGTACACCATTGCCCATCAGCAAACTATTCAGAACTCCTTTCCTCTTAAAACGATAATCTAAAAAACGGACAACTGCTCCTGAGCTGATGTCTGACACACATACCACCTCAGATCACCTCGAGAAAAGGTCCACAGCAACTAACACGAAAGGAAAGGACTATTCCCCTCTCATCAGACCCACTAAATCTAATGCAATATCTTGCCACAGTCTACTTTGTAGTTCCCTACAAATCATAGGAACACTTCTAGTTTTGTGTAACATTCATGTATTTTTACATATATAACTCTGGCCCTAAGGTATTCATATCTCATTCCCCTTCCAAGTACAGTTTTATAATAAATAATTTCATTGCAAATTTTGCTGGAACATTATCAATGATGTCACAGAAGATGTTATGAGTGGTGTAATATGTGGTAATTAGCAGTGAATGGCGATGGTGTGAGTTATAGTTACTGTAAAGCAACAGTTATAGTTCCCAGAGTTAACTGTAACTGGTGAATTTCAGTGGTTTTGCACATTAAAAACGTTACAATTACACTGAAATTGACACCTAACATTACTTTAATCTTTTTTTTTTAACCAATAAAAAAAATTCTAAAGGGCACTACTCACCTGTTAGGGTCTCAAGGCGCTGTTGCGGGGGGGGGGGGTGATGCCGGTTACTGTTCAAAAAGCCATGTCTTGAGGTGCTTTCTGAAAGTTAGGAGGTCCTGGGTCTTGCATAGGTTGGTGGGGAGGGAGTTCCAGGTCTTGGCGGCGAGGTGGAAGAAGGATCTGCCGCCGGAGGTGGTGCGTTGAATGCGGGGGACTGTAGCGAGGGCGAGGTCAGCAGAGCGGAGCTGTCGAGTTGTTATGTGGAAGTTTACTCGTTCGTTGAGGTAGGCCGGTCCAGTGTCATGGAGGGCTTTGTGAGCGTGGACCAGGACTTTGAAAATGATCCTTTTGCTGATGGGCAGCCAGTGTAGGTTTCTGAGGTGGGTGGATATGTGCTTGTGGCGAGGGAGGCTGAGGATGAGACGTGCGGCTGCGTTTTGAATTTGCTGGAGTTTTCTTTGAAGCTTGGTTGTGGTCCCTGCGTAGAGGGTGTTGCCATAGTCCAGTCTGCTGCTTATGAGGGCATGGGTGACCGTTCTTCTGGTTTCTAAAGGAATCCATTTGAAAGTCTTGCATAGCATGCAAAGGGTGTTGAAGCAGGAGGACGATATGGTGTTGATTTGCTGGGCCATGGAGAGAGATGAGTCTAGAACGATGCCAAGGTTGCGTGCGTGGGTGGTGGATGTTGGGGGTGGTCCGAGGGTGGTGGGCCACCAGGAGTCTTCCCATGCTGTCTTGTTGGGGCTAAAGATGATGATTTCTGTTTTGTTTGAGCTGAGTTTGAGGTGGCTTGCTGTCATCTATTTGGCGATGTCGAGGAGTCCGGTGTGCAGGTTTATCTTGGCGGTGGCTGGGTCGCTGGTGAGGGAGATGATGGGCTGGGTGTTGTCTGCGTAAGAGATGATGGTGATTCCGTGGGGGCGGAGGATGTTGGCGAGAGGGGCCATGTAGATGTTGAAGAGAGTGGGGTTGAGGGAGGATCATTGGGGGACCCCGCAGATGATCTTGGTGGCTGGAGACCGGAAGGGAGGGAGGCGAACTCTTTGGGTTCTTTCGGCGAGGAAGGAGGTGAGCAAGTCCAGGGCCTTGTGTCGAATTGCGGTGTCAAAAAGGCGTGTGCGGAAGGTCTGGTGGCATACAGTGTTGAATGCTGCGGAGAGGTCTAGGAGGATGAGGGCGACGGTCTCGCCCTTGTCCACCCTGGTCCTGATGTCATCTGTGCAGATGATGAGGGCGGTCTCAGTGCTAGGTTCTTGCGAAATCCAGACTGGGAGGCGTCGAGTATGTTGTTTTCTTCTAAGAAGTGAGACAGTTGGGCATTGACTATCTTCTCAGCGACCTTTGCGGGGAAGGGGAGAAGAGAGATGGGACGGTAGTTAGTGAGGTCTTTCGGGTCTGCTTTGGATTTTTTTGAGGAGTGCATTGACTTTGGCGTGCTTCCAAATGTCTGGGAAGGTTGCGGTGTCGAAGGAGCTGTTGACGGCACGGAGCTGGGGAGCGATGATTTGGCTGGCCTTGTTGAAAATGTGGTGGGCGCCGGGGTCTGTAGGGGAACCTGAGTGGATGGAGTTAATGGTTTTGTTGATTTCTTTGTCATTGGTGGGGGTCCAGGTGTGTAGTTGGTTGGTGTGGGAGGACGTTGTGCTGTTGGTTGTGTCGGTGGTGGTGATGGTGGGTGCTGATGCTATGAAGCTGTTGAGTTGCAGAGGTTTTGGGAGTGTGGAGGGTCGATGGTGTTGGATTTGGGTTTGCTGGGTTTGGGTGATTTTTTTTTCTTTTAACGCAAAGTATTATTTTGTTTCCGTATGTAAATGCAGCCCCAAGGCTCTGCACCCAATTCCCAAAGAGGCAGCCAACCGCATACTGCCCAGGGCCTTGGCCATGCTCGGTGTACAAAAACACCCACTCCAGGCAGCCAACATCCCAAAGCGAATTATGATAAGAGGGCAGCATGGCCTCCTCGCCAAGACTTATTAGGCCCCGGGGAACCCATCCCCGGGGCCGCACAACATTAAAAGGGGGAAGGGCGGGGCACCACACCCCACCACCAGGCCTAGGGTTTCAGGGTATCCTCACCTTTCGAATTAGAATTTATTAGAATTTAGGACTGGGTCTTCAGATGGCTGCCGCCACATCATTGTTGATATGGCGGCAGCCAATCAGTTCTCAGCAGGAGATCTCTTGGGTCCGCAGCTCCTTTGCAGCATGAAATATACAACTTTTTTTTAGTCTTAATTGTTCAAAAACTACAGAAGAGATTTACAACAAATCACAAAAAAATACTCATTCTGGACCAAGATCTAGCTTTCTGCTAAATATGGTGTAAATCCACTCAGCGGTTTGAGCTGTAGCTGTGTCTAAAGTTCCTGTGGAAAAAGCAAAGGGGAAAATGCGTTTTGGGACCCTCCCTTGACAAATCCCCCCAGAAATTTCTAGTTAGGAGCTGAGGTGGAAATGTATTTTTCTGGAAAGTTCCGTGAAGATTTGTCAAACTGCACCAAAGTTATTAGGAAAACAAAAAATGGATTTCTTATGGAAACATGGCTAACTATAACTACCCACTGGCAAATGGCAGTGGGTAATAAAATTAATATAAAATGAATATTTACATATACACACATATATGCATTCACTAAAAAAAACAAAGGTTACAGGGACATTATAGTTAGGAACTGAATTTACAAGCACAAAATCATAGAAATTCAGCTGTTATAGTTTGAGTTATTTCAAATAACTATTACTTGTGCCCTAAGGTAACTATAACTAGTGCCCTCACTATGCACTGCTAATCACCCCACATAATACATTAGTAATTTCATTTTCTATGACATTGTTGATAAAATCATTGCAACACTGGCAGTAAAATTATTGATCTGAAAACTGCGTGGCGCAAGTTGGGGAATGAGTTATACTTGCTTGAAATAACTCAAACTAGAACTGCTGAATTTTGTCTGGGTTTGTGCGAATAAATTCAGAACAAAGTATAAAATCCCGGTCACCTTTGGTTTTTAAGTGAATTTCTATGGGGTTTTTTTACTTCTATTTCCTAACTATAACGTCCTTGTAACCTTTCTTTTTTTAAGTGAATGTCTGTTTTTTAAATTTTTTGTGTCAAGTCATTTTCGTTACTATACATTAATCCAACCATGGCCGTGCTCGGTGGGGATGCTCCAGCACTTTTCTTGGATAATAATAACTGTTGGCACAATTACTAACACTGCATTACCAAAAACCCAAACTGAGTACCATAACAATAAGTACTGCAACACCAGAGCTGGAGTCACAGAGATTCACTGTTGCACACTACAATGAGAACTGTGGTTGCGTTCATCATGCACAAAAAAGACAAACAAGGGCATTAATTATATCACATATAACTTTCCTGCATGCATAGGGTCTAACTAAAAGGAACAGAAACAATCCAAGAAATACAAATGTCTGCTCTGGGTTTAAACAGTTAGGGCGGCACAGTTTGGTTTGGTTTCACTGTGTGTGTGAAAACCCCTTCAAAAAGCAAATTCCTCAAACATGAAACACAGGCATGAATGACAATTTAAGTCCAAGAGGTATGCTATTAGAGAAAGAAAAGTTATGTAAATGTTCTTTTCAAATTGCACTGTCACTTTTTGTAGTACTTGAGTTCAAGAACATTTCTTGAAGCACATTGAGGCAAGTAACTACAATAATAATGTAGAATGTTCAGAAATGCATTTGTCTCTTCAAGATAAGTGCTCAGCCAAAAAACGAGGTCTGAAATACACCAGCTGTTCTAGGAAAGCTTAGCGCTCAAAGAACAAACTCCCTGGATAATACTAGTCTCTTAGCTGCAGTCTTTTCCAGAGTGCTGGAGGAATGCCTGGTGTTAGCTGGTACAGGAACGAAGAAAATAATTGCCTCAAAAGTTCTGAATACGAGGATGAGAGCAGGGGCTGGACTGCCAAGTCAGATGCTGAGATCAGGAAGCAAAACAAAGCCAGGCAGGGAGGCATGCTTCACTCTGCTATTTGTGGCCAATCAGGAAAGCAGTTGAGTTTCCGCATGTGGATGAGTCACCACACCCAACTAGAAGCACATGTCTACACCACACCCAATTAGAAGCATATGTCTACACCTCCTCACATTAGCAAACAAGCATTGGTAAAACAAGCATTGATAAAACCAATTGTGTAACGCAGCACATTATGTTTACTCAGAAACATGAAGATTTAACCAAGAACAGAGATATGATTTAACCCTAATCCCTGGGGATGCTGACAGATAATGCAGGAGACACCTTGGGGATTCCTGACACCTTCTGCCAGCGGGAGTGCCGGCATTGCTTTTGCACACAGGGAGCTGCTAAACATGCAGCTCTGTCTGCAAAGGCAATTGTTTTATCTGTTTCCCTGCCAATATGTCTGCAGGCAGGGAAAAAGAGGAAACCTCTGCTTCCAGCGGACAACAGCACTTTGACTGTGTTTGTTCTGACTTAGCTAGAGCTGTTAAAGCTCCCCCAAGTCACAGCAAATAGCTATGTCCTGGGGGTGGGCAACTTGGGACATAGCAGGAGCCGGCCCTGGGAGTGTTGGTCCACAGGGCCACTATTGGCTCCATGGGGGGGAGCCTTTAACATTAAACAGCCCCGGGGAGGTGGTGGTCCCTTAGGCCGGGGGTCAGCAACAGTGCCCTTCATTCTTTTTTTTTTTTTTTTTTTTTTTTTTTTAGCCCTGGGCCATACCAAATTATTGGTTTTCCCAGGGAGGTGGTGGACCCCGGGGCGCAGGTGAGGGGGGTGGGGTGGGATGGGGGTGGGGGGGTTGTACATGTGCCCCAACCTCACATATTTGTCTGTGATCGCCCCTGGGAGTTGGCAGTTCCTGGGGTTAATACAAGCCCTCGGAGGGTGCCACCATGCGCCCCCCTCTTTTAAAGCCCCCAATGCTCCCGGGACCTGGCCAACTCGGGGCAAAATAAAAGAAAAAGGCAGGAAACTGCACTTTTTCCCCCCAAAAAAAATCTTGTAAAAACCCACTGATCCATCAGCTGAGTTTTCTTATTTTTTTATTTTTCTTTTTTAAATCATTTTAGCCCTGGCGGGGTCCATGGGGGAGCCCAAGACCAAGGCTAGGGGCACAGGGTGACCCTACCCAGGTCTCTTTTCCTTTTAAATCTTTTTTTGTGGGACTCAGCTGAAGCAGAGGCCCAAGATGGGAATCAGAAATCAGCACGGAGACAGTTGGAACCCCGGATTTTCAGCTTGCCTAGACAACTACATTTGTTAAACTCTGATTACTCCAACACTACTGAACGGATTTACACAAAATCACAAAAAGCACTCTTTCTGTACCAAGAGCTAGCTTTCTGCTAAATTTGGTGTATTTCCGTTCTGCGGTTCAGACTGTAGTCGTGTTAAACAATTTTAAAAATCCCAATGAGACAGAATTGGGAAAAAGTGTTTTGGGATCCCACCCCTTTTCTCCACCCCCGCTTGACACATCACCTTGAAACTTTCAACTAAGCAGCTGAACCAACTGAAGTATAAGTTTAGTAAATGTTGTGAAGAATGGTCAAACGGCACCAAAGTTAATGGCAAAACAAAAAATGCTCTATGGTAACAATTGTCTTAACTATAACTACCTACTGGCACCCCCGCACAACCCCTCTGCCCCCCACAAAAATATGTAGTAAAGGTCCACAATGTATTGCGTTGTAAAGGTCAATCGATTGTATTACATGGTTACAAAAGAGATGCACTGAAACGTCCTACAACCCTCTGTCAGAGTTAGTGCCTCCACAATTGGTATGAAGGCTATTCTGTAAGCTATATGAAGCATGGTTCTGAAAGAGCGGAAGCAGATTGCGGAACCATGAAAATGAGAAAGGATGTTAAACAATGAGTTCTTCTTCCTGTGCTCAAAAGATGCCAATCTCCTGAACAATACATAGTTTGCCTTAAATCTGTGCTTTTCCAAAATAGTTCTCTTCCCGGTGTCTGTTGTCTGACGCTTCCAATCCAAGATGGTGATAACATCTTATTCTGCAATATCATGTCGTGGTTGAACCATATATAAAGAGGCTTTGCCTTGAGATGGATATGTTGTAACATATTTCTTCCCTTATGTTTTTGCTGGATTCATCACCCACTTTCAAAGCCCCAAAATTGGTCTATTGTTATGCAGCGGGATTCCTTATTTTCTTAGATTGTGAAGACCTTATGACTGGCTCTTTCTTCACCAAGGTTCCGGGCAGTTTTGATGCCTTGCGTTTCAGTTTTTGTATCTTACATGATCTGTAATCCTGCACCACAAACATTGCCATTGATGTTTTTTGCCCTTGTGGGTCTTATTCTTTAGTGGGAACCTCTGAGGAAGATTGTTGACATTGTCCACTGCATATCAAGTGCAGGGTAGCACTGTGGCGAATGCGATGAATCGCCATTTCTTAGGACAGTTAAGAAGGAAACTTGAGACCTCTTTAGTGTCTAGTCTTTGACACATGCAGGGCCACTACAGGTCATAAAAATCCCACCATAATGCAGGGACGAGCATTATAACGGGTGCAAGCAAAGTTGCTGCCCATAATATATCAAAAATCACATTATCATAATTGTTCTATTACCACTATACTGTTCAATTGTGTTCATCGCCACATCTGGGGTAGTAAGCTCTATATAAATAAATTCAATTACAATCACCACTACAATGCAGGTACCATTACTGCACCATGGTACACCACAATATGCCGGGAATTACCACCATTGTGCAAGAGTGAGTACTCTGACACAACTGGGCATCATAGTGCAATGGATGCCCGCAATATGCCAAGCATTAACACCATACTGCCAGGGTCGCCATTATGGCATGGATGGTCACCCCATGGATGGTCACCCCATGGTTAGACCCAATAAGGCAAAATAGTCTTCTGCTAGAGCAGCATAATGCCAGAGATAGGCACAATCATACCATAGGTGTCCAATATGTGCTACAATTATGACCAGGCTAGCATGTTATGTGGGGAAGGTACAATGCCACTTATGCTCACTGGTGGCCAGGAAATACCACTGCATTTTAGCAGGGGTGGGGGTTATATGTAACTGCCCATAAATTGGAAATAGATACTACCATTATAAGACTAGCATTTGGGCAATCTGAATCATCCTTTGCTAACGCCTATGTTGACAGGAATAACCCCCATTGTGTGAGAGCAGCATTTTACCAAGGGTGGGCGATGGGAAGAAAATGAGATAATTACCTTTAACAGTGGTTCTCCAGTATTGGTACCTTTCATAGATTCACTTGCTTGTATCATTTCCCTGTCATCAAAGTGGGAACCCCAAGGTACCACAGAAAGCAATAGTCAACAATATACATAGCAGTTAATGTTAAAAAACATTCACTTTAAAAACGTATCCTCATCAATTAAAAAAGAACCTAAGTTTAGCCAATCAGGCAACAGCACCCTGTAGCAGGCTCACCACAGAGGTTTCTTTCCCTCAGATTTTCTAGCACAAGTGGAAAAAGAACCCAAATAATTAGGGGAGCCTCTGTGGGGGGGAGGGTGTGTTTGCATGTGAATCCATGAAAGATAGCAATACTACAGTTACAGACAACTTATTTTCTTCTCCAGTATTTGATCTTCATAGAAACACATGGTTGAACCCGAATAGTTAGCAATGAACACATTTATGATTAACAACATAATCAGAATATAGTGGATGTTGGGAAATACTGTTAGACATGGCTCAGCTTATTGAAATAGATGCTGCAACACTGCTTGTCCCACAGTCGCTTCACTCTTCATCACTCTAAAATCTAGGCAATAATGTTGTGAGAAGGTGTGCTTGTTGGTCCATGTCGCTGCTCGACATATTTGTTGAATAGGCACAACTGCAAAGAGATCTGTAGTAGTTGCGACAGCCCTAATAGAATGAGCTTGGACTTTACTTGTCAACGGTTATCCAGCTCCCCCATGTCAGAACTTGATAGCTGCTGTACTCCATCTAGCTATGGTTTGTTTGGAAACTGGAAAGCTTTTACAAAGGTTTCCATAAGCAACAAATAACTGATTTGTCTTCCAAAATTTGCGGGTTCTGTGTAAATAGAAGTTAATACATCTTTTAACGTCAAATGCGTGTAAAGAGCTTTATGCCGCAGTTTGAGGATTAGGAAAGAATGTTCAGAGTACTAAGGGTTCATTAAAATGGAAATTTCAAGGAACCTTTGGTATGAATTTAGGATTAGTCCTTAGCACCAAACGGTCTTGTCTGAATTGCAGGAATGGTGTGAATGCTTGAACATCACTGACCCTTCTTGCTAACGTGAGCACTAGTAAGAGCGCTGTTTTCCAAGTTAGGAATTTTAAGTTTGTTTTGTTGAAGGGCTCAAATGGGGCTTTCATTAGTTGCCCCAACACTATGTTAAGGTGCCAGGAAGGATGAGTAAGCTAAACTAGATTTTACTAAGTGGAGCAAATATAGGAGCAGTTGCTCTAGTGGTGATGAAATAGGATCAACATCAGATTCCTGACATCACAAACAGAAATGTTTCAATTTAAGCTTGCATGTTTGACTGGTAGTATGAGCTCTGACCTTTGAGAGAATCTCTCTACAATCCAATATGTGGGAATATTCCAGGTTGCAAGCTCACTGGATTCAGGAATTAGGCCGACAAGTGTAATGAATCTGGATGAAGTACCTTTCTGTGGTTCATCATTATTAACGTTAGTATGCGCTTCCACTGACTGTGGTCTGTTCCGAAAGTAACAGAAGTTCTGTGAACCAGAATTGTCTGGGCTATCTGGGAGCAATCAGTATTACTCTGTAGGGTTCCCGCTTTAGTTTCCTGAGGAACCACAGGATCAGGTGAAAAGCGGACACAAAGATCCCTGAATATCTGATGGAAAACGCGTTCCATCATGATCCCTCCAGTGGATGCCAGCTTGAACTGGGATGCGTTGAACTGGCATTTCTGTTTCTCCTTTGTCACAAACAGGTCTAAGTTTGGTTTGCCCCACCAATCGAAAATGTCTTCCAGAATTTGTTGGTTGATCTCCCATTAGTGACCGCTGGTATTCGTCCTGCTCAACATGTCTGCTAGGACATCGGTTGTTCCGGTTACGTGTTCTGCCTTGAGAGTTATTTGGTGTTGCTAAGTCCATTTAGAATTTTTCTGTGCATGTGATTGGGCTGAGGACCTTGCGCCTCTCGGTGTATGTAATGCTTGCTGTTGGGTAGCAAATTAGTAAGGATGACTTTGCTATTATGGGAAGGAAACGGAAAAGGGTCAATGCTATGGCACTGAGTTCCAACAAGTTTATGTACATTTCCTTCTGTAGGTGGCTCCACTTTCTGCTGATTGTTAAGCCCTAGAGATGAGCGCCTGTATCTGTGGTTATTACAAATTTGGGAATGTGTGTTAGAAATGTTACTCCTTTGGACAGGTTTAGGCTCTGTGTCCACCATTGCATAGACGTTATCAGGGATGGTGCAATCTGAATGAAGTCGAACAGCCCCTGGATTTAATTTCCAATGTTCCCAACGACTTGACCGTATCCATGTCAGTCTTCATGATTTGCAGAGCGTCGTCCACATGCTTGCCGAATAGCGCCTCACAGTCATACGGAATCCACTGGTAGGGATGTTGATTGGATAGTCATCCCATGCATTGGGAATTAAAGCAGTGTCTCTAATCTCCCCTTCTTTCCTGTCCTCATCTGTGGAAGGAACGTCATTCGCTGGTGGTTCAGCTAGTGTCCTAGCCAACGTGGGTAATGGAGTCACAGGTGCGGTTAAAATGAGTTGTGTGCACGTAACAGGGGTATGGCTCTGTGGCAACCTTATTGGTCTTGCTGGCTGCAGTGGAGAAACAGCTGTTGCAGGATTAGGAAACCTATAATAATCTTGGAGCATGTTTAGAAAATTATTGAACAAGGAAAGTGGCATGTGTACTGATTCTTCTAGCTGCTCTTGGTGACTTTAACTTGAATATTGATCTTCATATTGCTCTTGTTGTTCCCCGGAGGCATAATATTGCTCCCCATAATATTGGTCCTCCTCTTCATCATCCTTTTGACACTTTATATGTAGCTACAGAGGACTATTTGCTGCGCCAAAAGGACCTTCATCCTCAATCATCGTTATCAAGTAGATGTGGAGGTGGAAAAGGCAAAACATTACTTGGTGACGTGCCCAGGTAACAAGGTCTCTACAGGTGATTTTCCTCTTATGGAAATTATTGTTAATGGCATCAATGGTGTTTGACAACGATGTTATTGTTGGTACTGTCCCCAACAAGGTTTCCATTGGTGAAGTTGTCGTAGACAGCGTTCTCGTCAAAAGGGCTGTCATCAGCCGTGTTCTTGTTGCTGATATCTATGTCAATGTAGTCATTGTCTTAGTCGATGGTGCCGTAAACAAGAGGATTTTCACAGTTTTTATCGTTTGTGAGGCCAACAAAGATAATGAGATAATCATAGGTGATGCCGCAGATGTGAAGGTCAACCTTGTTATAGTAGTGGTGACTGTCAACGCTGTTGTGAATGAGAATGTCATCGAAAGTGTCGTAGTCAATGAGCATTCAAATGGTGATCTGGAAACAGTTTTTAGAGGCTTCATCATCCACAGTAGAGATCTGGATGATTTCTTCAAATATGCCTCCTTTAGTGAGGGAGTAGTAGGTTCAGATTGAATTTTTTCTGAGGAGATTTTTTCCTTTTTTGATGAATGTGGACGCTCCTCTGAGTTTTCTGAATGCCCTAATGACTCATGGTGAGTCCTCTTCATTACCTTTTTAAGTGACCTTGCAGGCACTCTCTCATGAGACCTATCCTTCTTACACGGTTTTTCAGTCTTCAAGGAATCATAACTGACCTCCTCAGAAAGAGGAATTTCCTTGGATTTTAACTTTTGAAGTCAAATCAGTAATCTTCCCTCCCTGTCCTTTAATATCTTTTGAGAAAAAGTGTGGCATATCTTACTGTCTTTAGCCTTGTGGTCAGGATGTAGGCAGAAGATGTACTCCTTGTGTGGATCCTCCGAGTGCAGCCTCTTCTTTCCACATGAACCTCATGGCCTGAACAATCCTTTCTCTGCTGTTTCTGACATGGTTGTGTAGTCAGGATATGTATGAGTAGATCCTAGTATTGTCCTGAAGTGAATTCTTTGTCAAATTACAATAAACTGCAGTAAACTGAGCAGAGCTCCGGGAGACTCCCATCAGAGGGCGTGCAGTAAAAACATCTGAGGCAAAGAAGCGTCTGTGGTGAGCATTCTAGAGGGTCCTGCCACCTGATTGGCTAAACTTTGCTACTTTTTGAATGATGAGGATAAATTATTAAACTGTTAAAGTGAATGTTTTCTAATATTAACTTCTATGTTGATCATTGACTATTGCTTTCTATGGTACTGTGGGACTCCCACTTCGACGACGGGGGAATGATTCAAGCATGTGAATCTATGAAAGATACCAATACTGAAAAATCATACAATGAATGGCCAAACATGGAACAGAATTACTATCACTATGGCAAGGCTAGGATTTTAGCAGAGTAGGTAATGGCCATCACCCGATGAACGCACACAAGTTGCCAAGAATTACCATTATTGTGTGAGAGCTAACAATTCACCCCTGTGAGTTGTGTACACAAAACACTCAGCGAGAATAATAACTAGTGAAGTTGTGATGTTGTCATAGGAAAGTGTGGAAGACTGTAGCCATCAACCACCTTTTGGTGGCATACTTCATCATAGCGCACTTCTTAAAGCCCAAAACAGCAAACTTGTGTGGGCTACAACCTTGATCAACAGGGGAGCTCTTATGCTGTTCAGCACTCGAGGGCCTTTGATGAATAGATGTGACAAGGGTCCAAAAAATGGTGGCGAAGTGGCTATGCTTATTGCCTCTCAAACAGAGATATGACACTTAAAAATATCTTACGGAGGAACAAAAATCTTTATTCACATCTCAATTTGGTATAGTTAAAATGAAGGGGAATAATTCAACCCTACATAATTAATCAAATACATTTTATTAATATTATCAAATCTGTATTATAGTTGACAGGGACTTCTCCACCATTAACTTACCTCACTACATCGACTCATCATATGGAAAGGGGCAAGATGAATGTGCAAGACAAGTAAAAGTGCCCTGAGTGTGGAAAATGAGAGGAAGACATTGAGTGGTTGCGGGCGCTGTTTAAAAAGAGGCCTAGAGGCCCTGTTAGTGTGTGAGAAGCTCCAGTGCTGTAGGAACCCCCCACCCCCGACCTCTCCCCCTTTGGTGGGGAGGATCATTTCTCATAGTTTTTTCTCCTCCTTTTCAGAAATGCTATTAGGAAGAAACACTTTCTTATTTTCTCACTTTCCTTCTTGACAATGTGCAAGGAGGACTTTTAGGAAAAGAACTACAATATATTGCCATAATAGTCTAATATATCATCTATTCAAATAGGCATTAAACAACAGACCGTAAGGAGAGAATGAAAATCTTTATCAAGTGAATTACCTGGATACCGCTTTTGATCTCAGGGTGCAATGCATGACTTCCAACTACATCAGAGCATTTATCCTGTTTCCGAGAGAAAACAGGTTATAGCCACTGACTATGCAGAAAGAGTTCTGTAGGGAGCTGGGTTTCAGTTACAGTAGCCCCCCACTTTTTCACCTTTTTTTATGCATCTTTGAAGTGCACTGGGTTCCTGCTAACCAGTTCCCCAGTGCTAGTGTTCACTCCCCTAAAACAAGACCCCTGGTCACTTGATTCCCAAGTGGCCAGTATTGTAGCACCTATGTATGCCCCTAGTGAGTGCCACCTCTGATACCCAGGGCATAGGTATTATAGGGGGTCCTGGTAGCGCATATTGTGCTTGTGGACCCAGTTCCAACCTTATACAGACTGCCACTGCAGGCTGCGTGACAAGATGCTCCAAAACGTGAAAACACAACCCA
Organism: Pleurodeles waltl; assembly: GCF_031143425.1. Classification (NCBI taxonomy): domain Eukaryota; kingdom Metazoa; phylum Chordata; class Amphibia; order Caudata; family Salamandridae; genus Pleurodeles; species Pleurodeles waltl. The sequence continues at coordinate 376,982,004 of NC_090442.1, forward strand.
GCCTGTGTGCCATGTTCCCTAAACATGCCATGTAATATTTCTAAGTCACCCCTACAAGCCGGCCTTACACCGCTAAAGCAGGGCTAAAAAAATCATGAAAATGTTAATAGACCTACAGGTCGATTAACTTAAATAATCTACTTGACCTAACTGTAATGTACTTGACCCGTTAACGGGTCTCAAATTGTGTGATCCTAGGCAAATAGTTTACAGAGTCGCCTTTTTCTTAATTCTCATATATGATTGCACCTTCAAATGTGTGAGCTCAGCACACAGCAATATGTGAGCTGCAGTACAAAAAAAAACTATTTTGTTTGATTGAGTAGACTAAAGTTTGCTGCATGCATCACAAGAATCTAGCCCACATACCCATGAGGTCTAGCCCACATAACCTAGGACTTCTTTTAGTTTACTAACAACATTGCCATCAGGGCAGGAGTGTTTCTCAGTTTGATTAAACACTCCATTTTAATAAATATATTATAAACCATGATATGGTAACATATTGTCATCTACACAGAGTAACTTTCCAAGAAATGTCCAAAAGCCACTCCACTAACTTGCAGCTTTACTGATAAAACTATATAGTGTATTAACAATCTCTGAAAATTGGGTTTCCGAAAGCATATCCTTTGCATATCAACATGTAAAGTATTCTGGTTTGTTTTCATCCTATTCAAATATTTTTTTCATCACACAGAAATATAAAAAAGGGCTTTCGCAACTACTGAAATATATTTTGAAATGTTTGCACAGTTGACAGTCATTTAAATGTTGTGTGTTAGGAAAAACCTACACCCTATAGCCTTTTATTTTACATTCAACCTCACACAGTTCACCTTCCAAAGTATGAACTATGCTGTCAGAAGGAACATTAATTGTGAGAAAAACTGACTTTTGACCTCTCTCTGTGAACAAATGCGACATAAGAACAAGATTAAAAGGCATCTTTTTTTGCCCCTCCACTTTTCAACTGCTCACCAGAAGGGACAAGTAAGTATTAAAAATAACTGGACCTTATCAAATAAGACTTGCCAATTGGAGTGGTTGAGTGGATATTTTTGCCCCTGTAAGGCAGGGTGCATTATATTACATGTGGGGAAATATCTGCACCAGCAGATATATCCATTATGTCTTTGTCGATTCTTAGACATAGTAAGTGAACAGGGAAGCCATTTTGAGTACATGTGCTGGACACTGGTCAGTACGTGTCACCCAGCTACATGATGGCTTCGATCAAACTAGGGATGATTGGTATCAAACATCTCTTATTATTAAGCCCTCACTGATTCCAGTGATGGATTTATTATTACATGCCCCCAGACAGCAGCTTAGAGGTGCCCTCTGAAAACCGACAAACTGCTGGTGTGTTTACTGACTAGTTCTAGCAAGCCTGACATCAATAGATGGATTTCTGACTCCCCCAAGGGTGAGAGCCTTTACTCTCAAGAGGTCAGAAACCAAGCCTGCTCTGGCAGGGTTGTCAACACCCCTCCCTACAGGATGTCCTGCAAATTGGCAATCCAAGGAAGGAGGTCACAAAGGACCCCACTGCCTATGGTATGCAGATCTGGCTTCCCTCAGAAGGGAGATGCCAAATACCCTGCCCCAGGACCCATTTGGCACCTGGACAAGCGGGAAAATTAGCCATGCAGGAGGTGTGTTGCACTGCCAGGTGGGACATACCTCTAGGGTGACTAGCCTGACGTGACCACAACCTTAGGGTTCTCTAGACGACATAGTGACCCCACGGGTAAGTACTCACTCCTTCTAAACGCCCCCTAAATTGAGTATTTATGGGACTCCCTGATACAAGGAAAGGTCTTCCCTGGATACAAAAGATGGAGTAGACAAGGAAGACTGCTGACCCGAGAACCGAGGTGCACGACAAACTGGGTGCCAACCCTACCAGCCTGCCTCCTGCAACCGACCCTTGTGCAGCAACTGACCTGTCCTGCCACTGCAGCCTCCAAGAAACTAGGAGGGCTGCCAGTGCTTCGCAAATTGCCAAGAAGAACTCCCTTGTAGCAGAGGCTGCTTCCCTGCCTCTGCCAACAACCCAAGAAAGAACTGTGAGGACTAAAGACTGCCAAAACCCGATGCCAGACAGCACCACTACACCTGAGTCTCCTAGCCCAAACTGAAGTGGGCCATCTGTGACAGGGTGGTTCCCAGGATGACAGACAAAACCCACCTTGAGTTTCCCCACTGTGGACTTCCCAACGGCATCCGCAGTCTCTTTCTGCAGCCCCCCACCACAACCACCTCTGGTGACAGAGATCAGATGGTCCACTGCACCTCTGCACCCAGATGCCCCGCAATGAGGAGAAGAGGACCACTGGTGTCCCTACGTCCCTGGGACTCGTGAGACCTGAGCCCACTTGTTAGTTTGGTCGGACTGGACCCCCAGTCTATGCCTGCAGCCTCTTTCTGCAGGACCCCTCTACCGCATCCGCCAGCGGTGACAGAAACCAGACAGTCCAAGACACCTCGGCACCCGGACGCCACAGACCGAAGACAACAGGAGAAGCATCGCAACCCGCTTGAACCCCACTTGGTGGTTTGCCCCGAATGGACTCTCAGTCCACCCCTGCAACATCTTTGTGACCAGACAGATGCCCACTGACTTACAAGGGGGATCCAGCTCTGAATTGCACCACTGCACTCTGCCGCCCCAGTGCTGCCCAAGGTTACTTGTTGGTGTCACCTAGGACCTTGTCCTGTACTCACCTTAAGTCCAGAAGATTGGTCATGTAAGTTGATGTGAAGTACCTGTTTGCCGTGTATGTTTTGTCTCCAACAGATTACCATTTCAGCTAAAAAAAATGCGCATGTCAACTTTTGTGAACTCTTCAAATCTATATCTCAAAATGAACTCACCTGATTCTTTTGATCGCGGTATTTGATTTAAATATAAGTATGTGTAATTTTTATAAATTAGTGTCAGATTTCTCTATTGAGTGTGTGTCTCACTTACTGCCTATGTGTGTGCATTGCATGTTTAGCACTACTCTCTGATATGCATGACTGCTTGCCCACAATACCACAAAAGAGAGCATTTAGTGGGTAATTTGTGCCTCTGTAGTTCCTGTGGGGTTTGCCTTGACTCTGGACAGTGCACCTCCTTTTTGGCCCACTATATAAAGAGCCTGCTTCCTACAGGTTCTGGATGGTGAGTTTTGCTTCAGGCTACTCGGTTTGCACAGTCCTGCTGTACCTCAATCTGCAAACTTGGGTCTTTGAGTCAATTCTAGCTCTATAAAGAGATTTCTGAGAACAGGGCACAGAGACACAAACATAAACTCATATGCAAGACAGACGGTTTCAGTTTTTGATCTCTGTGCATAAATGTGACATTTTACTTACAGGTGGGTTAATCTCATATAGTTCCTTGTTTTTAGCAATTGTATCATTGATTTTTTTCTGCATATGAGAAATGTGCTGTTCATAAGAGCCATCATTTGGAGTCTTGCCAGCTATTTGGATACCACCAGGAGCCGGTAATGCAGTCAAATATACAGCTGTAGCAGACTAAAACAGAAATAAACAAATAAATTCCAATAACAATTAAGTGAAAAGTATTCAAAACATTATTAAAGGGAAGTACCAATGTCATAACTGTAAACAACCCTGAAGATTTTAGGGTTCTAATCTTATGCCTGCCTGATGACCTTGGTAACCCTCTTTCAGGTTGATAATCGAAATACGGATTCCTCATCTTTTGAATCATTCTAGGTGCCAGAGTAGATTTAGAAGCTTTGATGATGCAACATGCTGGGGCACAGGCACTTTCACAGACTCCACACTGCCTCTAGATGTGACAACACAGAGCCACACACCACCCCTGCGTACGGATTTCAGCTTATCAGTGTATTTTCCATGTCCTCAGCTGTGGAGCAATTAACAACTGAAAGGCAATTATGTCTCACGACATTAAAAAAAAGAAAGGGGAAACATAAGTAAGTCCTTTCAAAACACACATCACAACTGGTGATCTGAGAAAACTGTACTGATTAGGAAAACACAGAAATGTCCACAGAGCTAAAAGGCAGCCCTTGACAGCGCCTAAAACAAAACCTTCCCTTGCGAAAGACAGAACAAACATGGCTACATCAGTAAACTTCCCCTGAAGAGGGGAAATCTGCTGGTCCTCATACCAGGCCACAAATGGCCAGGACAGACACACTTAGTGGAAGGGCAGCGAGCCGTCAAGATCAAATCCACAACTTCCAGCCACAAATTAAACCTACTCATCTGGTTCCGTTCAATCTCCAAGCATGGAGGGATAAATTGTGAAAGCTTGAGTGCAGTTAAGTAGAGGTTATATGCTCAGGTCCAACAAGTCACAGTACCACACTCTCCGGGCCTATTCGGGGACTATCAGCATGAATGAAATATGATTTGCATTAAGCGACAGCAGCCTCAACAGAGGTGCCCTGGAGCTCCAGTAAGGAATATAGTCATTCTGAGCAATTAACAATAAATAGGAAGGCTTTTAGCATTTTTCTGAAGGCATTTTTCTTGGTGTAATAGGGAGCCTGTTCCAAGCTTTGCTGCTAAGAGTAAGAAGGAGTGTCCACCTTTTCTAGATCTGCGTACTCTAGGGATTTGCAATAATTAAAGATTTGCAGAGCACAGCGATCCTGTACGCTGACAACGCGTGAGCCTGTCTCTAAGATACAGGAGGCCCTTTTGACAAACATTCACATAGGTTGTGACTAAGGACTTAAAGTGAACAATACACTGTTCCACTAACAGTCAGTATAGACTTTTCAAAAAAAGATTAAACGGATTGTCGGTGAAGGATATTCAAAATCAGCCTAGCTGCATCTTACGAATCAAGTATACTGTCAGACCCAACTACAGAGCACTGAAACAATAATTTTCCCGGTGTGGTCTGGGACCAGATGTAGCATTTTCTTTAGGGATCCCAATGCCGCTGGCCACCAGTATCTCAAATATTTATCAGAGTTCATCTTTAATCAGCTCTTTTTCTTTCAGTCTACTACAGCTATGAGACATCATTTAAATGTCTCTAGAATCCCTCCACTAATCTGCTGGAAGAAAAGCATTAACTTATCACCTGTATATGAGCCCAAATTGAGACCACCACAACTCCACAATCTTCGCAAGCAATGCCATATACATATTTAACAGTGGAGGGCTCAAAGCAGAGCCCTGAGAGACATCATGCCTCCTTGGTTTAGAGATCAAGACTAAGAGATTGAGATTGACAGACTGTTCGGTCTGATAGAAAAGAATGATGACACTATTGTGTTGGGCCTTAAACCCCTATATTCCCTAACCGCTCCAATAGAATGAAAACGGACATGGTGTCAAACATACTTATGAGTTCAGTAGGACCCCAACCGCAGAATGTCCCCGATCAAGATCCATTTTGGTGAATTCAGCCACTTCCAGAAGGGCAAATTCTGTGCTGTAACCAGGGCGAAAGCCAGACTGAGTCCTCTAGAGTAGGTTGCTAACTTTCGTAAACTGTGATAACTGTAAGCTTATCAGCTTCTCTGTCATTTTAGAGATGCTGGGAAAAGAAAAATGGACCACAAATTGGTTAAATGGTGAATTGGTAATAGTCAACCCCGACCATGAAGTGGAAGTAACACCTGTGGACTGCAGGTTCAGCATATGAAAGTATGTATCCTTCAAGTCTACAGACACCATTAAGTCTCAAGGATCCACATGTGAAAGAATCTGGGCCAGCGTCAGCATTTTGAACCTGCCCTTCTGCAGAAAGGCATTCAGGGGCCTGACGTCTAAGACAGGCCTTTTTGTCTCCATCCTTTTAGGCGTCAGAGTAGGAGTCACCACTGGAGCCTACAAGTAAGTAGTCGAGGCATGGCCTGGTGCTGGCAGAGGGCCAGGCAAGATCTGACAGTGCCACGGAAGGATCCACCAGCGGGATGCCACCATTAGCCCCCAATGCATACATGGGGCCCGAAAGCACACCAGAAGGAATGTAACCACTCTAAACAATGCAGGATGACCTGTTACAGGTTTCAATTTGCGCTGCATTGACATCTGCCAGGAAAACTTGGGGCACATAAGCTCCAGAACCGGGATCAGGTAAAAGTCTCAAGATGCGCATGGAGTCTGGGCTTTGACATACCTGCTTCGTGATCTCTCCCTAGAGCAGGAGCGCCAGGAAGGGTTCAAACCCCACTTATGCTTTCGCAGCAACTTCTCTCTTGATTTCGTTTTAGACTAACCTAAAGAAAGTAAGTAACACCAGGACAGGGGACCGCAAGAGACCGCCCTGTACTTGAGATGGGACTACACTTCCTTCTTTTTATATTCTATGACGCAGTTTTTAATTTTACACTCCCTGATGGGCCTATTGATGCAGCAGGCAGCATCTGTCTTATGAATATAAATCATGCCTGGGGCAAAGGCACCAAAGACAGGCATTAAGTGGTCTGTAACAACATCTGTCTGCAGCAGTTGAGGCATGGATTGAAGTCTGTAGTCTTTGGGGAAATATTTCCTTAGCACACGTTTTTCTGAATTTGGAAATAGGTATAAACTGACTCAAGTTCCAGAGCTTCAGATCTACATCAGAGGATGCGTAGATACACAGATATCAGCGTACAACGGAGGCCATTATGTGACTCTGTGTCCTCACATACAGAGGTGCTGAAGTCGACACAGAGTTCGATGGTGCCAGCTGCCGGTATGCAAGAACAGTTGTAAAGTGTCCAGATCTTTTCTTGCATATGGAAGGATTCAAAAGGTGAAGAATCTGCGGTTAGAAGCATTTGCCAGAAATACAATACGATGATGATAGTGAATCTTTAACACAATTGTTGTTTTACAGACTGTTACAATAGGAACTGATAATTAACAGAATTGTGTAAGGAAGGGGCAAGTACAAGGGCAGATACTTATTAGGCAGATTATTATGGGAAAATAGAAAATAAAAAATATTACGCTTGCGTGGTTTAGACTGTCAATCACCTTTTAGAACTTGTGGGATGCAATAAAATTCACATCAATAATTTAATAAGGTGATTATCTGATTAACCTTTAAAGGAACAAGATCGACGGGCATTATTCAAAACTTCTGTCGCTGCCTTTCAATAAAACAAATGCAACTGGTCAATCAAAGCATAAACAGAAGTTCGATTTTTTTCATCACAGATGACAAATCATTCAAAAAGGTGGATTCCATTCTGCATCTTCTAGTTAGTCACTCGTTTTTTTTAGCTAAACTAAGTAGCCAATTTAAATACATTATGTATGCTTTATGTGTTTTATGAACGTAATTTGTTACTAAATTATTATTGTGCAAAGTGATCATTGGTCAAACCTCAGTAGACATCAATAGCACACTTTTCTAGAAGTTCCAGCCTCTTAAAAAACAGAAACGTGAACATGTGGAAAAGAAAAAAAGCTACAATCAGAAAGGATGTATGGATAATTAGTTACGTACAGCCAAACCCATTAGCATAGTTTCACCGACGGTGATCTGCACCCGCAGTCCAAACAGAGCATTCATAGCTTTTAGCTTCAATTTATTCATTAGCTGAGTGTGTAGCTCATACTCCATAAAAGGAAGTAGGTTGCTGATGGCTGTGGCGTTTGCTTCTGCTTGTGCTTTCTTTTTCAAGCGACATAACCTATTGAGGGAAAACATTTTCTTTAGAAAAATCCCACGGTGCACCTTAAGACGGCATTTATTTAAAAAAAAAAAAAGAAGTCAGGTGATAAAGACAACATGTGCAGGCATATGTCTTGTTTCATAAATTAATCCAGCATGTGTTATTGCGACTCTATGGCCATAAAAATCACACAACAAAAATCCAAAAACTAATATTATGGGTGTAATTTCTATGAGAAGTCAAACGGGGTACAGTCAGTCAACCAATGAATGTAGCCTTGATTAGGGTGGTTTCGCTGTGTGAGGACAGAAGGACCAGACGTATACGTTTATTCCCCATTCACCCCAAAGAACACAACTACTCACTGTATATACTGTACTGTATGGTGAGGAAAATATAGAACTCCTATCTGTATTAAAATAAAATGGTATTGTACCAGGGCTGACTCAAGTACAACAGTAACCTACAGTACATTTAGATTTTTATAAAAAATCATGTAACAGGTACTTAGTTGTCCACATAATTTCACCACTTGAAAAGAGAAATAGTGCAATTCATTAATTTACAAAACACTCATATCCAGTACAGTGAGTTTAGTAGTTTACAGGGTTGTAACAGCCTAAGAGGCCTTATTTGTAAAGCAATGATGATAAACTAGAGGTGAGTGAAATTTGAGTGATTTGCTTCTGTATAATGATGCCAGATCACGGGAAAATAACATGAAATTACATGTAATTAAGCAAAATGCAAGTCCATCACTTACTGCTACATTTTAGTGTAAAATGCATCCTCACATCACTTTTTGACACAATGGTGTGATTATATATGGGGATTAGTAAACCAGACCATATGACCGAAATCAGAGTGGGACCATATTCTAGATTTAGACCTTGGCAGGGTTACCGCCAAACCGCTGTGGCAGCAGACCCGAGAAGTTGACGCTGTTCTGCCCGCCATAATTAAATGTTGCAGTCCCACAGGCGTACTGGCAGCGGTTTGCTGACAGAGGGAGGACATCGCTGGACCCACTGGACATCGGACAATGGCAGTGGCAACGGAATAGAGGTAAGTCTCTCTCACACACAAACACACACACACACTCTACCTTTGCCATATGTATCCCCCTACATCACACACAACACACCACATACACACTTATCCATTGCCATTCCACCACAACATGTACATGCCGAAAATACACATTGTCATTCATAACACAACATAAACACACTGATAACGCTGCACCCATACACAACACAACCACAACAACCAACACAACTACACACACACACACAACAGAACTACATACATCACAGCATTGTAGAGTGGGGTAGTGTCAGAGTGGCGCAGAGTGAAGTGGAAAGGCATAGAGTGGAGCAGAGGGTCAAAGTGGAGAAGAGTTTAATGCAGTAGAGACCCACAGAGTGGGGATTGGTGGAATGTAGTGTCAGAGTAAAGTGGAGTAGAGTGGCATAGAGGGAAGTTGCGTAAAGTACAGTGGTGCAGAGTAGACTGGTGTAGAGTGCAGTGGCGTATATTGCATTGGTTTTGAGTAAAGTGGTGTAGAGCGCATTGGTGTAGAGTGCAATGGCGTAGAATACAGTTGAGTGGAGTGGCGTAGAGTAGATTGCAGTGGCGTAGAGTGCAATGGCTTAGAGCGGAGTGGCACAGAGTAGACTTTCAGAGTAGAGTGGAGTGGCGTAAAGTGGAGTGGTGCAGGGTAGCGTGCAGTCCCACAGAATACAGAGGTGTTAAGTGCACTGGTGTTGAGTGCAGTGGTGCAGAATAAATTAGAGTGGAGTGATGCAGAGTAAAGTGGTGTAGAATGTAGTGGCATGAAGTGGCATAGAGTTAGTTGAGTGGTGCAGTGGCTTATGTTAGAGTGGTGTTGAGTGTAGTGTTGTATAGTGAATTGGCGTAGAGTGCATTAGCGTAGAGTGCAATGATGCAGAGTAGAGTGGTGCTGAGAGGAGTGGTGTAGAGAGCAGTGGAATACAGAGCATTGGTGTAGAATGGTGCAGCATTCAGTGGTGTAGAGTGGTGCAGTGGCGTGCAGCGTTACAGAGTAGAGTATGCTGGCATAGAGTACAGTGGTGCAGAGTAGTTGGGCTAGAGTGCATTGGTTTTGAGTAAAGTGTTGCTGAGTGCAGTGGTGTAGAGTTGAGTGCTGCAGTGTAGAGTGGAGTGGCATAGATTAGTGGCGTAGAATACACTGAATTAGAATGTAGTGGCATAAAGGGCAGTGTTGCAAAGTGGAGTGGCGTAGAGCAGAGTGGTGCAGAGTAGAGTGGCTGGTCTAGAATGGAGTAGTGTAGTGGAAAATAGTGCACAGTAGACTGGGGAGTGCACTGATCGAGTTGAGTGGTGTAGAGTTGAGAAGCATAGAACAAAGTGGCGTAGAGTGTAGTGGCCTAGACTGGAGTGGCGTAGTGTGGTGTGGTGGCATAGAGAGCAGTAGAGTGGGGCAGAGCAGAGTGGGGCAGAGTGCAGTGTTGCAGAACAGAGTGTCAGAGTGCATTGGTGTCTAGCAGTGTGGCACAGAGTAAATTGGTGTAGAGTGGTGCAAAGAAAAGTAATGTAGAGTGCAATGGTGTAGAGTAGAGTGGCACAGAGTGTAGTGGCATAGAGTAGAGTGTTGAAGAGTAGAGTACAGTGGCGTACAGTGAAGTGATGCAGAGTAAATTGGCATAGAGTACAGTGGAGTAGAAGGTTTTGGTTTTGATTAACCCCTTAGCTGCTGGGCCTTTTCGTCCACAGTGCTGAGCCCTTTTTTGGCTATTTCGGGTAGTTCCCGCTTAGGCCTTCATAACTTTTTGTCCGCACAAGCTATACATGCCAAATTTGCGTCCTTTTGTTCCAACATCCTAGGGATTCTAAAGGTTCCCAGAGTTTGTGGGTTCCCCTGGAAGAGACCAAGAAATCAGCCAAAATACAGCTAAAAAAAAAATTCGCAGAAAAATGGGAAAAAATGGCTGCAGAAAAAAAAGCATGTGGAAGAAGAGGTGGGGGATAGCAACTAGCATATCAGCCACCTCAAAGTCACAGAACACCAATACTTTCCAAAAAGTAAGAGACCAGTATTAAGGTCAACAAACACCACTGCAAAGAACTAAGGCATTAATACATCAGACAGAGCATGTAGGTGACAGGAACAGAGGGAAACCAAACAAAGTGATGCCTCACTTGAGGTAAAATTCAGATCAACATCCTAACAAATACTCTGCAAGAAGACTAACGATGCATCCACCTCCTAAATAATGCGGGCGTTCTTCACTCACACCACCCTCAGCCCGATCAGGTACAGAACTGATGATTTAACACTTAGAACTAGAAAGAACAGCCTTACCTGTTCTAGTTTCTGCCTTTTCTGCTGGTCTAGGAAGAGGAGGAACCGATTACCTCGAAAGGAGACTCGTTTCCTCTGTAGTCCCACTCTCAACACGCATAATTCTTTGCAGCTTTTTAGAGTTCTACCAACGTGGTGTCCTTTCCCTTGGACTACCCAGATTAACTCATTATAGGCAGTCTCCATGACCAACCACACAATAGCACACAGGCCCTCCTGGAAGAATCTTATGCAGGTCATTAAGACTCCAGGAATCCAGATACAACCACTTTTGAAGCTTCTCCTTTGGAAGGTGTACCAGGATGGAGAGATCAGGCCCTCTGCTGCATCCCCTAGACTCTTCATCTTTGTGTACAATTACAGAATGCACAAGAGAGAGAGAAGACTCTTTAAGCTCCATGAGGTGTCCTTGGAGCTTACTCCGTGCCTTAACTGCAAGGTTGCTCCTATGTGGCCTTCTGAACCTCCAACTCACTGTTATTTCTGCAGGGCTTCCAATCTCCTCTCAATATATGTCTCCTTACCCCTAGCACTGGTATCAGTGAACATGAGCATCTTTACAGCTGCTGTAAAGAGACTCCCTGCACAACAAAATTCTAAACTAGATACTCCACTGACACTGCAAGCATCACCATTAAAAGTAAAAAAAAAAAAAAAAAAATTATTGTCCAATCTAAATTTACCTTTTTCATCTTTCTACAATATCAACAATCAGATATTTTTAGAACAACCAACAGACAAACTCAAACAACCAAGTAAGTCCAGTCACATCATGGACCAGCATACACTGTAAGGTAGAAACTTCCCAGGCTAAGCAAAAATGAAAATATAAGTTGCCCCTCATGTCACTGCTGTTCCACAGCCTGCCGTCGTATGGCGGGACTGACAGGAAATCATCATAGTCTGATCCTGCGCAGGTCCTAGGTAGCTTGTCACCCTGCCACCTTTCCGTGCTATCTCATTCGACATTTGAGCTTGGCTTGCTTAGAAACTCAATGGTGAAAAGTATAAATACAGCACACAATTGCTAATCCCTTTTGCTTGTTGCAATCAGCACAGTACACTCAGCATCTTTACTTATGGAGAGCCCAAGAGGATAGCACCAGGTTAAGTTATTTTATCAGTAAAAGAGGGAGCAGCACCACAACGTCCAGGTCTGCAACCAAACTGACACTCCTGCTGTAATTCATTCAGCAAAGGCTTCTTTCACTTCTTCCTTCATCACCGTCACAATTTAATCTTTGAATGCCCTGGGCCGGCAGGAGAAAGGGAACCAAACACCACCAAAGGAGACCCAAGGAATGGTTACCAAGAGCTCAGTTACCCCAACTGCTTAAATTCTAATTTCACATGTAACATCTTAGATCTATTTTAAAGCCCCAGTTTATTTCCTGATAACTGGCAAAACCCTGTTTGGGCAGGGATCAGAATTCAGAGTTTTGTGGTGATTACTCCGGTAGTTAATGAGTGCATTAAATACTTTAACCTTCATTAAAGTTCAACAGGTCAAAATTGTAGGAAGTTATCAGGAGAAAACTTTATGGTACGGTATTTACCTTAACATGCAGATTTAGGTGCAACAGTCACCCTCATCTGCATGCTATTTCCTAAGAGCTTGAATATGTGCTATTTATTACATGCAGTGAAGTCTGATTGCCGCAGTCAGGTTTTATGTGGTCAATTAATACCATCTAATCCTCTGACCTACTCATTAAGTTGGTTTGGGGATTTTGTGTAGTACAGTCACTGTTTCCATTTTGGCCAACTTAAGCACAGAGGTGAATGCCAGAGATCTTGGGCCAAGCTAGTTTTTAATCTGTCAGGAGCCTTAAATAAAATATTCATGAAGAAACGTGTTCTATTTGTTATATACAGTTTTCGCATGTTGCAGCTATGCTATCAATGGCATATTATCTATCATTCATTTAATGTTTTGTAAATTATTTTCAAAAGTGCATTTGTAAAATTTTCTTTGTGTATGTGAAAAGGGGGATATGTTATGTTCTATTATAGTTAATGTAACCCCAACTAGACGATTCTATGTCATAGAATAAATTGCACAAAGATTCAAGAGAAGCCTTTAGGGTTTAAAAACCCATTGCTTGACAAAACTATAACGAAAGATCCCAAGACTGCTTTTCCTTTTTCAACTACATACACCTTCGTCTTTGCTGTGCGTCTTTTATACTCCAAATTGGCCTCAAATACACCTAACAAAGATATTTCAACCCCACAGTAACCTTTCGGTTGTACATCAGGAGTGACAAGATCAGCCCCTGGCGTTCCATCCCACATTGCCCAGTTAATAATGGTGTATGGAGAACAGGAATCTGCCCACATATGCATCCCCTTACAATTTACATTTACCCAGCACTCTGGAGGTTTATAATCACCTTTGACATTCCCAACAGTGTAATCATCTTGATCACAGTCATTCACATCCAGTATTTCTACTTCGCTTTCGCCTGATGAATTCCCATTAAAATTTGAACGCACACTACATCCTGCTTCATGTACTGCGTTCACTTTTCTGTTGTAACTACGTGCTTCCTGTTTACACATTCTGAAGAAATGGTGATTCCTAGTGCGTTTAAAACACCTGGCTTTAATTTCAGGACACAAGTCAGATTCAGCCACATGCCTGGTGCTTCCACGTCAATAACATTGGAGTTTACCAGGGTGCCCTTTGTTTGAATGCCTGGTGTCACCATTTTCTTTCATAGACCCTGATGACCTTGACCTTTTCTGTACCAAATGAACATCATCAGATTTTAACTTATCTTTTGCTGGTCTTTCATTCAATTCCTTTACATATCTAGCAGTATTCTCCATACGCCAAGGTATCATTATAGTTTTGTCAAGCAATGGGTTTTTTAATCTTAAAAGCTTCTCTTGAATCTTTATGGAATTTGTTCTGTTAATAAATCGATCCCTCACAATCTCTTCTTGTAAATCTTTAAACTTGCACATGCTTGTTAGTGTTCTCAAAAGATATATGTACTGTTCCATGCTTTCCCTGGGCTGCTGTGCCCTTTAAAAAAAACGTACGTTGCCAACTACTATGCTTGTTTTCCTTCCAAAATAATTTTCTAAAGCTTTCATTACATTTCTGTACTCATCTTCTAGTACTTCATTTGACCCTGAAGATTCGTCATCTTCATTATTAGTATCACTCGGTATGGGTAGAATTTTTAGCGCTCCCTTCCCTTCAATGTCCAAACAATGCTTTAAAATTGCTAACTTCCGTTTAGAATTAAATGCATCACCCCCCACGGCCTCCAAGTACTTCGAAAATGCCTCTCTCCAAACTTCCCATGGCATCAGAGAATGTCCTGGATTTTGTAAAAATAAAAATAAATAAAAAAATTGGAGGTGGTGGTGATCGATTGTAACTTCTTTTCCCACTTAATCCTCAATGCCCACGTATAGCTAGTGTTACTACTCCTACAGCTTTATAGTTTTAACTATTCATGTATTTACCTAACAACTGGGAAACATAAGATCAATCTCAAAGCGCACAGTTGATATATGTTCACACACCCAGAACTACAATAATGAAATAGTAAAATAATGAATTAAAATAATAAAAATAGTCACCGTTGTCTCGCCTTATTTTAAAACAACGAACGACCTCCATCCTGACCTGCGGACCACGCACACCCTAACTGACTTCAGGAGAAAGCTCAGATCATTGCTCTTCGAGGAATAGCTCTCAGCTTGCAGCAACTACCTCCAGCACACCTCCTGGGGTGATAAGCCAAGCTTTATAAAACTAATGATTGATTGAATTGCATTTGCATGATGTATTCTGAAGGTGCAGATGCCGTGTTGCAAGGAGGTAAACCTAATATAAAAAATACTGAATTATCAAAAAAGTGGCAAGTTAAAACTATATAGAGTGGGACCACTCAACTTCCAAATGTATACAGAAAAACCAAAAAGGAAGTGGAACCACTGTGATGCCTCATCTAACATGGGAATCCATGAAGTGCGCCAGCGGGGGGAAACCCTTGATGAATTTATGGCTATAGGGACGGTGCCCCTTTTAGGGCCATTCATTAGGGTACCAGGTAATACATTTTGAATCCCTAGGAGTGCATACATTTGTGTTGTTTTTTATGCATTTTCTCCCACTTAAACAGCATATAAATCGCAAATAGCAAACACACATAGTATTTTAACTAGATACCTGCACGTCTGAGGTCCTGAGGAAAACCATGAGCCCTGGTAAGGGCTGAGGTGGCTGAAACATGTACACCACTATTACAGATGATGTTGGGAGTTCCTTACTTTTTTCATCTATCAATACCTCACATGCTTTTAACCTTACCCTAGTACCAGCTGAGACTTAATAAATATACTTTTTTCTGGCTACTACAGCTAATTGTATTTGCCTAACACAGATCTCACTGGAAATTCCCTGCAGAAGAGCTCCCTCCCCTGAGAAGTTAAGTCCACTCAGACACACTAGGTGTTCTGGGTGAGGACTCGATGAAGCATGCTACTAGCGGACACTCTAGTTGGCGAGAGTCCTTTTAATAAATCCTAAGGATTACCGGGCTAGAAGAGGTGTCAGTGGCTCCACTTCCTCTTTGATTGTTCTAATATCAAAGTAGTTCTGCCAGAGTATGAAGTGTTAAGTTAATTATTGTTAGGTAAAGGTACAAAAGGTAATTAAGAAACAAAAAATGAAAAGTAAGCAGCGTGTATTGCCAGTGCTCTCTGCAATATGCACATATTAATGGGAAACATATAAACATGCCACAATCTGTGCCTATACTGAGTGAGACCACGTGTCCACAGAGCATTCAGCCTCACATGTGATGGCCGAAATATTGAAAGTTTAACATTAAACATATTCTATGAGTCCAATGTGATGCTGATTAACCTGTTTGAAAGCCCTGAAAGTTAAATCATGAAAGAAGACTATATTTTGGGAAATAAAAAGCCGAACATGTTGCCACACTTTACGGCATTTCAAGCCTCGCTTTCAATAGGCTGCCATTTTGAAGACTACCATTCAAATCCATAGTAGTTACACATTCCAAAGCACCACTGGACGTTTAGAGTCTTTTTAGTTATCAGCTAAAAGTGAAAAAAGAAACCTGTGAAAGAGATCCATATTTCCAAAAGCAAAAAACACAAGCTATCACCTCTGAATCACATGTTCACAAGGAAAAATTGGTTTGCACTATTCCTCGCACTGAAGTGGACTACTTTAAGTGGATGTGGACATGTGCAAGGGTAGTATGCCATCACTCAGTCACTAAGAGGGAAATAAGCTAACGGCAGAAGTGGATATATATACACACACACACACACACATCACAATTGTTTGTTTGAATGAAATCGGCAATGTCGACAGAACTGAGATAGGTCATGAATGTAATCTTTTGGTTTGATTGGGCAGTTCAATTGTTAAGGGGTCCACTAAGATTGCATAATGTGAAACCAAGATCAATGCAAATTAACCAATCAATAAACATTAGAAACCAAATCCACATGATTCATTATAGGAGAGTATTTTAAGAAGAAGCCCCAGAGGTCAGAGAGGCACCATACTCTAAGATCATGAAAAATAGTGCAGATTCTAGACTGAGTGGTTCTAATGGCAGCGGTGTGCTTTTACTCTTTTCATCCCTTGGTTCAAGGTGCAGGACGGCTCGTCTTTGAAAGCTGTCCTGGGAGAAACTAATAGCGGGATCTCTAGAGATATTATTTTTTTAGTTTTGGTAATGGGTAGCCACAACAAGAACCACATCAGCCATTGTGAAATATGATCAGAATCTCTCTCCTTTCTGTTGAAGGTGTGGGATTGCCTGGGAAACTAGAGAAATTCAAGCTTGTCACTTACGTTAGGGATGTATTTTTGCATCTATAAATGTTATCCTGTACATTAATAACCTCAATGCTCATTTGGCCCAAAGTGGACAGGATTTCCGTCCGATTGACAGGCTTCAATGACTTGCCCTACTTTACGTAGATGATGCCATTTTATTAGCTCCAACTTCTTTGAGCCTTAAGTGGCTTCTATATTTTTTGCTACTTTTAATGACTAATCTGGAGATGGATATTAATTATAGTAAGTCCCATCTTATGATTTGGAGTGGTAAGAGGCTTATTGCGAGACCCATTAACTGCAATAGACATGTTTTGTCAGCGATGAGATGCTTCCCCTATTTGCAGGTAAATTTTGATTCATCTAGAATATGAAATAGCAATATCATTGCTAGGTGACACAAATATACTCAGTTGATTTGCGCTGTTTCTTAACTTATACTGCTGGAAGGGGGGGAACCCATTTCACCTTTTTTTGGAAATATATATTACCTAATGTATACCTGTAGCAACTATGGTGTTGGGATGTGGGATTATTCTAAGGTAGCTTGCCTTCAGACGGAAGAAAACTGTTTCTGTCGCGGGTTACTATTTCAGTCACCTTGTTGTCTGTATTTTGTGTGCGATGAGGAGCATGGGCTGAGGTATGCTGAAAATATCAGGTTTCTCTCTGCTTAAACTTTGCAAATTTAAAGTACTCCGGAGGTGTCACTAAACAAATCACTTAATTCAATACTGTTTGGAGTGAGACCAGAGAAGATATATCTCTTGGCTCGCTTACATGAAATCAAGTTTTGTAAGGTTGTGTACACCCGCTGTATTTGAAGATCCTAATTGTATTAGGAAATCCAATATATTTGGATGAAACCTGTTTTTATGAAGAAAGCAGAAGGTAGAGGGCAGAGGTGGAAGTTACATAAAACCCTATATTCAACAATATCTTTTATTATCCACTACAAATGGCCTGGAAGCATATTTGCTGTCGACACCCAATTTTTGGAATCAGGGGATGTTGATGAAATTCAGACTTAGATCTATTAGAAATGTACTGTGCTTCCTGTTAGGTCAGTATGGGATAACAGATATAGATGTAAGCCCCTGTGATAACAGATCCCCTCATTTTGTGTTCTTTTGCTGTTATATCATATATACAAGGTAGTTCCTTCTTCCCGTCTTGAAAATGCATAAGGCATTGTACATATGTTAATAAGCCTTAATGTCAACCATATTTGTACAGGTGTTGATTCTTTTTTTAAATGCAACGTTCTTGGTAATTTCATTATTGATTCAGCAGTCTGTATGTGTATTCTGCGTTTATGCATGATTTTTAAAGGAGAATTTATGTACTGAAGCAGTGAACTTGTATCGTCTGTTATGATGATTTTAAAACTGATTTGATGTATGCCTAATGATTTTGTAGCATTTTAAACAATCATTGATTAATGTTTGTGATTTTTAAAGTTTTTAGTAATTCTGTGATTAGGAAATAAATAATTTTTGGCACTTTCATGTTTTTTCTTAAAACCAAATCAAGTTATTTTGATTTGACTATAGGTATATGTAAAATATACTTGGTCTCCCCTTGTCATCCAAATTTTTCTTCCAGTCAATAAAGCATGCATTATGGGGAAAATAGGGCAGCCCACTTCAGCCACTGGCTGACTTCAATTTGAGTGGCAGCATGCTCTCTTTCGCAAAGAGCACTTTTCGTAAAGAGCACATCCGCAAAGTAGTTCCCTTCACTATCAGGGACTACTATGGCATTTTTTTTTTCTTTTTGAGACAAATTTGTTTTTTGCTTTTAGCCTGCTTTTTTTTTTTTTTTTTTTTTTTTTTTTTTTTTAATTCGGTGAGGGGCCAGCAGTTCACCAAAAAATAAAGTTTACAGATACCATAACAAAAAATAACAAATATTGTCAAAGAGAAACAACTGGCAGCCAATGCCACACTTATGAACTTTGCAAATGCTTAATTGACTGTGCAACGGCAACACAGTATGTAGTGAAGTCTTTTCTTCAGCATTAATAATGCTAATTCTCCTATTTTTGCTGTTGTTGGCTATACCATGATAAGACAGGATGCCATGGCTCCTAACTCTTCCCTCCTCCGTCTCTCCTGTAATCATCCCAAGCCTCATCCTATTATTATAAACTCCCAATTAACACTTCTGGATTCTTCCCTCCTCTATCCCTACATTACTCTAGTCAATCCAACTAACAAACTCACATATCCTCTGCTCAAATTAACTCATAATAATACTAATACTGTACTCATATTTCCCCTATACTAATCCGTCACTAATTCTCTTGGGTTCTGGAGTAGCGTGCTACTCACTGAAAAGCACTTTGACGCCTCGTCAGGGGTAGTAGGCACTATATAAATACAATTACAATTACCTGGATTATGTCAGCAAATTAGGTTTTAGTAAGGCCTTGGAAATTTTGGCTGAACTCTACAGTGCTGCTTACAGAGACATAACAAGACATTGTGGATCTTATCTTCGAAATATACACACAAAGCATTTTGCCCTGCCTCCAGAAAGCAAGGATCCTGGTTGAGGTTTTAAGAAGTTCTTACTTTCAAGGTATCTGATGCGTTCTACAATAAATGAAAAGTTAAATCTGGAAAGGAGGTTTCCTCTAAAGCACCTTTGTCTTTCTGGTCTCGGAAGCTGGAGGCTTGTGTACTTCTGTAGTAGACTTTGGTTACCCATACTTCTGCTGCTCCTGTTATTGTTTCTCCCACATAAATTTGAAATACTGTTTGTATTTACATTTGGCAAAAGTAATTCTACCCCTTGTGTATTGTGGGTCTCCCCAGGATGCCCAATCTGTTCTTCTCAAATACATCTCCACTGTTATTCAGCGCATATGGATAGATAATGTCGGAGGCAAGTAGCAGACCGCCCCTTTTACTGAATGAAATATTGGGGGTGGGGAGGAAGGCTTTTACCTAGGGGTTTGACAGAAAGGCAGAAACTACCCAAGTTCCTCTCTGATGCCAGTGTTTTAAACCTGGCTGGACGACCTAGAAGTCGGGGGACTCTGCTGGGGACTAAGTGGGCATTCTTTACTGATGCAAAGGAACCTACTCTGGTTTCTAAAACTACGGTTCATGATTGTTGAGTAACTGGCTAACCATGCTGTTCCTAGTGCACCGGACGTATTTCAGGAGTGTTCTCTTGACCTTCAGATACACAACTGGCAAGGCTGTTGGCCGAGTTCCTCTCTGTCTTTGGTGGCATCTTTTTCTTCTATCCTCCTGATTTCTGTCTGGTGTACTAGCAGCATCATAGACACTCTACTCTTCAACCTTTTGGCGCTGGTGCAGAGACTGTCAGACTATAACTCTTCTGTCCGTAAGCATTCTGTGGTTGTGGATCTTGCTTGTTATGGTTGGTGCTCCTGTTCCTGCTCAGACGTCGATGCTTTGAAATCTTCCCTCACGTCCAGAAGACGACTTACTGAACAAACCAGTCAGTACGAGCTACTTAGGCATGGACTTTGCACTGGTGATTATTAGACCCATTTCCTCCTGATGACCCACCTGCCTACATCGTCCTAATCCTGCAATATTCTTAATGGTGATCTGCATATTAGGTTGTTTTGTGATGATCAAAATTATCGCCGTGTTCTGGCCTGGACGTCAAACGAGTCTGGAATAAAGGGGACTAAGAACTTCCAGTACAAGAGTCAGTGTGGTGAGCAAATTATATTATATTTCATTGATTAATATTGTGCTGTACACAACTGAGTACAGGCAAAGCGCTTAGGAAATCAAAATAGCATTTTATCGTTTATGTTATATTCTTCTAGAAACAATTTAGTATTCTGCACTAGGTTAACTACACAAGAATGGCGCGGCATAAACAGAATAAAAGGAATTTTCAAACTGATACCTGGCTTGAATAAGACAACCTTTCCCAGAAACGGCTGCATCTGCCGGGAGATCTATTGTCGTGAACAGAACGTCGGGAACCTTCTGCTTCCGGCAGCTATAACAGAACGTGAGATGTGCAGGGAATGGCATGTTGAGTTCATCATAAGGTATGTGACAAAACCCACAAGCCGGAGGTGAAGGTTCATCAAGTCTAAAAACAGGGAACAAGAAACTGTTAGGAGAGAATAGAACTTATTTTCGTCATGTTAAATTAAGGCCATTTGCAAGTAGGGGTTTTGTAACTTTCAACATACTTAAAGCTGTGAAAAATAAAAGCAGTTTCAGAGAAGAACAGTCGCAGTGCTTAGCACCGTAGCGCGACTGCAGCTTTGAGCCCGTAGAAATGCACAATGTGATGCAAAAATCGATCGACAGTTCCTGGGCAAACACTGGAACAATGAGCTCGCCTCCAATGTAATCTATTCGGCACCAGCCTAACTTTAAATGCGTGTCGTGTTATCCGTCTCCTTCCACCAGTTTACCTGTCAGTAGCTCGTTGTAAAACTTCATGCTTGTAAATTGACTTTATTGTGCAAATCCACAAAACACACTCCTGGTAATCCACACTTCCCTTTTCCAAAATATAAATTCAATCCTTAAACAATCCTGGAACACCTCTCTCTAAGATTTAGCCGTTTGACAATTTTACAGGATTTTAAGGTTTAATGCCTATTCTAAGTCTCGGTGAAAAAAATCCACCGATTCTATGTACATTACTAACTAGCAAAAAGAACGAAGAGCCTGAGAAATCAAAGGGGTTTCCCCGTGCTGTGTCTATGAGAAAATGCGTTAGTACATATGGGCCTCAATTATTTTACTACGTTTAAATGATATAATCTGACATCCTCAAACGCGTTTTTGTTGGTGCTTCACTCATCTAAACTGTAAACACAGTATTTCTCTAACACGGGAGATAAATCGCAATTTGTTTTAGATACAAAATGAAAGGGGGTGGGGACAGTGTGTTTGGGTTAATAAAAGGTCGAGTTACGTTTATCATTAAACCGGGGTCATGCTGATCCCGACTAAGGGTCAAGTTCTCTTTGTTTTCAATCAAGCGCTCGAATGCAGACAAGCAAAGGAGGCAACAACCTCGTACACCGGACAAGTCTACGTTACACGAAGCACGTGATCAGCTGTTTTTCAAAGCCCATAGATAATTGCACATACAAAGCTCTCCAAACATCCTATAAGTCACACTTTTTAGGGCAGAGAATGGGTGGCCAATGACAACAGGGGCCCAGAGCAGAGTCTACGTCAGGCACCCTTCGTTATGAGGTTTCTGAAAATTAAAATTACTGCACAGAAGAAGGGTCATATGCATCACCAAGTAGAGAATCTTGTGACTGAAATTAGGCCCTGAGTAAATATAGCCTGTGTTTGCTAGGATAATAAAAGAACAACAGAACATCAGAAAGTCTGGTTGTAAAATGTCAGCTTTTCAAGTACCGCACCAAGCAACAACCGTATCCCATCACTCAGTGTAAATTCACTTTGTGAATTAGTACCTAACCTCAAGGATGACATCAACCACCTCAGTCAACGAATCAGATGCATTTACCTGACGCAACTCAATCTCCACTCTTGAGAATGTAAGTTGTGGAAACGTGGATGTAGTACTCTGGCCTATTCACGAGAAAGGAGGTACTCCCAAAGTGGAAGCCTGAACAAAGGACAAATACTCAGGTTCAGGAGTTACCACAATTTCCTAAACCAGTAAAGGCAATAAGAATGGCTTATGCCCAGTTAGTCCTGATATTCCAAATAACTTGAGGCAGGAGAGGTATCAGCATAAAGTGTACAGAGGCCCTCACTTCTATTCCAGCCGGAATGCATCTATATCAGCAAGTGCCTTGGTGAAAAAACACCATCACGCAAAACTTTTGATACTGCGTTTTCTCAACGGTGACCAAAAGATCCTGCCAAGGCATACACCACTAATCAAAAATGTCCTGCACCACCTCGG
This sequence comes from Pleurodeles waltl, assembly GCF_031143425.1. Lineage (NCBI taxonomy): Eukaryota > Metazoa > Chordata > Amphibia > Caudata > Salamandridae > Pleurodeles > Pleurodeles waltl. The sequence goes on from NC_090442.1 coordinate 377,004,709, forward strand.
GATGAAGACGCCACTTGTGATCCACAGACAATGCCTTGTCAGCTTGTCCATTCTAGCATTCCGAGACCCTGCTGGGTGATTGGTGGACAGCAATATGTTCTGGTGGTCCAGCTACTTCCACATAGTGCCTTCTGCACAGGATCCAGGACCCAACTTCACCTTGCTTGCTGTAATGCCACATACCGGTTGTGCTGCCCGTGAGGACCTTTACCAGCCCTTTTTTAATGAATGGGAGGAAGGTTTTGAGGGCCAGATGGATCACCCAAAGCACCAGAAGGTTGAAATGGAGCTGGCTTACTGCCATAGACCAGTGGCTTCTGATCTCCATCTCCCTCTTAAGGTCTCCACCGGCGCACTTGTCACCACCATGAATTCTGGGTGGGGAATGGAGAACGGTCTGCCGTATGCCACCCACCTGTGTAGATCCTGTGTCATCTCCTTTGAGATTTGAGTGGAGAGGCAACACTAATGCTGGGCCCGCTGAGGCCTGAGGGTCCACTGCAGGATCCACATGTGCCAACTGGCATTCAGAACAAATAGGAAAAAAAAGGCCAAGAGACCTAGAAGGCTCAAGAGGTATCCTCACAGAGACCCAGAACAGATCCTTAAGCATCGAGATCATATCCTGAATATCCAGGATTAAATGACCTGTAAAGGGTCAAGTTGACAGCCCCAGTAACAGTTCATAAATTTTGCCCAGCTACCTCAATAGATCAATTTGGTAGACAAGCGTCTAGCTACAAGAGTAACATACATTGGTTTAGCAAGAAAAATGAAATCGCTCAGTTGTTGCCACTTAATATCCACGCATGTAGGTGAAGGTTGTGGAGATTCAGGTCCGGTTCTTGCCCTGTTCTTGAGAGAAGAGGTCCACACAAAAAGGTGTACAGATCAGCGGGCAAATGCTGGGGCTCAAAAGATCAGAATACCAGACTCGCCTTGCAGACATAAAAAGGCAATTTAAGCCTGGTCTGTCCTGAACTTCTTTAGAATTTAGGCAGAAGAGGTATCACTGGGAAGGCATATAGGACACCTTTGTCCCACTGCAGCTGGAATGCGTTTCCCAGGGACCCTCTTGGTAGAAACTCTAGCATGCATTAACCAAGACATTGCAATTTCTCACTGGTGGCCAATGGTGCCCTGAGCGACCACCAGATGAAGATGCCTTTTGTAGCCTGGTAGCTGATTTCTGCTGTGCTAGTCTGTCCTGGAGTTGAGCCATCACACCAAATAATTGGCTAAGAGGGAGATCCCCTGGTGATCTAACCATGTCCAAAGGTGCAGTGCCTTCAGTCACAAGGCACAAGATCCCATGCCGCTCTGCTTGTTGCAATACCACATGGTGCTGTCCACAAGAATCTGCATTCGCCTCTTCCTGGTGGATGGAATTAAGGCCATCAGAGCTAATCAAATGGCACAAAGCTCCAGAAGATTGATGCAGAGGTTTCACTCCACTGGGGACAAAGACCACAGATCTCCACTTTTTCCAGATAAGTAACTTGAACCCAGAGGATGCATCTGTCACTAAAGAGAGTTGTGGCTGGGGTAGCTGCAGAAGAAGCCATTGGAGATCTCTGGACTATTGGAGACCTCTGGATTTCTCTTTCAAGATGCAGATGCTGTCTGACACACAGCATCAATTATGTAACCATTTAAACTAAAATTCAATTGCATGGCCTGTATGTGCCAGTAGGCACAAGGGACTAGAATAATGCACAAGGCTAAGAGTCCAAGAAGACTCAGAACCATCATCAGCACTAGAAACCAGGGAACATATTTCAAGCATGTGGATCATATCCTGAATGTCCTAGACTTGCAGCAGGAGGAAGAGGGACAACTCAGAATCCCATTGTGTCAAGAAAGGACCCATAAAGGGAATCCTCTGTGCAGGTGTCAAATGGGACTTCGGCTCTCTTATGGAAAACTTAGCAAATGACAGGAAGATAATCTTCACCTGAAAGTAGTCTGAGACTGACTGCGGCTAGCCCACTTCAGTAGCTAGTCGTTGAGGTATGAGAATAAATGTATCCCGACCTGAAAAGGTAGGCTGTGACCACTGCCATCACCTTTGTCAACATCTGAGGGGCAAAGTTGAGGCCAGAGGGCAGGACTGCAAATTCGCAATGCTCTGACTCAACTATGGACCAAAGTTAACATCTGTACGACTGCATGCCAGCTACACGGAAATCTGTTACCTGAACGTTCAAGGACATCATCCAAACCCTTGTATCCACGGCGGAAAGGACCCAGGCGAGCATTAGCATCATGAGACTGGATTGTTGCAGGAAGGCATTTAGGTCACAATTATTTAAAATTGGCCTGAGCCCTACAGCTTTCTTCGGTGGGCAAAACTTAGCAGGCGTAACATGCCTTGCCCCTTTCCACCATCAGGACTCACTCCGTGGGCCCTCTGGTCAAAAGTGATTGAACATCCTGCAGAAGGATGGTGGAATTATCCATCAAAGTATGAGTGAAAACAGGTGAAATGCAAAGGAGGTGGGTGGGTGAGATTGAGAGGCAGGGCATAATCCCTATGAAAAAACGTATTACACCCACTGGTTTTATATTCTAGCTCTCTAGTCAGATCGGAAAAATAAAATCCTGCCCTGAAAAAACAGAGCATGGTCATGGGAGGGCAAATCAGAGCAGCTTGGGAGCTGTTTCAGTCGCTGTGAGTGAACATGAAGATTGATGATGTTGGTGGTGGTGGTCACAATCTCAGCCTCCATAATGTCCTCAGATGCTGCAAAAACTTTGGGTTGCTTGCTGTACACCAGAGGAATGCTTTTGGCAGTAAGTTAGGCCTTGTGAATATCCTCTGATTTTTCTGTTCCATTGTAGGAACTGACAGGCCAGTGAGATTAAACCCAAGGAGCAGTCTGCACCATGACAGTCTTTAAACCATTCTCGCAGTCAGACTTTTCTCCAAAAAGTGTGGAACCATAAGAAAATGAGTCCATAAAGTGTGGCTCCACATCACCGGAGGAATCTGTAGCACGCATCCAGGCATGATGCCTCATGACAACATTGGTGTCCATTAAATGGACCAGCACAGTCCGCTGTGTAACAGCTGGCCCTCAAAACATTTTTTACAGCATCTTGCCATTTGGCTTTGTTTGGACGAAGGCAGCCCTGAATATATAATTTAATTTAATTTACAGGGACTTTAGGGCCAAGCTGGTGGAAGAGAACAGTCTTTTGTCAAATGTACAGAATTAAAACCATCAGGGATGACCTTATCTGTGGCCCATTGAGCTCTCCAGAGTCTGGTGCCGAGTAGAAAAGACCAGGTCTCCAGGAGCTGGCCAAAGCAGTCAAGTTATTTTGTCAACTAACTGGAGCAGTCAAGCACAACTTCATCCATGTTGTTATCAAGGTGGCCAATAAGCCATCATTAAATGGCAACAAAACCTGCTGCACTAAAGGCCCACGCTGCAAGATCTCTGTCAAGAGGTTGGCTTTTATTTCTATGGTTAGTAGTTGGAGTTCGTCTTTCTGCTGCCCAGCACACAACAACCACGAAAGAGGAACTTTCCTCAGTGGTGGATCCTCGTAGAGATTCTAATTCTGTTTCGGAAGATATGCCCAGTCCACTAGCAGTCCACTAGCACAATCCAGATATAGTAATTCAAGTATGGTACCACATCAGTGTAATGAGGGGGAAGCAAGTTATCCGCCTCTTCATCGTCAACCTCATTCTGTTTAAAATTTTGGAGCCTCTGAAATCCACCTGCATCAAAGCCAAATGACTGGTATCGAGGGAGAGGTTTGGGATGTTATGTTATATTGATTTGAATAGCGAACTAGTCACTGAGGAGGGTACCCAGGCACCGAGGCATGTGTGAAATGTTGTGGTCATTTAAAGTTGGAGGATTGGCTTTGGATATGTCTCCACGGCCGACCTGGAGGTATGGGCTTGTGCCAGCATGGAGCCAGGTGGAAGCCCAATGGGTATAGTCACAGAGGGGTGGGGCCACCACTGTAAATGTGACCGAGAGCCACTACAGCACCATGTGCCCTGAATGTGCCCCAGAGAAAGGTAGTATTGTCCTAAAAAGTTACAGCATGACCTCTCTGAAGGTCTTTATGTGCTGCAGGACTGATAACGGCCCAGGAAAATTGGGGCACACCTGGACCATCCAGTGGGAGAGCTCGGTGTCTCTGGTCCTGGGGTGGGAAATTTGCACTGTTGTTTCTGTTGATATTTCGGGTCGGTGAAAAACAAAAGAAATTAGTAACAGAGCTTTGGTTTCACATGAAAGGGTGCACAAAGAAGGAACTAACGTTAGCGCAAAGGGGTGGCACATATATGTCGTGCAGTCACCTCGAGAGACAGTGCGAAGCCACCACAGAGTCCAGTGGCGCCACCTACTGACATAAGGTAGTAGCTCCTTGAAAAAACACATCCAGATTAAGTCAAGAGCCTGGGAATGCTGGAAATTTGAGGAAGTTGGGAGTACATTTCCTGTTACAAAGCTATAATAACTCAGAAAATGATCTTGATAACTGGAATTCGGTTTAAAAACAACTTTCTTCTACCTGTGTATAAATGTAGTGGTTTAATCTATATCTACTGCCCTCACTGGGATAACCCTGTTGGGCAAGAGTATAGTGACACAGAGATGCCCAATGCTGATTCTACGAATAGAGGACAAACCTTAACTCATTAAGATGAACATTTAGTTCATATTTTTACATGTTTTATTTACAAGCTGAATATAGAGGACAATATTTCTGCAGGTGGAAGATTTATTCAAAATATTTTGTGGGTGGAACACAATCAGGAATTGTCCTTGCACAAGTTGATAGGTGTGTGGTTTGGGCTACCTGATTTACATACTTATCTGTGTTTTATGTTTTGCAGGTGAGTTAATACTAATTTTGAAGATCAGGTAGATAGTCTAGTGAGTTTTACTAGTAAGATCCTTTATTCAGAAGGGATTGTTGTAATTCATCCTACCTCCAAAAAAGCAGGAAGTATGACGATGCAACACAACTGGCAGTTTGGGCTGGACTGTTCCCATGGGGAGCAGGTTTAAGACTGATTTGCATATGGCTGGATCCAAACTGGGGTGACATGACGAGGAAAATAACGATGGATTAAACCCAAATCTTACTTACAAGGTGCACTATTCGACGCGGGGTTCTTGCTCATGTAGATGCTGAACAAAAATCGGCACTAAAAGGATTTTGGTATGCATTTCATTGGGTGCCCTAATTTCAGCACATTTGGCTCTAGCCGTATTGAGGGTGGAGGTAGTGTCATAGCTTATGGGCAACTATTGAAACAACCCCAGAAACAGGGCACAAATTAATATGGCAGCCCCACTAAGCATAGTTTGGGTGTATGTTGACGAATCTTGAAGAGTACGGATAATGGAATCACATTATCACTATAAATCGAGTTTTTATCCTAGTCGCAAATATTTGAATTTTGTATTTGAATACACCTTCAAGCAACGTAGAGATGTCAGTGCTCTCAAAATGTGAGTCGAGCACTTTGTTTTTAGTATATAGTGAGATAAAGAATTCTGCACAGATTGCAGTTTGAAGATTAGTGTTTGGTAGCCTCACATAGTCAGCATTAAAGTAATCCAGTCGGGATGATATGAATGCATTAATCAGAATAAATGTACAGAAAAACGTGAATAAATATAGATGTTTGAAAGTTTGAAATATATATGAAAGGAGCATGATTTTACTACCGCATTGATTTGTGGTTACCAGACACCCATATCAGCCTCCATTTCGGGCATTGTAGTTGGCAATATGGCAGACTGCTTTACTTTGTAGAAGTAAAAAGCCTTTGATGTGTCAGAGCTGATTATCAGCAGGGCATTAACAACTAAGCTAGAGTCAGAATGTGAAAAATGTCACTCTTTAGTAAAGTTAAGGTTCAGGTATGATTTGCCGATTTCAGCATTTTAAGTTGAAGGCAATCTTATCACCTCTGTTCCTCGAATGGAGCAAAGAGAATTCTCTAAATGGTATTCTGTGGGACTTGGTATCTGGTGGAAAGACAGAAATTAGTGTCTCACTAGTGTAAAAAAAAAATACCTCTGCTCTCTGATTTTCCCGGTTGATAAATTAAACGCACGAGGAAAGGAAACAGAAATTGAGATAAGTCTTTGCGGTCTAAACGGAGGTTTATGCTAGCCAACATTCTCAAAACGGATGACAAAATATCTGGACTAATTATTCACCAAAAAAGTACCATGAGAATGCAGAGGCTTTGAGACTCAAATTTGTTTTGCAGTTTTGGGATTCATGCAGACTCGTTCAGTCCAGCAAAGAGATAAGGGTATTGGTAGGGATGAGAATGAAGGAGTGTGAGAAAATCAAAATATTCTTAAGTGTTGTGAATGGAACGCAGCATCCTGAATTGTTATACCTTACACGGTTTTTATGCTATTGTCCATATGTGTTTATGGTTTATGACCCCCTCCTTCGGTCTTAAGTCTATTGTTTCTTTTTCGTATTTGTATGCCCTGTTTTCAATATTTGTATCATGAAAATGTTATACAGGCATATATGTTGCCTTTCATATAAAAAGGGTATTTTATCAAAGATATGGTAAAAAAACGGTCAAACGAGTTTAAAAAGGCTTGGAACAGATGAGAAAGTGGTGACAGACCATCTGGGCTATGTGTCAACAGTAAACTGGCATTTTGCAGACATTTCGCTGTACTGTTAAATACCCTCAGCTGCCCATCAACTCCAAATGCTTGTTTTAGATTTACCCGGTGAACAGATGGGCAAATCTTACCCTAGAAGATGTAGATTCACATGCTCTGCATACTGCTGGCTTCTAGTTGGTTGGGCTCAGACATTTGCAATTTGTTTTTGTTTTTTCCCTAAGAAGTGCTGTGACTCCTCCCTCAGTTGTGAATGTGTGGAGGATCAAGTGAGTAAAGCATGGTGCTCTATGCATATTGTCCAGTGTTAGCTAATTAATCTGAAAAGTGAGCATATGCGAATCTACAGCACTACACGCTACAAACAGATGCTTACAGTGCAAGTAACATTTTCTAACCATAACGTGTGAGGCTCTAGATACATGTGCTCTACAGAGACTGAAAAGCAGCACCCTCATAAAACGCTGGCTAGTATGTGTTCCACGCAGATATATGGTATAAATTCCTTACAACTGTGTGGCCAACTTTAGCTTAGCTTGTTGGCAGGCCAGTATGTCTACACAAGAGTGTGTGGTAAAAATGTGTGTGGGGTGGACCAAGCGGCTGTTGTTCACATGCCAACTAGCTGTATGTTGCCTAAGAAAGCCACGGATTCCCTTTTATAAGGGTGGAGAATGAAAATGGGGAGCTCTATATATTAATTGAGTTGAAAAAGGGAGACCAGCTTGGGGGGACATTTGGTATTTAATCTGAGAACAACCCTATCTTTATCAACTCTGATGAAAGGCTCTTGTATAGTGAACATCTGTAGTTCATCAATACAGCTGATGGAGATAATGGCCACAAGGAAAGACACCTTCGAGGAAAGCATCTGGTGGGTGCCTGAATGTAAACAGGTTCAAAGGGTGGACCTCATGAGCCTCGTGAGGACTATGATAAGGTTCCATAAAGGGGCAAAGAGTATTCTGGGAGGTATGGCATCTGGATTCCTAAATAGGGTTGAATGTTTCCGATTTGATATAAGCTACAAAAGCAGCTAAGTGTAGGAATATAGATGTATAGGCAAGACTGACCTGCAAATGTAAGAGAGAAATGGTGGCCTGGACACTAGGTTTTAGCAATGCAGTAGTGTCCAAACCATTAACTTAGCTGCTTAACAGGCCCGTGTGATAGGTCAGCACGCCTCTTACAGAATGGTTATACATTCCTGTGGAAGGTTTGAATAACCAAAACCCAAGACCCTGTGTGCCAGACTGCTAGGATGAGCTTCCTCCTGTTTTTATGTCTGATGTTGCCTTGGCTCTGTGTGAGAAGATCATGCCTGAGCAGTAACTTCTTCTGGGGGTTCACAGAAATCTCCAGAAGCACAGAGTACCATGGTTGTATGGCTCAAGAGAAGTCACCAGGATAAGTATTAGATATGGAGGATGGGGTGTGGAGCAGGAGGGTCTCCCCACCCCCACACCCATACACCTGTTTCAGTAGCTAGAACATGGCAGTAGTGGTGTCCGCTTTTATGAGTACCTTCCCTTGAATGAACTGGAAGAAGGTTTTGAGGGATAGTTGTATGGCAAGCAATTCTAAGTAACTGATGTGGCAACCCTTTAACTGAGGGACCCACACTACCTGAACAGTCAAATCACTGGGGGGTGACTGCAGCCTATGAGACAGAAATCCATAGTGATGGTCACTTTTGGAACAGGTTCTACAAAAGGCCTTGGTGCTGTTCAAACACTGCAGAGAAGGAGGAATACTGGCCTCTACCAACACTAGATCTTCCCAGTGACCATCTTCCTGTAAGCTCTAACACGCGGCAAACTTTTATAGGTACACATAAAAAGCCTGTTGTGAAGCACAATTTAGATGCATGATGCCATCATCCCTAGAAGGCACATAATGGGATTAACAAGCAGCAGCAGTTGAGAGAATTTCAGCACTTGTTGACTGGAGTAGCCTTTCTCTGTAACTTCTTTGAATCGGGCCCTAGGGACCAGATACACAAAGAAGGCTTGGAGGAAGGGTTTGGTGCCATTCATGGTAAATCTAAGGTTGTGAAGCAGAGAGATGGCTACCTAAATGTTGGCGAGGCACTGTTGCCTGCCACTGTTATATTTCAGCCAATAGTTGAGGTTGGGGAAGAGGTGACTGCCCCCTTTGCAGGTTGGCAGCCACCACTGCTAGGCACTTAGTGCGCACTCTTGGAGCTGTAGTGACCCCAAAAGGCAGTACTTGGAATGGGTAGTGATATCCACTTACCATAAAACAAAGGAACCATTGGGTGTGCCGGGTGGACGTGTATATGAAAGTCGGTATCCTTGAGGTTAAGCTCGACCATATGATTGCATTCTCAGAGCAGAGCGATGAAGTCCTCTAGGGTAGTTATATGGAAATGTTCCAACAGATTGTATTTGCTGAGAGGCATGTGGTTTAAAATTAGCCTAAGGGAGCCATCCTTTTTGGGAATGAGAAGGCACAGGGAAGAACCTCTCCTCCCTTGTTGGTAAGTAGGCATTCTCTCTATTGCGCCTTTCTGAAGGAGCATCTTTTTTAGGCAGGTAAAGATGGTCTTTGCTGAAAGCGTGTCTGTGGGATAGGATATTGGGAGGGGTTGTGAGAAGTTGTAGCCAATAGCTGTGGCAAACCACCACTAATACCCACAGTCTGTGATCTCCTCTAAGAGAGAGAAAAAATCATGTACTCTCCCATGACACGGAATGTGTGATTGGGGGGGATGAGGTGAGAGGAACGGCATGTAGCTGCACTGGGGTGGAAGCTCATTGGCCAATGCCACCTCCGCCATTACCCCCATAAGCACCCCTAATGTAGCCTTTACCTCTTTGCTGACAGAAGGCATGCTGCTCTCTTTGGTAAGACTGGTTGGGTGGGGTGGGTTTAGCTCCACCTCCAGGCTACTGTTTCTGAAAGGAACATCTGAGTGAGGAGGTTTGCAGGGTACCCATAGAGTTTACTATCTCTGTGTCCTTTTTAATCTTCTCAAGCATCTTGTTGATCTGGGAGCAAAAGATGAGCTCCCTGTTGAATTAAAGGCTGAGGAGATGTTAGAGTCCTTGGGTCTGTACAAAACTGAGATACAGAGCCAGGCGTGTTGTCTGAGGAGAACACTAATAATGCCTCTATAGGCTAGGTTTTCAACATTAAGCAGGCAGCGGATGCTGAAGTCAGAGATGACCTTGCCTTCAGACACTATTTTCTCCTTCCTCTTCCTGGAGTCTTCTTGGAGATGTTTGACAAGGTCCTGTATCAGGTCCTGCATCTCTTTCCACCTGGACCTGTCATATCTGGCAAGGCCAAAAGAGCTGGCTACCTACGAATAAGTGGCTGTTCTAACAGCTACTCTCTTATCTGCGGCGTCAATATTCTTGTTCACATTATCAGGCAGAGGGGAACCATCAGTAATCTAAGCAGAAACCTGCGTGTGGGCATCCAGAGTTACCAGGGAGTCAAGGAGAACCTGGCTGCTGATGTAAACAGGGCAGGTAGGCCAAGGTTTGTACTTTTTCTTTTTTTTCCCCTAAATGTGACTACCATGGCCTTACCTGGTTCCGTAAAATTATTGGAGGCACCTTTGAGCATGGGCAGAAACGGCACCATCTGCTCAGACTTTGAGAGTGTCTCTACGAGGAAGTTTCCTTCCTCCTGGATGATGTACATTTCCACATACTGGAAAGCTACAGCTAGTTGTATGGCCTTGTTTGAAACTTAGTATTGTCTTTTTGGGATGCTTTGACTGGGTACTGGTTCAAATCAGGGTCACCCAGGGGATTAACATTATTGTTATACCGGAGGTCAATACTAGGTACCATATAAACTGGCAAGAAGAGAGTATGTGTGGAGAAGGGGGGAACCCTCCGGTAAAACTGGTGGAATTAGAGGGGGTGGTGAGCATGAGCTGTTGTCAGTGCCAGCTCAAGAGAGGAATGCTTCGAAGAAGGCTCACCCCATGGAGGTGACGCTCCTCATGCAGGAACGTGCCTCTGATGGCTTTATTGGAGGTACCTACACCGAAATCTCCCCAGTGATGGGTTGAATAAAGAGATGCTTCTGACTGGCATCAAGTTCATTCTCGAAGCTCTGTAGGATCAGGACATCTGGATTCAGCTGCCGACGAGGTTTTTGTCATTGGAGGGATTTTTAGCATCAGCAGGATCTTTGGCATCAACTGGAGCTTCTATGCCAGTGGTGCGAGTGAGGACGTGCTCTGCTTCCGGTGAATCAAGATGGACGCCCTTGAATAGTTGAGTGAACTCAGAAGCCTTGTTCCGGTGCCCACAAGATGTCTGACTTTCGCAGGACTGTTTGTGCTTGGAAGAACTGAGCACAGCGCAAGATGCTGTATTACAGCCCTGGGCATGACCTTCGTATAAGTTTGACATCCTGTATCTCTTTATGGTCTGATGACCATACAGGCAGTCCAATTCAGGACTGTGAGTAGCCTACATTATCGGAGATCTCCGATAGGTCGCCCTCCTTGGCTTCAAAGTCTTCTTCCTTCCTGCCCATATCTAGAGTCTCTGAGGACAACTAATGGTGCATCTTATAATGAGCCCAGTGCCTTTCCCTTTGATAACTTATGGTTTTCTTAGAAAGAAAGGCAAGGCGAGAATCACAAAAGGTGTCATTATGGCTGAGTGAAAGACACGTCGCAGACAGACTGTCCATGGATACTTACAACTGCATGGAGGGCAATATTGGAAGGGTGTCCATTCCATCACCCCCTTTGGTCCTGCATTCTCTGCTGTTGAGAGCTTAAGAAGAGTCCGCGATCCTTGTGCCATCGGGGCGTTGAACGCTGGTGGTCGGTGCCTTCGGGGGTACGCGAGAAGGAAGAGCAACAAAGACTAGTCAGGACGTGGACTGATTATGCCGACGCGTCAGTATCAAAAAACTGTGTGGGCCCGAGAAACGTGCTCACGGCGACACAACGAACTCCGATCCTTCTTAATGACTGGCTGAACCCGATGGCAGAAAAAGAGACGGTTCAACATGGAGTCTGTGTCCGTGCAAACTTCCAATAAGTGAAGTGTCACAGCACATCTTGTGATTCGGAAGCCTTATTCAAAGAGAAACAGCGTGCAAACGTCTAATATCACCACTAGACGGCAGCAGTACGCAGAGCAAGTGCATTTTTCTTAATGCTGTTTAGTGCTGTTCACAGCAGTAGAGGTAGGTCTCAATAACAGATTTCAGTTAACTATTACAATAGGTACACTGTTAACTGTAATTTCAACAATCATGTCTGCATTCATCTCTTGTCTGCCATCTAATGGTAAAGTACAAATCATAGCACACAAGCTGTAACCATAAATAACAATGGAACAATGATTTAAAATAAGATAAAGCAAAAGATAAGGTTTCAGTACGATGCTTCTACGGTTAGTATTCAGATGTTACCTTACTCGTTGTTAGAACTAAAAACAGTGTAATTTTGTGCAGAGCCCCGTTACTTCAGTTGTTGTTGTTAGTGAAATCAGTTAAAGTGGTCGGCCCTGCATCCTGCACGGTAACTCTGCAACCTACCCTAAGAGAGGAGCACTATCTTGGGAGTGTAGAAAAAACTCAACCTCTCCCTTCTCTGACCCTATGGAAAAGAAGCCAGGCTGCCTTGACAACCTTTGTTCCAAACAGCCTTCTGTGGTGCCATCCTGGAGAAATCTAGGATTCAGTACAGCTGCTGTGCCGGATGCCGACAAGATACAGACCTCCTCCCTATAGAAGAAAAAAAAAAATGGAGTCACTTTACCATGCTTTCTTTCTAAATATACATGCATGTCAACAAACAAGCGGCACTGGCACGAGATTAAATAGGGGCTTTAATTAGGACTGTCAAGTTTGTGCGTTACTAACTCTAGCAAAGAAGACAGGGGTCTTTAGTTCAGCGCACATTTTTTGAGGCAGTGACGTTGCAGCATCGCACAGTTGCTATGACTTCAGCTTTACCCTTGAACAGAGCATCCTGTGCACCTGTATACCACTGCAATGTCCTAACATCACACACGTATATCACAAAAACACATAAGCAGTTTGGAAAATATATTTTATAACATCCTCGTCACTGATGTGAAAATAAGCACATCTGGTGGTGTAATCGCTGTACTTCCGTAGCAATAACCTGGGGCAGAAATTCTTCATGCCTCAAAGCACTCCACATTTCGCTGCATGGATGAACAAGAGATTTTGCTAAGGGAAACCTGTGAAGAGGCACAACAACGTGTTTCTTTGTTTCCCCAAGGCACTAAAGGAGTGAGTATGTTCAGCTGTGCCGTCCTTGACCTTTGACATGTACTTCCAGCTAGGACACAGCTCTGACAAAATTTATGACTGATGACTAGAGAGGTTTGAGCTCTCTCTTCCTTTACCGACTTTTGTTTCTACAGCTTGAAGGCTGTCTCCAACAGGGGTATGCAAAATTTGTGCAATTTCCTTTCATGTAAGCACATGAATTTCCGGAAACGTTCGATGACATTACCAATATTACAATATGTTACTTAGTGCTAAAAAACATTAGTGCAAAAAACACAAATGACTCAAAAACAGCCATTTGTCTTTCACCGACCAACACGGCAAGGACCTCATACTAATGCAAACATTCTCTAACATTTCCTGGCAGCCTAAACTGGCATAGCTGACAGGCCTTACAACATTTTTCTGAATGTGCTCGATTCCTCCTTCATTAGCCCTGTTATATTCCCCCTGAACGGACGGAATAATCTCCTAGTCACCTGCCCATTTACAAATGACCAAGCTTCTTACCTGGTATTTAGTTCCCACTCAAGATGGATAGAAGTAAATTCCAGTCCATCTTTCGACCTATGAAACTGTGTTCTACCATCCATCCCACTAGATGTTGTGCGATAAGAATGCCATATGTGGCTTGTTCTATTCGTATGCACTGTGTGTTAAGTTCAGTGCATAAACCTAGCACTGTCATTCCCTGTTGGACTGGCACGGGGTAAAGCAGGGGTACTGTACCTAAAACAGGGGGCGGGGGTGAAGGATGTTGGCCTATGATGCTCCGGTGTCCATTCTATTATGGCTCTGCAAACTGGACCAAGTACAACCCCTACCGCATTTGAGTGTCAGTGGTAGCAATGACAGCAGTCACAGACTTCACAGGGAGATAGTGTGGGGATGCTCGAGCTCAACAATCAAGCAACAACACAATAATGAAATGTCAGCCCAATACTTATGTTTAAAAGAAGTATAAGCATTTTAATGCACACCATGAACAAAATACAACGCGATAAAAAAATAGTATGTTAGTTTACCCAAGCAGTTAGCATTACCCAAGCGGTTCTGTGCCTCTACCTGCTATCCTTCTACTCTTCCACCAGACTCCAGGTCCAAGGTGACGCATTTCGAATGGCGTATAAGGTAGTACCATGCATACGTCTCAGAAGCAGTTCATATCACTCCTAAATTAGTATAGTCAATTCAGTCAACTCTTACCACTTGCCCTGGATGAAGGCCCGTCGATCAGTTCTAAGTACCCGGCTCTGCACCCACTTTCTGCGAGAGGTTCCGGGACCATCTGGCAGTGTCTTTGGTAAGCCCTGATTGGTTTGCTAGGCCCGCGCATTTTTGTGTCAACAGTCAGAGATGACAGTCCTGGGGAAACGCAGTTCCAACTGGACACACTGTGAGAGTCTCAGTGTTCAAGGTATTGGTGATGGGCTCACTCCTGACTGGGCCCCCGATTCAGCCAGTCAACTCTGGTACATGTACTCTCTGCTGGATGGTCACGATTTCAGCAGATGTAGCCTTGCCTGGGTCGGGTACACAGGACTGTTGCAGGCCTGTGCATGGCTGGTCACTGAGCAGTGACGACCAAACACAGGTCTATCGCTGTGGATAGTTTTCGGTCTGGCCGTGGTGCTTCACTTGCTTACTTTGTCCCCTGCCATGTGGTTCTCAGTTTTCTTGGGCAGCAGCACAGCCTGGGTGTGGGGCAGAACTACATCCTTAGCATCGGGAAAACTGCCCAGTGGCTGCTGAACGGCTCGTCGCTGCCGTTAGCAAGGTGCAGGCGGTGCCCTGGGATGATACATGTCTTTTTGTTGTCTCGCTCTGCTTTGCCAGACAGCTCAAGGACGACAGCAGTCAGGTACTCCAGGACTGCAGCCAGATAGACTGGAACACCTTCCACAACCCGCTCAGCGTAGCCTTCCAAATGGAGCACCCTGCTACACGGCCCACAGGAAACTGCACTCCAGATTGGGATGATGGATCGTGGCCTCAGCGATAGGCTTCCCTCCTTGCTTTCCACGTTCAGATATAGCAAGCAGCTGTACAAACTCTAACGAGAGCTATTTACTCTGGGCAGTAGTGACCACATACAGGCCAATCACACCGGCCAGCTGAGGTCACTCTGGTCACCTGTAGACTTCCACAGGCTGGTCTTGCACAGGCCGACCCTTTGCAGGTAGTTGCAGTGCCACACAGGCCGGACCCAACAGACAATCACAATCCTAACTAGGCCTCGGCAAATACAGTTGCAATGCATTTGACTCTATTCACGAACCAGCATGGAAAGACTCAAGGATCACAGACACCGGGGTCCTCAGGTAGCTCTCAGTCTCTATCTTCTGAGTGACGGACAGACACCTGGGACATGCTGCACCGCATTCCTCCCAAAGATGGAAGGCGCCTTCCATCTCTTAGCAGGCAGGAAAGCTTTTAGGTACTTCAGGGCAAGAGTACTGCTTGTCCAGGAACAGATCCAGACTCAGGTGACGTCCCACCACATCTGGGAAGCTGGCTGCCATGCACACACCAGCCCTGGTTGCACAGCAGTCCGCTGACTATTCTGCAGAGAGCTCCATTCCGTGGTCCTAGAGTACTTTGAACCAAAATAACAGGTTGGGTAGTGCCCAATCTATGTATATTTTGAAAGACTGGTAACAATACATAGTGAAGACAACTGTGCCGCCACGGCATGGTGGGTCACAGCACCATTCACTTGTTGGGAGGCTCCGTTGACCTGCACTGAGAATGCTACATTGATTTGCAGCATCCTATCTACATAGGCAGGTAACGGGGAGCAGTGCTACCAATCTAACACTCCCGTGTGCTCAGTGAGAAGGGACCACTTCAAGCACCACCACTGGGGCAGATTTTCTTTTTCCTTGTGTACACCCTGTTTGAAAACGTCAGCCTTCATTTCATATAGTTATAGCCATGGTGGTTGCCACGGGGTCGGGAGAGAGCTTGTTTGTAGAACTAAATTTGTGCTGTTTTTCAAGCAATTGCACAGCTGGGATTATCCGCCGCTGCCCACACCAGTATGCTTAAGGTTCTGTACCAATCCAAGGGAAGGGGATTCCTAAGAATTGGCAATATGGTGCTGACACCCTGTGTCTACAGAGAGGTATGCAGGTGTCTAGCAAAATTCATAGTTGGTGCCCTCGACAGGGCTAGGAATTTAAAAGGAGATGATCAGCATAAAGAAAAGGAGTTCATTATTCATACTGCAGCAGGGATTTTGGAAGATATTGATTCCTCTGCACAGAGTGTGGTAAAGGAGGTCCTGAAGCCTTGGGGAGGCCACTCTGGTTGTCGGCGACCTGCTCCCCTGTTGGTGGGAATTAGAATCTTGGGCCCTCAGAGTTTAGAACTCAGCCTTACCAGGAGCTCAGTATGCTCTCCAAAACCAAGATGAATGGAGATTCTATAAGAATTTGTGTGAAGATGAGCAACTTCTTGACCAAACTAAAAGACCTTAAGAAGGATATAGGTAGATCAAGAATTGAAATCCTGCCAGGAGGAAATATCGGAAATGGCCGATGAGGCTCAGGAGTATGGCAGTCTTATCTCTCCAGAGATTGTATCTGCTTGGAGTGCAAAGCATTATCGTGTTTCTAGGCAATGCTAACTCTCTATTGACCATCGAAAGGTAGTGCTCACTATTATTCAAGGTCATGCCTAAATTGGGATTTAGGGCCTGATTTGGAGTTAGGGGGACAGATTATTCTGCCACAATCTGATGGATATCCCGTCCACCATATTACAAGTGCAATTAATTATAATGCACTTGTAATAGGGTGAAATGGATATCCGTCACATCTGTGATGGAATAACCCGATCATTAAACTCTAGATTAAGCACTTAGCATCTTCTGAGGTGGGTCTGGTGGCCCAAGCTGTTTATTGAGTTAGTGCTTCACCAAAGGTTTGGGGAAGCTTGTCCCTTTTTCCATCCAAGGCTCCCCGAAAGGGCAAGTACATAAAAAAGAGCACCTGGACATTGACAACATTAAGCTCAAGAGGATTTTTCAAGCAGTGTCCAAGCATATGCATTTAAACTGCACAACGAATCCTCTTCTCCTGAAATGTAAAATTCCTCTTTCATAAGTGTTTTGATGGTTCTCAGTGCAATTTATGTATTTGTACATCTAAAGTAGACTTTGGATACTAGTGACATTGCAAGAGATCAACCCAAACTCTTTGAGAGAACTGACATTTTGATTTAGGCTTCTTCTGCCACTTGTGGTTCATGTCTGCGTCTGAACGCACCCCACAAAGGTATTACATTTTAAATTAAAAGGGCAAATGTTGTAACGAATTGTAAGGTTCACACATATCTGCTTCTAATACAATCAGAAAATTGGTTACACTTGAAACAAAAAAGGCAAATATTACGATGATTATGACTCACCGAATACTGGTTGATTCACTATACCCTACTACAGCATGACAACCTAGTGCTTTAGCATGGGATTTTATCTCTTGTCTGATTTCTGCCCACCAAGCATCTCTCGTTTCCGGTTCATCTGCAAAAAAGGAATGTATCATTTCATTAGTTCTAAAGCAGCAACAAACATGGAACATCCTTTTGTTAATACTGAACAATTATATTTTGAATGGATAGAATTTATCAAGCAATTTGTTGTACTGAAAAAGTATATAAAATGATTAATTTTCAATAATTTCACCTGCTTGATCTTATTTATCGGATCCTATGCATTTCTATAGTGCAAATCTAGCCAAAAGCCAATGAGTGAAAGGAGAGGTAGCTCGGTTATGGACGGTTAATGCACTGTGATGTAGTGTTCTTTAAAGAGGTGAGTCTTCAACTCTTTCCTAAATTGGAGCCGTGCTGGGCAGTCCTGATGGATACAGGGAGATTGTTCTAGATCGGGGAAACGGCCTGCTGCCATGTTTTTTTTGCCACTTCTTAGTCTGCAGTCTGGTGGTGCCCAGACTGTAGGAGTACCACCTAGCAAACAAGTACCACCATAATGGTGGGCTTGTTTGCTAAGTAAGCAGAGGTAGTGATCATGATGGTTTTGTAAGTGATGCAGCTGGATTAGAAGATGGTGAAGGCCAGAAAGAGGGCCAATGAAGTTCCATAAGGATTGGGGTGATGTGATCATATTTATTCAGGCCCTGGATGAGAAGTGCTGCAAGATGTAGTAAGCACTTAAGGGTTGTCAGGCTGGAGCAAGTAATTACCACCACTCAGTGCAAGAACTTGGGCAACAGTTCTGAAGTCCTTTCTAGAGGATGCAATTGTACTTTCTTTAGAAGAGAGAGCTGGTTCCAGGGAATCTTTGTTTTTTGACAATGTATCCTTTGAGGTTGTTGTCCAGGGAGAATCCAAGTGACTTGGCATTCAGTGGCTGTTAAGGGTTCTAAGCTGGCAAGGTTTACATAATCAAGCCCAGTTTGTACGGTTTCGTATTTGCTGCTCGTGCACAATAACAGGAGTTCAGATTTGTCTGGTTTCAGATTCACAGAGGTGCTGGACAACCAAGTCTGATGATGTGCAGACACTGTTTTAGTTGTGTATTCATCAGCAAATTAGTGAATTCTGATGCTGTTATTTGTAAGTAGACCAATGTTGGAGGTTTTTTTTATTGATTACAAAAATGCTTAATTTTGATGTGCTTAAATTAGCATGAGTAAGACGAAGTCAGCTCGCATGGATTTTTGATCCTGGTTTGAGAAAGACTTGGACTTTAATGATATGTGAACAAGGCGGTTCAAGTGAAATTGTTTGTGTGCTTTTCCATTTCGGAAAATGAGTGAAATAGAAGCCTAAAAATGTAATTTCTTATGCACACACCATTAATTATTATGCAGTACAGTAGGTGCTCCTGGATGTATCATATTGAATGCATCTTATGCGCCAGAATGCTTATTAGTTAATGTTTCGATACACTTCTAGGGCAACCTTGTCAGGCCATTGGAAATAAATAAATGTGTGTGGCTTTTCTGTGTAATACCTTATAAAATGATGTTTTATGGATATATGCAGTCTTTTAGGTCTCTCCTTTGGAGGCAGGCTATGTCGGTCCTCTTGCTGCACTGTAGTTAGTTCTGGAGTTTTGCTTACTTTAGAGATAGGCCATATCTTGATCCTACGGTAATGTTCTGATGTACTACTGAGGTATGTATTCCTAACTAATTACATTTTGTCTTCTGTAATTATCTTAATTTTGAATAAACCTTATGTTTTTGTTTTTTTAATATTGACTTCTGAAGGTTTTCTTGATTGGCTCACACTTCTCCTCAAGAAGACTCACAAGGTCATAGATACAAAGTCTCAGATAATCCCGACCCTATGCATTGACCCTCCTAATTACTTAATTAGTGCACAGAGTACCAATCAGCTCTATTTAGATGCTGAAGATGATAGGAAACAGTATGGAACCTGAGGGACTCCGCAGGTGATGGGGATCTTTTGTGACCTGGAGGTATCCATGTGAAGAAACTGGTGTTGATTGGGAAGGCAGGATAAGTACCAGTGAAGGAAATTGCAGATGAATCCTCTTTGAGCCTACAGGATGCGTATCAGGGAGGGATGGCTGACTGTGTTGAAGATAGTTGAAAGGTACAGAAATCTGAGGAGTAAGAGGTCATCTCCATCTGTGCTGAGGAGGGCATGGTCAACACTGTCTAAGATGGTGGTCTCCATGTTGCTTCATGAGTAAACGCCAAACCGGTAGTCATGTAGAAATTGGTTTTTACTGATGAGATCTTGTAGGTGAACATAGGTATCAATGATCTGGCCAATGAATGATAGGTGAGTGATGGGCCAGTACTTGGCAAGGTTGTCAGGATCTTTTGTAGGTTAAGGAGTAGGAGACTTTGGTCTATCTTGAGAGCTTCTGAGAAGATGCCTTGAGAGAGAGAGGCACTGAAAATGGCAAAGGCGAAAGAGCATCCTCAGAGAATGCACTTTTCAGATGTAAAATATTCCCTCATACATTTCAATTAAAGCACATTGTGGAAGCCAAAGAATACATCAAATAGCCAATAGTAGGAAGTAAAAAAAGTAATAGTCGTCTGGGGGGAGCCAAAACTCACTCTGTATATTTCACATATTTGGTAACATGTTATGAGACAGCTGTGCTGCCAAGCCAGACGTAAAAAAATGGACTGATGTGCTTTGATGACACCCCCTCTAGCTTGTTAAGCTGAAAGCAGTATTATTCTTAAATTAAGGTTAAGATTCAAATTTCAAAACAATCAAAATCCTGTTCACCAAAAAGATGGCAGTTTTCTTCATATGCCGAACTTAAATTAAATGGAATTATGGTGTTTTTTCAACAACATGGTAAATGAAACAGTGCAGCAAACCGCCAGAAGATCTTCCAGTAGTAGTTTAAGTGCCAAGAGTACTAACATATCTCACCGTAACATCTTTTGGAGAATGTGGGAGTTAAATTAATGCTAAGCAACCACTGGGACAGTATGAGTGTACACTAAACCTTTGCTAATGGTTCCTCGGAGATGTGTAGCTTGTGAATGTGGCAACAGCTATTACCATATGAGCCATTATCAATGTATCTAACAGTCCTGGGTGTTAAGTCCCCCTTCTCTTTGCTTAATGCAACGTTCCTCAATCACATAGGCAGGGGACACTCCTACCTTATCTTCTTTCACTCATGCTCACTCTTAAGGCCACACTTAGGTCTTGGAGGAGGGAATACTCCGTCACAAATGTGAAAGATATCCAGTACGCCTTATTACGATTTCTATAGGATAGCACAGGATCGTAATAAGGCAGACAGTATATCCATCACTTTTGTGATGGAGACTATCCCTCCAACAAGACCTAATTCAGGCCCTTAGTCTTAAATTTGGGATGGCAACTTGGGAAGATTAGATATATATGTGTTCTTTCCGTGTCACTACCGTCATAAGACTCAACCACTATGACCAGGTTTGAAACATAAGTTAACCTTACCCGGATTTCCCTCTATTTATTTCTATCTATTTATTTCTAGTCCCACAAACCAGTAGAAAAGTAAATCTCCAATTGGTGTAGATAGCAGCTTAGTAATGGAACCACTGGTGATCTGTTCCCACTTCTACATCAAAATTGTAGGTGGCACAAATATTAACAGAATCTACTGGGGGGAAAAAAGGAAAGCCTATCACCATAGAATAGATGACTCAGACCTTTTAAGCACTACAGAAGATTACCATGCAGTCAAGTATATATTGCATGAAAATTAAACTCCGGATGTAGGGACACTCAGAGCATATTTACTATGTTGTAGGATAGAAAAGCTGAAAAATTAGTCCAACAACTGGCAAAACAGATGAGTCTTCCGATGCTTTCTGAAAGCTGCATGGAGGATAGTTTACTTACGTTAGGGGGTTGAGCATCCTTGTGGTGGAAGTAGACTCAAAAAAGATAGCTTTAAAGCAGATGTTGTTTCAAATCTGAAAACATCCAGCAGTAACGTATTTAGAATACTTACGCTTCTCATGTCCCAAATGATTGAGAGCAGATCACTAGTTATGAAGGGTAAGTTTAATGTATTCCTTTTAGGCCAGGCAGCATAGCTTAAACTAAATTCTCACTGCCACCAAGAGCCTGGGGAGCTATCACAGTATAAAACTGTCTTGAAGTACTGATGAGCCTGGCCACATAGCAAAACACTGCTCTGAGTTGTGAAGTGGAGCACGAACCTCCGACAGGACTCCACCACGCCGCATTACGTATCATAATACGGCAGGCAGTGTCAGTTGCTGTGGAGGTCCTGGTGGTGGATCTGCCTCTTCAACTCCATCGGCCAGGCCGATGGAGTCAGATTTCCACTCATAAATGGTGGAAGACCTTTCAGGTCTCCTAATATGGCGGTCTGTTGACTGCAGCGTAAGTTGTAATGAGGGCCAAAGTCTTTACAAAAGCTTTACTATTTAACTTTGTCAATATTTTTTGAGCCATGTTGTACATCAGCACGCTTGCTGTGCATAATGGTTGAAGAAAAAAAAAAGGAGCTGTGGCACAGTCAACACAATTCTATTTTGCAGAGGTTTCCAATACAAGTCCAGGAAAGCCAATTATATGCCACATGTTCAAGATAACAACTATATATGTAATTTGTGTATATTTTCAATCATTCTGTGTAATTTTGGATTGTTTGAAAATCAGTCAAAGATCCTGCCCTTTTGCACCTATAGTGGACACACCTAATTATAGAAGGTATTAATGTATAAAAAGGACAATCTCTGCTTCACCTAGAATTACAACATGCTCTGAACTACAATAGAAAAGCATATGTGCATTTATCCACCAGCAGAGTGGAAGCAAATAATCAAAGCCGCTGGAATTATGCAACTGTGCGGCCATGGCGATTTTCGCGTAATTATAGAATTGTCGCATTTGCCACATAATCCATCCTATGCCACATAATCTGCATATTTTAACAAAAAAACATAGTTTGTACCTCAAACGGTTCAAAGGTTACTAAAAATACAGCGTCACGTGTTGCCAAACAGTGGAAAGCCGTTTGCAAAGCTGGTCTGGTCCCTACGTTGTTGCTTATTGCTATATTCGGGTGTTAACCTGGTACTAAGTGGGTGTAACCAATGCCTATACAGTGTTACCAAGGTGAACAAGCATTTACAATGCAACGGGTCTCGCGTTTGCTCATGTTAGAGCTGATCGCGTTGTAAACTCCTAAGTCGACTTTTCACTTATCGGGCAAAAGTGCATTTATGTACGTAACCCGAAAAAGTGAAATTAACTATGTAAAGCGCTCGACTTCTGCCAAGCGAGATCGCGCTCGTAAATTAGAGAAAAAGAAGTCCACGAGCCCGATGAAAAATAGCGAGCCTCGCACGTTTCCTGTACTTGGTCGCTGCGCTCGAGGAGGGCTAGCCACCGGAAAAGGCATGACGTATGCGTGCCTTCGACTAATGAAAGCAAGCAGATTTTATTAGGCAAGCCCACGAACCAATAAAAAACACTGACGTGAAGTTGACAGGGCTCCGAGCCCTTTTCTAAATACTAAAGCGTCTTGCTGCGATACGCATGCGCGAGCGCATGCAACGCAGGCTCGACCCTAAAAATGAAACAATGTAGTAATACTATCACAAAATGTGCCACATTACACTGCATAATTTGCCTTTTTTTTGCTGCATAATTCACTTCATCCTGCAGCTTTATATGACCCTCTCCTGCCACAATTCCAGTTGCCCTGCATATAATAAAGGACATTAATACAGGGATGGGGCAATACAACACACCCAACCTAGATCCATGCACATGACACAAATACCAAAGCCAGGCACAGATGTTGATGAGCACAATTATGCATAGCCTACCGCAACACATACATTGAAATTCAAGTATACAACCAACAGGTGAAAATAGCATCACAATAGTTGAGGGCTTATCTAGTGTGAAGTACACGGAAGATGCAGGGTACATAATATTGCATTCAAGACACTGTGGAACAAAGAGACACCAACTTTGCTCACAGAGGAAGATATAATTCCCTCTCATTACATAGTATCTGCACTATTTTCATCATCATGCCCATCTTCACAGTGGTAACCCTACAGCAAAGAGTGGCTCAGAAAAGATTGAAATGCAGTCATGGACCATCATGAGGACACAGCTGCAGAAGCAAGAATCACAATTTGTTGACAGAGCAACCCAACACACCAGATCCCAGACCTGAAACAATGCCACTGTCAATGTAGGAACATGCTATTCCTGAAGATGAACCCTCCATTGTTACCTCCTTCTCCCTGCATTCTACAATAATAAACACTGAACTCTCCAATGTATATAGAATCTAGAGTTTGGAAAAAGCACTAGATTACACATTTATAAAGCATGTATTACATCAAAGACTGCTTCAAATAAACACCACCATCAACAAAACTGTTCCAGGTAAAATGAAAGCATACTATTGCAAATGTAACCTACCATTAGCATATGCAACATGTTTCTATTTGAGTGTTCAGGGCTAACTCATCAGTCAGGCATTATGAAATACACTTCTTAGGAAAAAACTCACAGGCTTTCAGTGCTTCTAACTTTACAGCTTACAGTGCTGTATGTGCAGGTGAACCAGTCATGTATTCCTTACAGTGTGCGAGTTAACCTTTCCGAGAAGTATGAGTCCAGAAGTGAGGGTTGGCGAGGGTACAGCATGTTCTCTAGCTTATGAGTTTGCCTAGGCACCAGATTGGATCTGAAAAACTTGAAAGCAGTGCTCCTATGTGCTGTTAGGTGGTGCCATGTGCCTCTTCGTTGCACTCCAGAAGTAACAAATGCAACCATATATAAGCCACACCTATGCGCAAACGTCAGTTTCTTTTACAACGTCTTCCACGCCCTCAGAAACAGAGCCCATTAGCAAATTGAACAAACTAGTGAGTAGACTTATAGATTGGTATCTTTTTAGTCACTGAAAGGGGATGGGAGGGTGGTGAGGGATCTGCAGTTAGATAGGGTATCCACCCGAAAGCGCGTTACCATAGGTAAGTAACACTTTCTTCTGATAGATACTTCTAACTGCAGATTCGTCACTTTGTGTATAGATACCAAAGACGTACCCTCTCAAGGTGGTACGTCTGGGGAATGGCTCAGACAAAAAAGTCCTGCATGAGGGAGTGGGCAAAATGCCCATCTCGATGGACCTGACTATTGAGGCAGTAGTACTTTGTGAATGTGTGCACTGATGCCCGCAAAACTGCCTGACAAATATCCAGAATGAGTATTCCATGCGCCAAAGCACTGGAAGCAGCCCTTGCCCCGGTTGAATGTGCCTTGAGGCCTCCTGGAAGTGGCTTCTTAGCACGTAGCAGATCTTAATGCAGAAGACTACCCATTGAGAGCTGGTCCACTTCTGGGCAGTTATGTTATTCTTCTATCCAGAGAACCCCACAAAGGGTTAATCATCCATGTTCTTTGGTGCAAACTATGTAAACACGGAGTGCCTTCTTGAGGTCCAAATAAAGGAGTCTCTCTTCGTCTTTCAAAGGACAAGCTAAGATAAATCAGAAGTGCGATAGCTTATCCAACATGAAAAAGAGTCACTGACTTCAGCAAGAACACAGCTTGACATGGCACAAGGACACTGTACCGAAAGGGCTTGAAGTTTATTCACCCAGCATGCAGATGTTATAGCGACAAGGAATACTTCTTTTAGAATTAGTGAGAGGAATGGACAATTGAGCATTGGTTGAAAAGGAGTACAAGTTTGAAACATGAGAAGCAGATCTAAGTCCCACTGGTCTTACGTGGGAACAAGTGCTGTATATATTTTAGAAATCCAATCAAATCTGGTTATTTGACTAATGATGGTTGGTCTGGTAAATGTAAAAATGCAGAAAAGGCCAACAGGTAACTTTTAACTGTGCCCAGAGCAAGACACTGCTGGGGCAAAAATAAAGCAATCAACAATGCATACAACTGTTTTGCCTGCAGAGGTTCCAACTGGTGGGCACCAAACCAAACCAAAACCTTGCCCCAGCACCCTGCATAACCAGATTTCATTGGAGGACATCTGGCTGTGAAAACTGACATCAATGATCTCAAAGGAAGCTCAGAGGGGATCAACTGTTGCCACTTAATATCCACATGTGGAGGTGCAGGTTGAGCAAGTACGGGTGAAAGACCCTGCCCTGCTGCTCGATACAGGATTCTATGTACTTGCAAGCATGACTGGAGGAAAGATGGTCAAGCCCAGAAAAACAAATTGCTCACCTTTGGTAACACATTGCTGGTAGAGAATCTATCTAACCTCAAGTCTCCTCACCTTGTGAATTTCCATTGGTGCCAAAATGGTTCCAGAATATTTTCATAACACCAACCTTGTGTGCGGGTAGGTGGTGCAATAAGGCTCTGCCCAAGATGTGACATCGTGGTCACTTCTCCATTCTGTCAGTTTCTTTCTAATCTTTGTCAAACACAGAAACCAGAATATGCTAGCATGCAGGTCTCTAATTTGGGGATCGTATTAATAGGTTGTATGAGTCCCTTCCACAGAATGGTGAGGAAGGCGGGTCGGTGAGAGTCTATACCAGAAAAGGTGTTCCCATTGGTAAGTAACTAGTTCTTCAGATTGAGGGACTTATAACTTCAGATTCCTCACCTTGTGAATAGATACTTAGAAGGTACCTCCTCAAGTGGTGGGTCTGTGGTAGGCCACAAAATCCTGCAGACCAGATTGAGCAAATGCCAGTCCCACTAGACCTGGCTATCCAGGCTATAGAGCTTTGTGAACAAATGGAGAGATACCCACGTAGCAGCCTGCCAAATATCCAAGGCCAGCACACCAAGCACCAGAGCAGTGGTAGCAGCCTTTGCTCAACTGGAATGAGTGTGTAGGTCTTCTGGGGACTCCTTCTTTATGCACACTTCTTTATGCATACTACAATCCATTGGGATATGCTCTCTTTTGTGCTGTTTTCCCCTTTCTTGGCTCCACAGAAGCACACAAAATGTTGAACATCTAGTCAATGGTTTCTGTTCCAACTGAAGTAAAAACTGAGGGCCTTCTTAAGATTGAGACAGGGGAGATGCTCTTCTCCCTTGGACAAATGAGTTAGGGTGTAGAAAGATGGCAAAGTAGTGGACTGCCCTATGTAATACAGAATGGCTCCCTTTGAGAAGAAAGGCACTTTTGTCCAGAGGATGAGTTTGTCTGGAAAGAGATGTGTAAGGTTGCTGGAAAGACAAGGCATGTGGTTCATTCACTCGGTGAGCAGAGGTGACAGAGATGAGGAATATTGTCTTTATGGCCAAAAAACATACAGATCAGTTGTGTACAAAAGAAGCATATCACATGGGTGAGAACTAAATTAAGATCCAACTGCAGCATCACAAAAGGTGTTAGCGTGAACATGGGGATCAGCCCTTTAAAGAAACGCATCACAGCTGGCCTTTTGAAAGGGAATGGCTGATCGGGAAGGACGAGAGATGATACCCAATTGTTGCCACAGCAAGGCATTGCTGTGCCAGAGAGAGACAAAACAATAACATGTTAGGGCAGAAAGTTATTGCCACTAAGAAGGCTGTCTTGATAGTGAGCAGCCAGATGGGACAGTTGTGCAATGGCTCAAAAGGAGCGCACATGAGATATGTGAGAACTAGATTGATATCCAACTGTGACATTACAAAGGGAGTAGGGGGAAACAAATTTACAAGCCCTTAAAGGATCCTAGATACAACAGAGGATTTGAAAAGAGAGGGTTGGTCAGGCAGCCACAAAAAGGCTGATACAACAGCGAGACAGCCCTTCAGTGTTCCCAGAGAGGAACCCCTTTGGGCCAGAGAAAGAATGAAAATAAGAATATCAGACAAGGAAGCAGAGAGAGGATCTATAGACTTCTCTGTACAATGTCTTACAAATTTTTGCTAACAGCAGGCGTTTACCATTTTCGTGGAGGAATGCCTGGCTGTCAAGGTAATGTTGCAGACTTCGGAAGGAAGGTCGAAAGCTGTCAACTGTCACTTCTCAATCTCCACGCATGAAGGCACAGACTTGACAGGTTCAAGGTGGCGGACCCTTCCCTGCTGCTGCAACAGAAGATCCTCCCGAAGAGGCAGCCTGATCGAGGACCGATGCTCATTTTCAGAAGCTCAGAATACCAAACTCACAGGGGCCAAATCCAGAACCACAGCTGAGTTTGTCAGCTCTGGCATTCAGAGCACCTGCCAGGTGTTGAACCACCAGGGTTATGCCCTGCTGTTCCAGCCATGTCCAGAGAAGCTTGTTTCAGAACCACAGGGCGGTGGTGTTGTCCGTGGACACCTGCACTAACTTCCCCTTGACAGAGGGAAGAAATGCTTTCCACACTAGTTGGATCATCCGGAGCTCCAAATGTTTACATGGAGCCTGGATTAAACCGGAGACCAGAATCCTCTGATCTCCACCTGTCCCAGATGGCCGCCCATCCCAGAAATGAGGCATCTGTCACTACTGTGAGGTCTAGTTAGGGAAGAGAGAGGAGTCTGCCTCTGCCCCAAACGTAATTCATTAACCACCTCTGCAGGTCTTTCGCAGTTCCCTCCAAGATCTGGACCTTGTCGGAGATATTTCCCTAATGCTACACCCACTGGAACTTCAGGCCCCACTGCAGATCCTGCACATCCCATCTGGCATGTTTTACCAGCAGAATGCATGAGGCCATGAGACCCAGCCACCTTAGAATCATTCTGACCGAAATCCAGGACAGAGGCTGGAACGTCTGTAACCTAGCCTGAATATCCTGGACTTGCTGCTCGAGGGGATATGCCCAAAACTGTTCTGTATCCAGAAACGCTCCTATGAAAGGGAGAATGTGAGAGGGAGTCAGGTGTGACTCCTGCACGTTTATAGTGAACCGCAGAAAATGCAAGAGATTCATTGTAGTCTGAAGGTGAGCAACATCCTGGGGCGAAACTGGCCTGCAACTGCCAGTCGTCAAGGTAGGTGAAGCATGAAACCCCATGACCTGCCTAGATGAGCTGTGGCTACCGCCATCACCTTGGTGAACATCCAAGGGGCACTGGTAAAGCCAAATAGCAGCACGGTGAACTGAAAGTGTTCTTGGCCTACCTTGAACCGCAGATAATGTCTGTGGGCCGGGCAGGATAGGGATATGGAATTACACATCCTGTAAGTCTAGCACTATCTACCAGTCTTCTGGGTCTAGGGCAGACAAGACCTAAGCCAACATGAGCATCTTGAACTTATTCTTGAGGAAGAGATTTACAGTCCATAAGTCTAGAATAGTAGCGGGAATAACAACCACTGCCTACTTCTGATAACGGGACCCTTTCTATATCTCCCTTGGCCAAGAGAGACCTAACTTCCTCAGGGGCATACACAAATGATCTTCTTTCAGCCGTTCAAACGCAGGTGGGACAGACGGAGAAAAGGATTGAAAAGGCAGGGCATAGCCCTTCCTGATGATCTACAGTACACATGCGTCTGATGTTATTGACTTCCAGTGGAGGAGATGATGGTATATTCTCCCTCCAACTGGGCAAGCATGGTACTGCAGATGATAACTAGGAGGGCTTAGAGGCTGCAGCTGCCGGGGGCTGTGTGGTAGATGACTTTTGCCAGCAGAACCTCTAGGGCTGAAGGCATCTCGTCCACATCCTCACATGCCCTGGGTTGGTTGCATGAGATGCTGGCTTGCATAGGGCTGGCGCGGTGCCACATCCCTTTCGTAGCCATGAAAGGGGCGAAAGGCAGGTGGTACATGAGAGGTCACCGAGAGGCCCAAGGACTTGGCTGTAGCCCACGAGTCCTTAAAGCAATCCAGCACCGAGTCTGCCTTCTCGCCAAACAAGCGAGTGCCATCACAGGGCATGTCCATCAGATTCACTTGGACATCACCCAAAATAACAGATGTCCTCAGCCAGGCGTGGCGCCTCAAGGCCACTGTCGATGCAATTGCCCTGCCCAACAAGTCAGTTGTGTCTAAGCCATAGACATATGGTTAACTTAGTTGCATCTCTCTTGTGTTTCACTGCTTGGGAGAGTATGGCCCGGGCCTCCTCTGGGACCTGAAGCAGCACTTGCACAACGGTGTCCCAAATAGTACGGGACAAACAGCCCAATAAACTGTAGGAGTTCATCGACCTCAGTGCCAGGATGGTGGAAGAAAACAATTTCTTTCCATGATGGTCTAGCCTCTGGGATTTCTTATCAGGGGAGCAGAAAGGAATGCGCAATGGGACGCAGAGTCGTGGAGAACCAAGCTATCAGGACTGGGGTGTTGGCTGAAAAAGCTATGGTCACCCGGAGAAATCATCCAATTAACAGGAGTCCCTGTGCTAGGCTTGGACCAAGTTCCCAGCAGGACGTCTGTAAGTGCCTCATTGAAGGGCAAAAGGGGATAAGATTTGGAAGTCCCAGGATAAAGCACTAGTTAAGATGTTGGTCTTGGCAGCCACTGATGGCAGTTCGAAGTCAAGGGCCTCCACTGCCCTACACACCATCATTGCATAAGATGCTCCCTCCTCTGTAGCCAAAGTGGAGGGGAAGAGAGCAAGCCAGTGTCTGAAGAGTTTTCCAGACCACTGGCTTCTCCTAGCTCCTCATACCAGTCCATTAACCTTTCTAGGTGGAGTTCTAAAGGGTCCAGCAACCTCTTCCACTCTTCTCCCATGCCTGGCATTGGAAAATAGGGGTCAGGCAATGATCTGGCACCTGTGGGGGTCATAATCGGCATCATGCGACGCCATTCTGGTTCCGGGTCATTGGGTATAAGAATGGGGCTGGCGCCACTGGTGGGCTGCAACAACATTAGCGTTGTTACCAGTGGCGAGGAAGGTTGCCTGGGTACGATCAGTGCTGTGCTGGATCCAGACTCTGATCCCTGAGACTCCACCGGAGCGGAGGCCGAACCTGCCGGCGTGGATCCGGTTGGAGTCTCATCTGACCCGTGGGACCCGAAGGTGAGCCAGAGGGGTCAGCCCACTCAAATACACTGTGCACGGCCCCAGAGAAATTAATTTATTTGAGCAGGTGTCGACCCCGCCTCCAGAAAGGGTGGGAGACACAAAGTCAAACTGTCTAGGAGCACCACGGAACCGTACTGGGTGAGTCGATGTTTCCCGCACAAAGTCCTCTACTACTACTACTACTTCTTCTTGCGCCTCTTTCCCGAGTGTCCTGAGAACCTCCAATGGGAGGAAGAGCACTTCGGGCTCCGAGATCTTCTCGGAGTTGTACACGCCAGTGTTGCCGACTGCCAGGCCGCAAGCAGCTTTAGGGACTGCTCTGTTCAAAGCCTTCAGCGCCATGGCCCGGCAGTCCGAGCACAACAGGCGCCACCCTGTCTGAACCCAGCCTTCCTCAAAGACATTCTGGACACACTAGCAACAAACTTGAATAACAGTTACTTTCCTCTAACTATGGTTCTCCAGTATTGGTATCTTTCATAGATTCACATGCTTGAATCATCCCCGTCGTCGAGGTGGGAGTCCCACGATAACCTTAAATATACATAGCAGTAAGTGTACTATAGTAGGCCTCAATGCACATACAGGTGCTGTTATAGCCTATCCATGTTCTTTTACAAAAAAGAACCAAATCTGAACTACAATCAATCAGGCAACAGCACCCCCCCCCCCCCCAGAACATTCCCAAAAGAGGTTGTTTCCGTCAGATTTTCTAGTACAAGTGTGAAGTATATACTCTTAAAATTGAGGAGAGCCTCTAAAGAGAGGAGGGTGCGTCACATGTGAATCTATGAAAGATACCAATACTGGAGAACCACAGTTCCAAGTAAGTAACCAATTTTCTTCTCCAGTATTAGATCTTTCATAGGTTCACATGCTTGAATTAGAGTAGCGAGCAGCAATATTGTTTAATTTAACAATAAAATTCATAATAATAGGAATGATGCCACATTCAGTTACTATTAGAAAGCAATATATATGTATTGAGAATGAGAATAATAATAATAATAATAAAAAGAATAGCAATAATAATGATAACATTAGGCGACTACTGATAATATACCTATCAAGTGGAAGGTGGGATAACCAGAGAGGCTCACCTTAATAGAATTGATGTCTTAGCACTGCTTGTCTAACAGCTGTATCCGTTTTGTTAGTCTCATCCAGGCAGTAGTGCTTTGTAAATGTTTGTTGACTGGACCATGTTGCTGCCCTGCAAATATGCTGTAAGGGTAGTCCAGCAAACAGAGCTGCGAATGTGGCAACCGCTCAGGTAGAGTGGGCTTTAACCCTATTGCTTAAAGGCTTCCCTGCCTGGGCATGACAAAATTGTATACCTAATCTGATCCATCTGGCAATGGTCTGCTTAGATATCGAAGAGCCTTTCCTTGTATCTCCACACGCTACAAATAGCTGGTCTGATTTTCGTATGCTGAGTTTTTTTAAGATAAAACTTTAAACATCTCCTTACATATAGCGAATGCATAATTTTTTCCGCAGCCGTTTGCGGGTTAGGAAAAAACGTTCTTAAAACCACTGGCTCTTTTAGATGGAAATCTGATTGTACTTTTGGTATATACTTAGGGTTTGTTCGAAGTATAACATCATTTGGAGGGAACTAAAGAAAAGGATCCTTGATGGTGAAAGCTTGTATGTCACTCACCCTCTTTGCTGATGTGAGAGCTAGTAAAAGAGATGTCTGCCAACAGATGAATTTTAATTCTGACCCGTGGATTGCTTCGAAAGGCAGCCTAATGAGTTGTTCTAACACTATGTTTAAAAACCATAATGGTGGAGGTTTACACACCGGAGGAAAAACTCTAAAAAGGCCCTTGAGGAATTGGTTTGCAATGCTGGAAGAGTATAGCGAAGGGCCCTGCTGAGAGTGCTGGAATCTTGAAATTGCCACCACATGTACTCTTAATGAGGATTAAGAAAGTCCGGATTTTTCCAAATATAATAAATAAGGAAGTATTTGTTCTGGAAGTGACGTCATAGGATGGATTCCCTCAGTAACACACCACAAGCAGAAGCGCTTTCATTTAAGCTTATCGGTCTTATTGGTAGTTTCAGCCCTGGCTTCTGCTAATATTTCTCTACATTCCAATGAAATGTTTAAGGTGGAATACTCACTGAATTCATGAGCCAGGCCGGTAAGTGTAGAGATGTCTGACCTGGCACTGGTGCATGGTCAGTAGGGATGATGTCTGTCTGAGGTGAACATGTGGTTGTTCAGAGTACAGAAGGAGTTCTGTGAACCAGAATTGTGTGGGCCACTTGGGTGCCACTAAAAGGAGACGGCATCCCCCTGCTTTCATCTTGCTGATCACCCTGGGAATCAGCGGAATCAGGGGAAAGGTGTAGGTATAGATTCCTGACCATCTTATCAAAAAGCATTTCCCCATGACCCTTTTTGGGGATGCCAGCTTGCGTATTATGGACATTTCTTCTTCTTGTATGTGGCAAAAAGGTCTAGATCCGGCTTGTCCCATTTCTGGAAAACCTGGTTGAGAAACTGTTGGTAGAGTTCCCATTCATGATACGGTATGATTGTTCTGCACAAAGAGTCCGCCAGGAGCTTGGATTGTCCTGGCACATGTTCTGCTTTTAGAGAAATGTGATTGTTAATGGCCCACTTCCATGTGCTCTGGGCTTGACGTGAAACCTCTAACGATTTTGTGCCACCCTGTTTGTTCAGGTAGAACATAATTGTGGTGTTGTCCGTTCTGATGAGAATTTCTGAGTTTTGGATATTTGGTAAGAAAGCCTTCAGTGCCAGATCTATTACTTTCAGTTCCAGTTGGTTTATGTGAAGCTTTTTGTCCTTTTGCATCTAGTTGCCACTTATTTGTAGATCCTGAAGATGGGCACCCCAACCTTCGAGCAACGCATCTGTCGTTATTATATTGTTCGGCACTTGTTGTAGAAATGAAAGGCCCTTGGTTAAGTTTGACTGCTTTTTCCACCAAGACATGCCACTTTTTATTCTTGATGTGACCTGAATCTGATCATCGAAGGAGCCATTCACTTGGAGCCACTGAACGTCTAGCTGTTCCTGTAGAGGTCGCATATGCAGTCGGCAATTTGGAATCAGTGGAATACATGAAGAAATCATTCCTCAGTCATCCAGTCGTCCAAATATGTAAAGATCTCTATTCCAAGATGTCGTAGATGAGCTGCTACTGGGGCCGGCACTTTGGTAAAAATTCTGGGGGCCGATTTTAGCCCAAATGGCAAGACTCAAAATTGTAGATGTATACCAGCTACCCTGAACTGGAGAAATTTCCAATGATTTCGATGTATTGGGATACGGAAATACGCATATTGAGGTCTAGAGATGTCATGTGATCTTCTGTGTTTTAAGAGGTGCAGAATGTCCTCAAGCGTTACCATACAAAACATTTGTTTTTTTCAGGATCTGGTTTAAGGCTCTCAGATCCAGTATGGGACACCAATTTCCAGAAGGCTTTTTCACTAGAAAAAAGTGGGAATAGAACCCCCGGTCCCTCTGTAGAGTTGGAACGACTTCTATTGCTCCCTTGCGTATCATGGAATATACTTCCTTGAGGAGCTGTTTTAAGCATGGTGGTAGTAGTCCTGATTGGGGGGGGGGGGGGTATTTGGAGGCTTCTGGAGGAATTCTAGTGAATGTCCCTTGGATGCTATATCTAGTATCCACCTGTATTATGTTATCCTTGGCCACTGAAGGACGTGGTAAGTGATGTGGCCTCCAATCTTTGATACACAAGTTGGGCTGGTAGCTGGTATGAACGTGTGGTCATTGTTTTCTGCCTCTGTCTCTGCCACAGGTTGAGTATCTTCCTCTTGTGGGATGCCTGTAGGCAGCTGTAGGTGGTAACTTGTATTGCTGTTGTTGTTGTCCGTACTGCTGTTGAAAGCCTGTTTGGCCAGTTTGATACTGTTGTCTGTATGGCTGGTATCCGCCTAGAAAGGAATACGTTCCTCTGCTCTAGCCCCTCGAAAGGGCTGTCTTTTGTACTGCAGTGTACCCAGAGATCTGACCATGTGTTTGTGCCCGCCTTGATAGACAGCAAAGTTTCATCTACATGCTTGCTGAAGAGGCATTCCTCATCATATGTCAAGTATCTTGCTCTGTACCTCTGGCCTAAAAGAGGTAGATTTCAGCCAGCCTTGTCTGCGTAATAGTGCTGCCCTCGCTAGTTGTCTAAATCCCGTCAGCGAGATATCAATCGGACAATCAATTACTTTGGCTGTGATCCGTTCTCCCTCTTGTAACACCTTTTTTGCCTCCAGTATAGCTTCCACAGGTAAGAGGTCAATGTATGAGGATATTTCTGATCACATATGTCTATCGTATCTGCCTAGAATGGCTAAAGAATTGGCAGCTTTGACTTTTATTGCCGCAACAGAGGAGAACTTTTTGCCGATGTTATCCAGACCGCGTCCTTCTTTATCTGGCGGGGAGGATATTGGTGTTGAGCATTGTGCCGCCTGAGCTACCACGGAATCCAGCTTCAGCTGCCCAATTAAACAAGTTGCAGAATCTTCTGGGGCTTTATATTTTTTCTCCAAACGTGGAATTTGAGAAGGTATTGTGGCTGTATTTTTCATTGCCTTTTATTCCTTATTGCCATATGAAGTCTACTATAGGTATGTCTCTGACTTTTTTGATGCCTCCCTAAAGTCGCATAGGAAACAATCTGTTTCCCGAGAGAGAATGAGCAATTTGAAACATTTAGCTGCTCTGTCCATTAGATTATGGAACCCACCTATATCCTAAAGGAGGAGAGGGGTTGGGGGTAGTCTACTGGTCCTGCAAAAGATGGTGATGAGTGTAGGAATTAGACATTCGTCCCACTCACTAGATGTAGTCTCTAGTATTTGTCCCTCTTCCCTTTCTTCCTCTGAGGACTGAGGGTCATCCTGAGGTGGTTGTCCTAAAGGGATGTTTGTATCTGGTCTGAGTGGTGTCCCTGCATGGCTAGGGATAGGGGTCTGCAGTCCTGTTTGTAGGTCATACGGCTGTGGGATCGGTGTTGCTGGTACGGAGGATGGAAATCTTCTATAGTAGTCATGCAACATGTTTTGTAGATCTGTCAGCAATGACCTTGGCATAGGGACGGAGTTGTCTCTATCACCATATTCAGAATATTATGGATCTGCTTAGACTTTTGCTGAGTAATAGTTGTCATGATATTGATCGTCATCATCCTCATCCCGGTCTTGACATTGAGTTGTGACGGACTACTGGCCAAACTTTCCTTCGTCCACAGAATATATGTCATCTTCGTCATCTAATAGGTGCTGAGGATGATACGGTAAAACTTTACTTGGGGAAGTATGCAAGTATCCCAACCTCCCCCCCCCCAGTTATCAACGATAGTGGGAGGAATTTTGATGTTCCCGTAGTGGTCGTTCTCGCGTCAGTCGTCGACTATTCTCTTGTCGCTGGGGTCATCGTCAATGGTTGTGTCGTTGACATGTGTGTCATCGATGGGCGTGTCGTCTACGGTTGCATCATTGAGAGGTCCCTCGCCAACGGGTCTCTCACCGGCTGTGCTGTTTTTATGTGTGTCTCGTCGACGGGTCTGTTGGTTTGTCCCTCATTGGCGATTTCCTCATCGATGCGTGTGTAGTTGTTGGCTGAATAGCCGTCAGTGGTATCTTCTTATAGATTCTAGATGGTATGATCGTCAATGATAGTGGCGACGACGTGACTATCATAGGGGACACTGTTGTGGTGAACGTCGACGTGATTGTCGAATAAGTTATTTACCTTCGGTAATGCTTTTTCTGGTGGATACAGTAACTACCTGTGGATTCCTCACCAAAAGAATTCTCCCCTCGCGCCAGTCGACGTCACAATCGACGTCACAATCGCCCGACTCCACGCGACGCTGTATGACGTCATCCAGGCAATAAGAAGCCCTAGTCGACGTGCAGACGTCAGTTATCACCATTTTGTTTACGTGCCATAGAGGCGAACAGGTTGATCCTAAAGAGTACATATTCATATCAAATGAATGAAAATAGAACATTTATTATAATAACATAAATATCAGTAATGATTGCTCAATACAAGCGTGAAATATATATAAGTCAAGTCCAAACATGTGTTCTTTGAACTATCTTAATTTGCAAAGGAAATGTATATACAGATATCACAACTATATACATGAATAGTTATATACATATATACAAGACCAAGGATGCTCACCAAAGGACTTCTCGGTTTGACCAGTCAACCAACGGGGAGGCGGGTGGGACCGTGAGGAATCCACAGGTAGTTACTGTATCCACCAGAAAAAGCGTTACCGAAGGTAAGTAACTTATTCTTCTGATGGATACACCTACCTGTGGATTCCTCACCAAAAGAATAGACTCCCAAAGCAGTACTACCTCCGGAGGTGGGTGCCCGAATGGTCAAAACAAGAAATCCTGCAGCACAGAGCGAGCAAAATGGCCATCCCTCCTAACCTCAGAATCCAAACAGTAATGTTTGACAAAAGTATGGAGGGACGCCCAGGTCGCTGCTCTGCAGATGTCAGCCACAGGAACACCTCTAGCCAAAGCCGATGAAGCTGCTTTAGCCCTGGTGGAATGGGCACAAAGCCCCACAGGAGGTTCTTTCTTCGCCAAAGAATAACAAATCTTAATACACAGAATGACCCACCTGGATAGCGTTCTCTTGTGGACCGCTCTACCTTTCCTCTTCCCCACGTATCCAACGAAGAGCTGATCATCTTGTCTGAACTCCCTCGTCCTGGCGACGTAGAAGCTCAGCGCTCGTCGTGGATCCAGTCGGTGGAGCCTCTCTTCCTCCTTGGATGGGTGAGGTGGAGGGTAAAAGGAAGAGAGAGTAATCAACTGCCCCAGGTGAAAGGGTGTAACAACCTTCGGAAGGAAAGCCGTCTTGGTCCTTAACACCACTTTGTCCTTAAAGAAAGAAAGGTATGGGGGTTCCACACTAAGAGCCTGAAGCTCACTGACCCTTCTGGCAGATGTTATAGCCACCAGGAAAACAGTCTTGAAAACTAGCAATCGTAAAGAGCAAGAATGCATTGGTTCAAAAGGGGACCCCATTAGAAACGTTAAAACTAAGTTAAGGTCCCACTGAGGCATGACAAATGGTGTTGGTGGAAACTTGTTAGTG
This sequence comes from Pleurodeles waltl, assembly GCF_031143425.1. Lineage (NCBI taxonomy): Eukaryota > Metazoa > Chordata > Amphibia > Caudata > Salamandridae > Pleurodeles > Pleurodeles waltl. The sequence continues at coordinate 377,042,149 of NC_090442.1, forward strand.
AGCCCTTTTAAAAACCTAAAAACAATAGGAAATTTAAAGAAGGACGGCTGATCAGGGAGGCACAGAAAAGCGGATAGCGCAGATAAATAACCTTTGACTGTGGCAATCGCACAACCCTTCTGTGCCAGACAAAGAGCAAATGACAATATGTCAGATAAATTAGATTTTAAGGGATCGATTCTGTTCTCTCCACACCAGCATGCAAATTTAGCCCAACGACTAGCATAGATCGATTTGGTGGAGTGTCGCCTGGCCGATAAAATAACGTCCACCACCTCTGGTGGCAGAGAAAAGGAACTCAGATTGCCCCGTTCAATCTCTAGGCATGAAGGTGCAGACTCTGGCGGTGGGGGTGTAGAATCTGCCCCTGCGACTGCGAGAGGAGGTCCACCCTGCAAGGGAGACGGAGCAGCGGGCACTGAGAGAGTTGGAGAAGGTCTGAATACCACACCCTTCTTGGCCAATCTGGAGCTATTAAGATGACTTGAGCTCGGTCTTGGCGGATCTTCCTCAGAACTCAAGGAATCAAGGGTATGGGGGGAAACGCGTAAAGCAACTGACCCTTCCAGGACATCTGAAACGCGTCCCCCAAAGCTTCTTGCACCGGATACTGGAGGCTGCAAAACAGCGGGCACTGCGCATTCTCCTGAGTTGCAAACAGATCTATTTGTGGATATCCCCACATCCGGAAGATATACAGAACCAGATCTGGATGAAGACGCCACTCGTGGTCGACGGACGCACGTTCAGGACTCTGGCCAAATGATGTGCTACCAAGCAGATCTTGTGTTCCTGAAGCCAGGACCAGAGTCGAAGAGCTTCTCTGCAGAGAAGATGCGACCCCACTCCTCCCTGTTTGTTTATATACCACATCGCGGTAGTGTTGTCCGTTAGAATCTGGACTGACTGACCACGAATGGAAGGGAGGAAGGCCTTGAGAGCAAGACATCCTGCCCGCAACTCCAACAGATTGATGTGTAATCTCTGTTCTACCGGAGACCAAAGGCCTTTGACCTCCAGGTCCCCCAGATGAGCTCCCCACCCTAGAGTGGAAGCATCCGTTACTACTGTGGCCACTGGTGGCGGCAGCGAGAACGGCCTTCCTTGCGACAGGTTGTCGACCGCTGCCCACCACTGAAGATCCACTGCAGTGTTTCTTGAGATCTTTATCGACTCCTCGAGATCCCCTTTGTGCTGAAACCACTGCCTGCGGATGCACCACTGAAGAGCCCTCATGTGCCAGCGTGCATGAGTGACCAACAGTATGCAAGAAGCAAACAGACCGAGCAGACGAAGGACCTTGAGGACTGGAACTACCGCTCCATTTCGAAACATTGGAATCAACGCCTGAATGTCCTGGACCCGCTGGGGCTCGATTCAATGTCGTATCCAATACTGTCCCTATGAACAGGAGGCGTTGAGAGGGCTCCAGGTGAGATTTGGGTACACTGAAAAACCCAGGTCGTACAACAATGGAGTTGTCGACTGGAGATGCAGCCGCACGAGCTCCGGAGTCTTGGCTTTGATCAACCAATCGTCCAGATAGGGAAACACCGCTATCCCCCTTCTTCTGAGCTCTGCAGCTACCACCACCATCACCTTTGTGAAGACACGAGGTGCTGAAGTAAGACCAAATAGGAGGACCGCAAACTGGTAATGCTGCAATCCCTCTACAAACCGGAGCTATCTCCTGTGCGATTTGAGGATCGGAATATGAAAATACGCATCCTGCAAATCGACCGACACCATCCAGTCTCCTTCGTTCAACGCCAAAAGAACCTGTGAAAGGGTCAGCATTTTGAACTTTTCCTGTTTGAGGAACCAATTCAAAACCCTCAAGTCCAAAATCGGTCTTAACCGACCATCCTTTTTGGGGATCAGGAAGTATCTTGAATAACAGCCCTGACCCCTCCCCTGCTGGGGAACCCACTCTATCGCGCCTTTTGCCAAAAGGGAGAATACTTCCTGTTGTAATAGGAGAAGATGATCTTCCGAACAGAAGGATGGGCGGGGAGGGAAGGGAGGAGGGAATTCCCGAAAGGGAAGAACGTACCCCTTCTTCACAATGTCGATGACCCAGGAGTCCGATGTTATAACGTCCCACATCGGAAGAAAATGGGCAAGTCTCCCCCCTACCGGAGACAAGTGGACAGGGAGTGGCGGAAGACTACGACTGCTTTCCTTGCTGCACCCCTCCCGAGGACGAGGCAGAGTGCTGCTGGGTGGCTCCTCTTGTCCGGACTCTGCCCCTGCCCCTGAAAGATCTGTATGGCAGGGTGGATGCAGTTTGTTGTGGTCCTTGAAATCTGCCACGAAAGGAGGAGCCACGTCCAAATCCTTTAAACCTCCTATAACCTCTAAAGGAGGATGAGGCAGATGACTGAAGCCCCAGTGATCTCGCAGTAGCTCTGCTCTCCTTAAAACGTTCCAGAGCAGAATCCGCCTTTGTTCCAAAGAGCTTCTCGCCATCAAAGGGTAGATCGAGAAGAGTCGCCTGCACGTCAGACGAGAAGACAGATGAACATAGCCAAGATTGTCGCCTAGAAACTATGGTCGTGCCCATAGCTCTAGCCACCGAGTCTGAAGAATCCAATCCCGACTGGATCACCTGAGTCGCTGCCGCCTGAGCGTCCGCCAGTAGCTGCAACATTTCCTGGGACAAGTTTGGGTGGCCTTTCGCTTCCTCCATAAGGGCATGGATGTAACGTCCCAATATGCACGTCGCGTTGGATGACTTTAAGGCCAAACTACAAGAAGAAAAGGCCTTTTTAGCAGTATGGTCCATCTTCTTCGATTCCCTCCAACAGTCGCAGAGCCAGACACCTGGATCGAAGCCTTGACTACAAACCCAGCGTCGATAAGGCATCGGCCGACGCCAAAGATCTCCGTCGGCGCCGAACCTCGGATCCATCCGACGCCGGACCCTCCGGCTCCACAGGAACCTTGACTGTGGATTGGATCCGAGGCGAATCCAACAGCGCCGTAGCAGGTGTAGCAGGTCTCCTCGGCGACGTCACGGGCGTCGGCGCCGCTTCAGGTGCAGCAGACAAAAATGGAGTGAAGGGCGTCGATTTTTAAGATACCGGAACGCCCAAATTAAAGGCCAAAGGGCCAGACGGACCTGCTTGACTTCCACCCGGCACCATGGAAGTAAAAATGTTAAACATGGCGTTCAAGAATGCCACAGGATCCGTTCCCGGAGCCGGGAAAGCTGGGTATTGTTGCTGCACCGGCACCGGCATAGACGCCGAAGAGGGGCCAGGTAACTCCTGGCTTGGAGAACCCTCTGGCCTCTGGGGAGCCTCGACCTCGAAGACCGACCCGGGTGACGTCTGGGTCGTAGGAGGTGGAGGGGTGACGGTCGGGCTAATCTCCCACGTCGGACGGCACCGAGCTGACGGAGAAGCCGATCTCGATCTGGACCGTCCCTTGCTCGATCGGCGCCGGGAACCGTGACGGCGCCGAGAGTCACCATGGTGATGATGAGATCTCGAGGATCTTGAAGAGGACTCCCTCCGATGACGCCTCTCCTTTTTTTTTCTTGGACCGAGCCAAGAACAATTTTGCCTCCCTCTCCTTAAGTGCCTTAGGGTTCATGCGCTGAGAGGAGCCACATGACTCGACCTCATGGTTGGAGCTAAGGCACCAGACGCAATTCTCATGGGGATCGGTAACCGACATCCAACCCCCGCACTGGTTACATGGTTTAAAGCCGGATTTCCTTGGCTGCGACATTGTAACCGTCGTTCAAAACAGTAGCTCCCTGTGAACCTCGAAGAAAAAACGTTACTCGGAGGCCCGGAAAAAAAGGAACTGCACGTCGACGAGGGCTTCTTATTGCCTGGATGACGTCATACGGCGTCGTGTGGAGTCGGGCGATTGTGACGTCATCATCGACGTCGAAGAGCTAGAAGAAATTTCCATTGAGGCTGGCGCGAGGGGAGAATTCTTTTGGTGAGGAATCCACAGGTAGGTGTATCCATCAGAAATTGTTGTTATTGTAGACGTGGTCATCAATAGTGTTCTTGTCAACAAGCCTTTTTTGTCAGAGTCTGTAGGCTATTTTTGGGGTTTTTTTCCCCCATCGGTGATAAAAACAGAGAAGCACTTTTTGGGGGTACTTTTTTCACTAAGGGCGTTGTAAGTTTTGAGTGAACCTTTTTTAAGGCCTTTCACTGGGTTTCTGATGATGAAGAGGCATAACGTTCCTGGTCTTTCTGTTGTTCCGAAGAAAGGTGTTTACATTTTTTTTAATTCTTTCTTAAGAGGTTCTGCAGAAACTCTTTCTTTACTTTTAGGTCTTTTAAGAGATTGAGAAACCAGTAAGGAGGCCTTGCTCTCCTCAGAAGAACGGCATTCCATTTCTTTTTGTTTCTGTAGCCATAATAAAAGTCTCCCTTCTCTGTCTTTCAGAGTTTTATGACTGAAGGTACGACAGATTTTGAAGTCTCACACCTTATGGTCTGGATGTAGGCAGTATATGCACTTCTTGTGGGGGGCCATTAATATGACGTTTTTTTTCCTCCACAAGTGTCACAAATCCTAAGGAGTCCTTTTTTAGTTTGCTGGGACATCCGGTCCACTGGAAATTCGAGATATTGGAGTGAAATTTTCCTGTCAATATATCTGTAGAACACAGAAGCTGAGCAGAGCTCAGGGAGACTCCTTTCACACGATGTGTGGTAGAGAATCTGAGGGAAACAGCCTCTGTTGGGAATGTTCTGGAGGGTGCTGTCGCCTGATTGGTTGTAGTTCAGTTTTTTGGTTTCTTTTGTAAAAGAACATGGATAGGCTTTAACAGTACCTGTATATGCCATTGAGGCCTACTGTTGTAAACTTACTGCTATGCATATTTAAGGTTAACGTGGACTCCCACCTCGACAAGGGGGATGATTCAAGCATGTGAATCTATGAAAGATCAAATACTGGAGAAGCTAAACAAATCAAACATTCACCTCCAGTCCAAGAACTGGGTGTAATCAATTCATTTTTGCCCTTTTAGCAATTTCAGTTTGGACCCAGCCATATGCAAATCAGTTTTGACCTTGCTCCCCATGGGAACAGTGCAGCCCTAACTGCCAGGCAGTTCCTCCCTGGACCGGAAACATGCATCCTGGGACCAGTTTCGGGGTATCACCCCTCATCAGCCAGGCTAGTTGGAATAGGGCTGCAAAGCGAGTATGGGACCATTGTCTGGCTATACCCTTCCCACTTATGGTGACAAATGCAAAAAGAGCAGATGATGGAAGGAATGCTGAACAAATCAAACATACACTACCAATCACAGATCTAGGTTAAATCCATTGTTTATTTGCCTGCCATGCTCTTCCAGCTGGCAGTTCGGGCTGGACTGTTCCCAATGGGAGCAAGGTCAAGACTTATCTACATATGGCTGGGTCTAAATTGGGAGGGGGTAGTCATGGGGTTTGGTGTGTACGTGTTTTTTTTTTGTATTTGCATTAATAAATCTCAAATAAATTGGATTTAAATTCTCACAAGTATTAAGAAACTTTGTTAGGCTCAAATAATCTTCCCTCACTAATATTCCCCTATTAGGATTTGACAATCAGCAAAGGGTATCAACACAGAGATTGATAGAGGCGTATGTTGGACTTCACAGAATGATATGAATCCAGAGGTACTTTGGGTTGGACTACAACTTTGCCACTAGCAGTTATACCACAAAAGTCAAATCACTACTTTCTTGGAATGCTGCTCACCAAAGATGCTGCAAGGAGAAAAGTCTGTTGTCTAAACACCACAGATGCTGCAAGGAGATAATCCTGTTGTGGTTTAGTCACCAGAGATGTTGCGAATTAATTCTGCTGGGGATTAGTCGCCACAGATGCTGCAAGGAGATAATTCTGTTTCCTGTGCATCTTAGGACCGATTTGCACGGTCTTGCAATCGGCATCTTTTTCTGTTTCTTAAAGCCCATCACAGCATGAATGTTTAAGTCACGATCACACACTGGCCCTGCTCATTTATTGTGCAAACCTGTTCTGACTAAGAAATGCTAACTTTTCAATCCCTCCATAACTCTATTAAATTACCACGAAGGGCACTGTCCTGATATGACTGTACGGACACTACTTACAAGGCAAATATATTGCTGCCTGTACTGGAGATATCCTGATGTGGCAATTATGATCCCGATTTCCGTTTCTTCTTCAATGCCCTGCTTTTACAGTGTATCCTGCTACATTTGACTGCCGAAGAGGTGATCTCTTTCAAGCAGAAATGTTTGGAACTATTTTGAGCATGCTAGGGATCATCAGTACAGCACATATTGTCTGTCTCGCCTACAAAGTCTCTCGTGTAAACAACCTCTTCAGAATTACCCTTCCCATCCTAGCAGGATGTGAAGCAACTGCGTTCAAATGGAATACATATGAAATACCAAACAATCAATTTAAAGAAACTGCAACGCTTTCAAAACATTTAGGTGTATTTTACAAATGTACATCAGGGCATAAAAAACAAGTGTTTACTTATCAACCTGAATTGATCATGTATTTATTGTATGCCTGTAAGAATTGAACTGAACAAATCCAAAAGAAAACATTTAAAAGAAGCATGTACAAGGAAACACCAAACATTTGACATTATAGCTTGAGTATGTTTCAATCCTTGCATGCATAGACCTTAAAAGTGCAGGCATTTGGATCACCCAATATCATATTAAACAATCATTGTGCACAATCCACAAGTCAGATATAGTACAGAGCTCAGACTTACCTTTCCATACCGTAGCACCATCTGAATAATAAAGCAAACTCATTGCAGAAGCTGGCAATGCAACTACTAAATGCAGTGCAATGATTAGGATTTCATATTTTGTGTGTGATAAATATTTATAGACTGTGTAAGAAGATTTTTTTGACACAAGAGACACAATTCCACATGGAGATGCCATTATAACAATGATGCTTCAGCTAAATTGAGGATTTTCACAGCTGCTAGCACACATTTTATAAAAGGGAGAACTGCAGGAGAGCAAGTGTCAAACACACAAAGGATCATCATACATCCAGCTAGGGATAAGAGCTCATAAAACTAGGGATGTGCGAAGCAGACAGGCAGAAATGAGGGTATTATGGCACATGCTTGGGTCAGATGATGGTGCAGACTGAAAACTATGGCAGCTCAGTGAAATGGTCACAAAGTAATAACTTTAAACTCTAAGGAAAGGAATGCAAGCATGGACCACTCCCAGGTGTTATCTCATTTTAGTTTAAGAAATCACACTTCAAGTGTTAAGCACACTGTTCGAAATCATGTTCTCAGTTGTTATACTAGTTACAAGCAATTGAGCACCTAAAAGCGTCAAGCTCTAATTTCCATTTGGGTAGTAATGAAAAATCCTTCAATTTCTGGAAGCGGTGCTAAAGTATTTTTTTTTACACTTATGCTAAAACTGTCTTCATATTCGTTATCCAGGGGTACATATTCCAATTGGCAGTGTTACAACAATAAGCTATATATACACACTGTCTTACCCAGCACAATATGAGGAAAAGCAACCAGAGGGGTTTGGGAATCAAACTTTCCCTCAGGGGCTTGTAAGATGTTTGATTTGGAAGACGAATGGGATCAACAGATAGCAACGCTGGGTTGAAAAATAAGTTTCCTTGTTAGTTATGTTTATAGGGCAGTCCGTATTTTAAGGCTACATCACAAATTGTCAGTGCCACTCTAAATGGGGTCTTATGATTTTGGAAAAGGATGTCTGTGAAACAATGACTGGAAAAATTCGAATCCATATTTCCAAAGTGTAACAAAGTCGAATAGCAATGACCATGCTCTAAATTGGTGTGCGATGCATTCTCACGATTCCCAAATTAAGTGCATTCAGTATATGCAAGTGATGGGCAGCGCAAAAATATCTCAAAATGTCTCGTAAGAAAGGCTGTAGACAGCCAGGTAGAGCAGGAAAATATACATGGGCACCTATGCTTCAGGCTCTAAGGGAAAACCTAAATGCTCCTGATGATATTATTGTGTTTTACTTTCATATAGTTTGTGGAAAAACATGGTTTCAACCAAACACAAACATAAGTACACACAAACAAAATGTGTACGTTACAAAGACAATATTTTAGTGCAGAATTTTCTGTAACTCACAGCCACATGCCACTAGGGCATACCTACCTAATGCCAAGCAACCACAAAAATGAATGGATGAAAACCTAATTGGTAAACAGAGCATGGTATCTGGAGTAAAGTTCATCTTTAAAATTATTTTGTCAACACATAATGACAGGTTCATGTTCACTTCCTACATGCTGCAAATGGATTGTGGCATGGCCACTAATAATTTAATAGTAAATCTCAGCCAGGTACAGACTTTCCCACTGCCTAGCTGAAAGACATCTAGCCATTTGAATTTAGCAGTAGTCTGATACCACCTCTGAAGGAAAAGAATTTAGTATTCTAGGTGGATTATGAATTATCCATGAAGTACCAGGTCTCTAATGTAGGTAACACAAGCTTGTATCGCCTTTGCCTACTGAAGAGAATTCTGAACTTCCTCAGTTCCCCCCACAACGTTCAGCCTATCCTGGCAATTTTCCTAACCTAGAAAAGCCTCTTCCCGACTGGGTTCAATGGTGTCATGCATCTTCCAGGTCCCACATGCACGTTTCTTCATGGGGCCTCTACAACAATATCTGGAAGATCAATTGAATCAAATCTGAGGAAGATAGGAAGACAGAGTGATTTTGACCATTCATGTGAAACAGTTGCTCAAATGGTGGTGCAGGGCAGGGCATCTCCTCAAAGGGATGAATTTCCACCAAGACATTCCGAATCAAACCACAATGACTTAAGAAAACAACTCTTTGTTCCTTGAACATGTTTAAGTCATTCAAAAAAGATTGGCAACATAGCCTGTTTTTAAGACCGGGAAAAAAGTAACATGCCTGTCACATATGTTGCTGTCCTTTCCGAAAGTAAGGCGAAGTCAATGTGCCTTTAAAAGAACTGCTCAGGGATCCCTACACGTGGGTGGGATTATTCGGTGATTACAGTTTTAATGGAGATTCCCCTAAGAGAGAAACAGGCTTTCACTGGCCATCATTCCAACAGATTCAACCAACTCGACTGCTGAGATCATCAAACAGAGCCATACTCTGCGCTTACAGATTTAAGCGTGCTAGCCACTTACTACAATTATGCAAGGAGTAAAGGTTTTACTAGTCCCCTACTGTGCAAAAAGGCAGATTAAACTAACATATCAGTGTGATACCTTCTCAGAATACCCTCTGTCCTAAGTATTGTGTACCAAAATATCATCCTAACTGAATTAATAACAGAACATCTACACCCAACAAGGTGAACAAAAATTAGGACACAATATTTATATATTCCAAAGTATAACCAATGTATCAAAATATATGCTCCCGATACCCTGATATTCTTCTCTGTGGGACATTTGGATAGAATTATAGAATGAGGACGGTGGTCAAACAGCCTTTGGGAAACTGCTGATTTAGACTTTGCTACATTCTGTGACCTTCTGCAGCAAGTGTGGTCAACTTGAGGGAATCTGTGAAATGATCAAGAGCCCACAAACTCCCAGAATGCCAATTTAAAAGAGGCAAGCTTTCATTACGTAGCATAGAGGCTCCAGCAGCAGATGGGCTCTCTACTGAATAATGCTTTCTTAACTGTGAGGACAAGAGTTGAAAGTCTGCAAGTGAGAGTAAGAATGTACAAGACTGCTGACATTTGGGAGCGCTAGGTAAGCAACAGAGAGCTCATGTGTGATTGTGAAGGTAAGAGTGAGAGGCAGGGCAGTCCCAACTATTATTGCTTCTTTTAAGTTTCCATTTAGGAACTACTCTATATGCCTCAATTAATTTAATGTATTTGTGTATTGGGTTTGCCCTACCACAAAATGTGAAAGAGTACTCTATTTTAGACATAACAAAATTCAGCAATTAGCTGACATTCTACGTTGTTTACATCCTTTGGCTTGAGATGCACACAAACAACGTTTCCACACTCTACTGCACCATACTGTTTTCTGCAGTTTGATTTATAGGGTGCCAAAAGGGTTATATGCACCATGTACTGCTGAAAAAGATATGACCTCAAAACTTCATGAAGTTACAATGAATTGCATAGAACTTTTCAGAGGCTGACATTGATGAAACAACTGTGGTCAAAGATAATGGAACTATTAGACCAAAAGGAATTATGTAGTGCAGGATATATTTATTTCCACTCGATTGTCTGGCCATGATACCACACAGAATTTGAGGCTAATGGCTCAGGCGAAATGCTATATTTCCAAAAATGTGCCATTTCATTAATGCTTCTCACAGATATCAGCATTCTAGCTGGAAATGCAGATTAATGTTTATGTTCTCATAGGTCTTCTTGATGAATGGGTTTCAAATATATACAAGGTTTCTTAATTACCATTAAGGTATTATTCAGAAAACACTGCATGACAAGTTGGTCCATCATGAAATAAACCAGAAAATCTGAGGATTTTGATCTTAGTTTGGGATTTATAGTCCTGTTAGGTTGCAGGTTTTTGGATGCTTCTTAAAATCTGGTAGATACAAAATTAAAAAGAATGTCACTTAAAAGAAAAATAAGGTATACAAATCTAACAGAACAAGAAAGACATGCCCCAACATAAGATGAGAACATTTGCCTTACACTTGGCACAGTGTGGTGTCACTCCTATCCTACAAAAACAACTACCTACCAATCATCGCTGGAAATTAGAATACACTGGAAATACAGCTAAGTCTGAATGTTATCCTAGAAAATTTGGATTCTAATAGATGTATAACAGAAAAATATAAGGAATTTTGACAGATTCAGAGACGCCGGAACTTCTACATATAGCCATAAACATAAACGTATGAAGAACCCACCTTTTGGACAGATAACTGAAGGTTCAGACTCAGTTTGTCAACCAAATGTTACATATATTGATTACTTTGTAGAGAAAAGTATACAAAATACATGTTCTGCTATCTAAACAACTATAGCCTTTTTGAAACAATGACAAGAAGAGGATATAAAGTGAGAGGAATAGGTATTATGATGTACTTTATACATCAGCTACCTATTTATCTCCCTCCCCAAAGAGAGAACAGAAGCAGTTGAACGGCTATAACACAAACCAGAAATTACATATATGATTAAAATCTTATTGATACTGTATACCAGATTTTTTTTCAGATGGGAAGAAATGTACTTCCTACAACCCAGTGGAACTTCAGCTGGATCATAAGCAACACAATGCTATGCCAATATGTTTATGACAAGATATGAAAAAGAGAGCAAGTTCAAGGGCAACATATAATTTGGTCATGTAAATTCAGTTTAAAGGTGATGTTTACATTTTATGGAGAAAAACGAGGATTTACGTATGTATACAATTTAAGAATTAAAACAAATCATCAGAAGCTCAAGCGTCAAAATCATGATAAGCACATAAAGTGGAAATAAAACAACAATCTACAGAAATGAAACAGATTGTAATAACCTAATCAATCAATCAATCACGAAATTTATAAAGCGCGCTACTCACCCGTTAGGGTCTCAAGGAGCGGGGTGGGGGGAAGAGGGCTACTGGTTGAATAGCCATGTTTTGAGGCGTTTCCTGAAAGTCAGGAGGTCCTGGGTCTGGCGCAGTGGAGCGGTAGGGAGTTCCAGGTCTTGGCGGCGAGGTGAAAGAAGGATTTTCCTCCGGCAGTGGTACGGCGAATGCGGGGGACGGAGGCGAGGGCGAGGCTGGCAGACGGGAGTGTGGAAGGGGAGTCTGTCGTTGAGGTAGGCCAGGCCTGTGTTGTGGAGGGCTTTGTGTGCGTGGGTGAGTAGTCTGAAGGTAATCCTCTTCGATACGGGTAGCCAGTGTAGGTCTCTGCGGTGGGCAGAGATGTGTTCGCGGTGTGGGACGTCGAGGATGAGTCGGGGCACAGGTGTTTTGGATGCATTGCATTTTTGTTTGTAGTTTGGCCGTGGTTCCTGCATAGAGTGCGTTGCCGTAGTCCAGTCAGCTGCTGACCACGGCGTGGGTGACAGTCTTTCTGGTTTCGATGGGGATCCACTTGAAAATCTTGCGGAGCATGCAAAGGGTGTTGTAGCAGGAAGAGGAGACTGCGTTGACCTGCTGAGTCATGCTGAGTGCTGAGTCCAAGATGATTCCCAGGTTTCGTACTTGGGTGGTGGGTGTGGCTCCTAGGGAGGTGGGCCACCAGGAGTCGTTCCAAGCTGAGGGGTTGCTGCCGAAGATGAGGATCTCTGTTTTGTCTGTGTTCAACTTGAGGCAGCTTGATTCCATCCAGTTGGCGATGGCGTGTAGTCCATTGTGGAGGTTGTTTCTTACTGTTGTGGGGTCTTTCGTGAGGGAGATGATTAGCTGGGTGTTGTCTGCATAGGATACTATGTTGATGTGGTGGGATCTTGCGATGCTGGTGAGAGGAGCCATGTAAACGTTGAAGAGTGTTGGGCTGAGGGAGGATCTCTGGGGGACGCCACAGATGGTTTTGGAGGATTCGGACAGGTAAGGCAGAAGGCGGACTCCCTGGGTTCTGCCGGAGAGGAATGAGGAGATCCATTCGAGGGCCTTGCCGCGGATCCCGGCGTTGTGGAGGCATGTTCAGATGGTGTGGTGACAAATGGCGTCGAAGGCTGCGGAGAGGTCTAGGAGGATGAGCGATGCGGTTTCGCCTTTGTCGCACATGGTCCTGGTGTCATCTGTAGCAGCAATGAGTGCGGTCTCTGTGCTGTGGTTCTTGCGAAACCCGGACTGGGAGGTATCGAGCGCTTTGCTGTTTTCCAGGAAGCGGGATAGTTGGCTGTTCACAATTTTCTCAATGACCTTCACTGGGAAGGGGAGGAGGAAGAAGAAATGTTTTGCACTTTCAAACCCAAAGCATCTATATTAAAAAAGCAATTTTAAAACATTGGAATTGATTGCAGGCCAAACCAGATTTAAACAACATTATGAAGAGAAAGCACTGTTTGCTTATCAAAGTAAATCAGAATATAAAATTCAAGAACTATAATGGTAAACATGATCAATGAAAAGAACACATCAAAAATAGCAAGAGGTATTTTGCCATATTTGAACTGCAGTATTTGCAGTCCTATCATACAAGGTGAACATTAAGTAAATTATATTCCAAGGTGTATATGTGTTCAGACGAAAACAAGCAGCAGCTCAACAGAAAATATTGTAATAATGAGACATTTACTGGATAAAGAAACTTGACTATTTTTAACCGCGAAGTTTGAATGATAAATTAGAAATGTCATGCCTCCTTTGATCAATGTAATTACTAATGGTTCCCAACAAAAGAGAAATAAATGTGCCAATAAATTGCCTCAGAATGTGCTTCAAGAAACAGTACTGAACTATAATTGGGAGCCAAAAAATGCCTACGACAAAAATAAAAGACAAGAACTCATACAAGGGAAGTGAAGCTCAATACTACACCTAACTAAACAGTAACATACAGTAAAGCTGTTGTGTATTAGCAAGGATATGCGAACAACAGTGAAATGCAAAGTAACAAAGGGATAAACAAGAGTAAAGTAAAAACATGAAATAATTTAAAATATATAATGTAGAAATTACATTTTACCAATTTAGAACACTGTGTACATAAACTTTAAGAACTGATTTGTGAATTAAACAGATCGAGAAAACTGAGTCAAATGTAAAAGAATGATGTAAGGAGGTATATACATGTCAAATGTGCAACATGAGACCTAATTCTGTGGAACCTAGAAAAGACCCTCTTAATTTGCAGCTACTATGAACCCGGTGGAGTATCAAGTAGAGTCAGAATACACGGTTACAGGTGAAAAAGCAAATTGCCATCCATGCATCTCTGTAATACACAACAAGTGATGAGTACATTTGGGCACGTTACCGCCAAGCTAGCTGTACACAAAATCAACGTGTAGACAGCTCCTACCATAAAGACTTTGTAACTGGTAGGAAAATAGCATGGCAGGTGCTCTAAACCAAAAAGTGACTGAACAATTAAAACCCCACGGCGGGAATCAGGAAAAAACCGAGATTATATTGATAAGATGTATGATGTCACCACTAGAAGGACTAAAAATAGGCATTCAGAACTGAAAAGATATAAAAATGAACACTTGTGGTTAGTAAAATTGAGATCTTACTGAAACATTTCTGACTCTTGCAGGAATATTTTAAATTTTTCATCAAACATGATTCAGTAGGAGTCCAATCATTAGTTGCCTTAGCAGTGTTTTGCTTCATTTCTCACATTGTATATACTACACCATACTTCTGTCTTCTCCTAATGAAGGGCTAGCAGGAGCCCGAAATGCAGAACCGAAATTATCAAGATGGTTTCAGTATGAAATAGGAGCTGATTTATTAGAGCAGAAATTAGAGATTGAAAATAATGAGGCATAAACATAAATTAACAAGAAATGAAGTGTTAAGAGTAGTTGTCCTTCAAAAAATAATTTGTCAGTTTAATGAAAAATGTTTTGAAATGAAGAAAGACCAAAGAGAATCACTTATGAAGCTGCAAAAAGAAAGTTGCTACAAGAGAGAGATTGCATTAAGCCCATCGTAATAGTTAAAATAATACAGACATTCATCTTATTTGGCAGAAGTATGACAAACCCCTTATATAAACAGAAACAACCGAACAACAAAGGAAAATGTAGGAGTCATGTGTATCGTTGTATGTTTGTCAGTGTGGGTATGTGTATTTATTTCAGAATGCTTGTGCACTTTTTGGGATCAGAGTTCTGAGGATGTGTGACCAGAGTGTATACCCAAACATTTCTGCTTATGCTAGAAGGTGGCTTCTCCTTAGAAGCCTGCCTTTTGAGGCTGACACCTCAGTGGCTTCCTGCAGGAGGGATGTACTGCCACCCTGGCCTGCAATCACTCACTGTTCTTGAAAGTGCTGGCATGCCTCTCAAGGAGGGCAGAAAACCGTCTTGTGGAAAAGGCTGCATGTATGGCCGGGAAGGCACAGGAGTTTTAAAAGCAACAAAGTGGCGACTTTGCTGAAGCTCGGCACTGCAACAACTTACATTAATTTCAACTTGAGATACAATTTGGGCCTAAAATGACTGTTTGAGACCTTGGAGTGCCCACGTTGGTTGCACCATTCAGGAGTTCAGCACAGGTGACTGGTCAGCGTGCAACTCTGTACTCACCAATCAGATGACCAAGTCTTTCTACAATAAAAACAGTAGTTTTGCCCGTTTACTGCCAGGACATGTAAAGTACATGTCCTGTGTCCTATCTGTATCATATTTCACACCCTGCCTTTATGATTCGGTAGGGCTATCGGGGTTGAGAGGGTGCAGGGGGACTTACACAGATGTACAGGGGAGTGGTGGCTTTGCCATTGCTGTCAATGGCAACATCGGGTTACCAGTGCACAAATGGTCTACCAGTCTGCAGTGGCAGACTGGGGGACTTGTTTTTCTTGGGGGACCTCCACGTGCTACAGCCAGTGTTGAAAGCCTTGGGGTACCCCTCTAACTTATATACCCTGGATATCAAGGTGCTATATCCTAGGAACTTACAGGTAAGTTGGCCATTTCTAACTGGGGACAGCCAATTCAACGTACACTTTAGGGTCACTGCACTCGCACTGGGGTCTAGTTAGCAGACATCAGTGCACTCCGAGTCGAAAAACCGGTGGTATCAGTCAAAACACCAGCAGCATCAGTTGAAAACCCTGGGGGTGACCATACAAAAAGGGGCATTTCCTCACAATAAGTCTGAAAAGGGTATTGTATTGTGAGTTCTTTAGTGCTCAACTGCAAGCAATCAACCACTGTAGCATCAATAAGTCAGAAAGAGCAAATTTTGTCTCTGGGTCCTCCCCAGACTAAAACAGTACACTAAAGGGGTAGCATATTTATGTCTTTGCTGTGTACTACAGATAACAGATATACGTTTTCTTGTGTCTTTGCTACTTTATAGAGTAAAAGAAAAAACATCTGCAGCAGAACAAATCCAGACATCTACTTTCTTCTCACCTAAAAACCAATAACACTAGGAGATGTTTTATACTGATTAAATGTCCCATTTTTATTGCTTTCTAAAAACAAGAAGAAAAATATGGCGAAATTCGTTCAATAAAAGATCATTAAAGAACGTTTCCTTGGAGCTTAAAGTATACGAGTACTCCATTGAATCTACCAGTGCCATCATTAATGACACATCACTCTTATCAGTTTTCTGTTTTGCTCCTTTCCCCAATAAAACGTCCATCATAAATTCTGCTAGTACTACTACCAGTACCTCTACGACTACTGGTTCTACTATTAGGGATATTATGCCAAATACAAATTCTGTTATTAGTACCAGCAGTAATGTAACTACTATTACCACTGCTAGAAACTATTCTGATGACATCACTACAAGCAGTACTAAAACTACCACTGGTACTGTTAACACATGGAGCTAAGAGTATGGATTCCGTGACTACCACCAACACTTGTGCTAACGCTACAACATTTAGAGCGAATCTATTGCTATCAGTACATCTCGATCGACCTGTTAAAACTTGCACACGGGACAGGCTATCTTGTCTTTTTTTTGATCGCTTTTCAAACAAAGTCTGCCAAAAGCTAAATCTAAGTTAGAATATTGAATGAAAATAAAGCAAAGCGTTGTCGCCGAGCTTTAACTGGATGCGGTGATCAGCTCTCCTTTACTCCAGTATGCAGTGTTTAAATACCGATTACATTTCGTCGATGTACTTCTAGTGATGCGTGATGGTAGTGGGATGTGGAAAATGTGCCGTCTGGCGTTTTCTGAAAACAGGTCTCGCGTGATCCCAGTATAGCTCACACTGGAATAATTAACGATCAGGGAACATCCTTTGTTCACAAGGGTTTCTGGAATGTGACAGTGAGGCATGTGTTATATAAAAGGGGTACTAGGATCCCATCAGGAAGCTGCTGGTTAAAAAAAAACTAAAATACTTTTTGATTCATGAGATACAGCCTTTAGCAGACACCGTGCCCCACCGGGAAACTGTCACTTTTGTAATGTTTGTGCTTCATGCCTGTAGATTTACAATATGTTAATGGTCACCCATGCATTGTAAAAACCCATTATTCCCCCTAACAGTAAAGGAATTAAGCAAATTAAGGGTCTACTTAGGTCATCGGAAATCAATGAATCCAGCAACACTGTTTGGATAGTTTAACCATATTTGTGCTGTCCTGTTTGGATTCTCCAGTATCTTTCTTGATTGGTCTTGATAGCACTGCTTCAAAATGGACCTAGAGTGGGCTCTGGCTCCGCCCTGAGGAGCACTTCTTTCTCAACTCATGCTAGTGCTTTGATGTATCATTTCACCTCTTAAAGAGTTAGTGTACTTGAGCATACAACGCCGAACGCAGTGCTTAATATAAGGCAGTGGTTGCAGGTGGGCCCATCGGCCTTTATTTTACAAATTAAGCACAGCCTGGGTGATAAAAAAAAAAGAAAACACCAAAAAGGATTTAACAACGAAGGAAGTTTGTCAACTTTTATAGAACAACCGGATGCAACGATTATGCGTTAAACTTTACAATATAAGAACTATATAACTCAACCTTTGTTTAAAAACTAACAAACAAACAAAAACGGCAATATTACGCAGTTCACTCAAAACAGACAGATTAACGCTGCTTTGGGCTTCCATACCAGCCCGAGGTGTGGGTTATCTAATACTGCCAATAACAATTGTACTTGAATTTGCAGTTTTTTGTATTGATAGTCTACCACTTCATGTTGCTGGCATATTGTTTCCTCCAAACACGGGAGCCAAGTACTTAACTGTGCTAGCCCCTGTCAGGGCATAGCAGACACAAGCAGTGATGCAGAACACGACCCTAAGCAGGTAAACCTCGCTGTCCTGATCTAATACGCCGTATCGTGTTTGTTTGTTTTTTCTTTTTTTTAAATTTAATTTATTCATATTGTGTTATAACAACAACACACAAAAATCCACTTCAGTAAGAAGTGCATTGCTGATGTAATGAAAATATGGTTTCAAAGAGGACACTCCCATAAAAGCGAAGTGGAGACAATAAAACATATCAATGAGGAAAAGGCCTCCCAGCGTGGTGGCGAGATTTATAGATCTGGCCTTGGTACGAGCCACGCCTCGGATAACTAGCCGATGGAAATCCGCAACCCCTCCAGCGGAATCATTGTGGGAAGTGGAGAGGATCCGGTGGGCTAAAGCAGAAAGCGCAGCACTACAGCGACGAGGCTCCGAGGCCGAATAGTCCACAGATCCACAGTGCAGGGCTGACCCTCCGCTAACTGGGTATGACAACCTGACCAGTTTTACAACCCAAACAACTCCCCTATGTCATGAAACTAGTTTTCAATCTGTGGATTACACATAACCTACCTGGTGTGCCCCACCTCGACTGTTCTCTTTAATCATAAAATGCATGCGGGCTGCATTCGGGCATGGTGCTTGTTTCAGGTCAAGTGGCTTAAGTCTGCCCAGTCTACCTGGCAATTGGGGCAGTAAGAGGCCTTCGTAGGGTCTATATGCATCAGCGTGTGGGGCGTACTGTAGGCTCTTCAGAGAAATGTATAGTACAAGAGTTTGTGGCAGGGGTTTAGTGAAACTAATTCTGTCTGAGCCCAACAGGGGTACCATACCTTTTAAGGCAGGGGTCGCCCGAGGTCTCCCAGGTCTCCCTCAGCCGTCCATCACGTTAAGGCAGGCGCGCAACGCAGGTATGATACAATTTAGACACCAATCTACTCCCGTCATTGTCAGTTATCACAAGTGTCTAGGAAGTGAACTCCGGGGCCACTGGATACGAGGGCAGCAGAGATGGTAGGACACCGTGCAGCCGGCGGATGACAAAGTGATCAATGTAAGGGGCATCAGAATAGCTAGGATTATCCCCATGGGTAACGACATGGGCATCCGGGAAAAGATCACAAAAAGTACGGAGTTCATCACTTCAATGTGCGTGTGACCAGCCTCTCCTGTAACATACTGAGCCATGGACTGTTTGCCAGAGGTATAGCGCGGGAGTACAGTAACTCACCACCCAAACAGAGGAGCCTCCTCCAAGGCCAACTGGTAGTCGACAGGGGCTGTACCTCCTCACTATCTAATAATATTCCCATAGGTAGAAGGGCATTCAGGGGTATTGGAAGAGTGTGGCCAATCTCATGTTCAGCATATGGGATACATACATCAGCATGGAAACAATGGTGAGCATATTGGCACTGAGCCGCCAGATAGTACAGTTGCAGGTGAGGGACTTTGAAGCTACCGTACCCCCACTCATAAGGAAGAATAAGGGGGTCCCAGCTGATCCGTGGTCTTTTGTCTGCCCAAATAAGTCTTAAAAGTAAACCTCTCAACCTAGTAAAGCACGAGTTAGTGAGCAGTATATGTATGTTTATAAAAATGTATAAGACCCAGGAAGGACTGCCATTTTAATGATGGCAATGCCACCAGCCACAGAGAGGGCGGCAGAGCCATTGGTCCATCTGGGAAGAAAGTTGATCTATGGTGGGGCCGAAAATCAACCTCCTCACTTCTTCCATGCCATGGTGTAGGAAGGTGCCCAGGTATTTGACCGGGCTACTGTGAGGGGGAAAGAGGTCAGATTTTGCCAAGTTGATGTGTAGTCCAGAAAAAAAACCAAAGCGTACACCTCATGGAGGAGCGGAGCCAGGTTCCAGGCGCAGGGTGTTGAATATACAGCAGAATATCACCTGCATACAAGAACAGCAGAGGTCCCAATTTGAACTGGAGACCTAGGAGGAGATGTTTTTCTTGAAGCTGATGCACCAGGGTATCCAGGGCTATGTTAAACAGCAGTGGTGAGAGGGGGCATCCTTTTCGGGACCCTCTTGTGAGGGCAAACAGAGTACTAAGGGAGCCATTAACCCGGAGTCTGGCCACAGGTTGTCTGTACAAGATCTGAATCAATGATTGGAAGCCATGTGGGACATCCAATTTATTCAACGTAGCATAAAGAAAGGACCACTCCAATGAATCAAAGGCCTTTTCCACGTCCAGTAGCACCACCGCCCCTGGGATGTCAGACGAGATTCTATTAACACTGAAAACACAGTGCGGAGATTGAGAGGCGTAGAAAGGTGCCAGACGAACCTCAAATGGAGGAGGGATATATTCTGATTCATGAGTAAAGAGAGACGAGTAGAGAGGATCCTGGCTAAGATGTTATCATCAAAGTTAAGCAAGGGCAACGGTCAGTAGAATCTACAAGTAAGCGTGTCCTTGCCAGGTTTAAGGAGCAAGGTAATCACTGACTCCTGCAAGGGAGGGTGGAATATACCTGTCTCAAGAGATTCTGTATGGATCTCCAGCAACTGAGGAATCAGGAGTTACCTAATATTTTATACAAAACTCTAGTGAGGTCATCCAGTCAGAGTGCTTTGGACCTATCCATTGAATCAATGGCCTGCGCTATTTCCTCTGGCATAAACAGTTCACTCAAGAACTGTTGTTGGGCACCCATCAGCCAGACCATGGCCACTTCTGTTGGATAATTGGTTAAGCCAGCTGTATTGACTATGAAGACTTTTCAACTCGCCAACACACCAGCCACCAGAGCATATATGGCACCATCATCCAGGACGATTGTGTAGGGAGGAACATGAGGCTTTTGTGTATCAGAGTGCAAACATTTCTGGCGTAGGAGCTATAATTAGAGAAATATCTATGCCGTCCCACATGTAGAGGCGAAGGTTTGGGCATTTCCAGGACTGAGATGCATCTCCTGCAGAAAGGCAATCTGGGTGCCCCTTTCAGACAAGGTACAGTAGTACTCATTTCCCTTTGCAAGGGTGGTTTAGACCCCTAAGGAATTCAATGTTTGCCGTTGGCCTCTCACTAGCATGGGTCCCCAAGTGGTTACAACACATATACAGCAGAATGGTATGAGTGTATGTAGTGTCCTTTAACATTGAAAGATGCAAACTTACAGAACCAAACATTCCCATAACCACCCTTCTCCTCCCCACTCCCACACTGGGTGTTGTGGTACCCAATGAACCCAAAGAACGTACCTAAAATAAACTAAATCTCTTAAATACATTAGAGTGGTGTACACCACAGGGGTGGCAACACTTAGGTGGACGTGCCCCGCCATGCACGGTTATGGAATAGCAAAGGTGCAGAGATGGATCAACCCCTGCGAAGGCATGATGCAATCGATCAGGAGAGTAGTGATTCCCGCATGGAAGACAATGGGCCCCAGCTCAGGAGGATAGGAGGCGGTAAAGCTGTTCTTCAATTTGAAGGAAATAGTTCAGCGCTAGCTGCTATGTATGAATCTGGTGGGGAGCAATCAGGAGTGGCATGTGTGACGGAAAAATGGTCTTTGGATTGCTGTTTGCAAAAAGCCATGGCGACCGTTGGATTGTCAAAAAAAAAAAAAAACGAGCCCTAACACTGACATCTATTCAAGGACATGGTGGGTAGGTCATGCCATAGCATAGCCCCAGGTCCAATAAGGTAGATTTCACATCAATGAACGTTCGTCTCGCCTCCTGCACCGCAAGAGTAAAGTCCAGGAAGATGGATATCGTGGCTCCCTGGTATTGGAGTGGGTCATGTTCGGGTGCAAGTAGCAACACACTGTCACAGTCCCGAAAGTTCAAAGGCTGTGAAACAATTGGCCACATCGATGTTCCTAGTAGGGGGCGTGCACCAAGGGATCTGTGGGTCTGTTAAACAACAAAAGTAGGAGTAACGTTCTGGCAGTCTGAGAGCATACGTTATACAAACAAATCCATTGGACCAGTGTTGGTTCGTTTCAGTGATCTCCACTATGCATAGACTGTTGCGCCTTCCCTGTGCCTTCAAATACTTATTCTTTATAGCCACCGTTTTGAGACATGATTTTAGCTTTTCTAATCTCTTGGACATAGAGGTAGATCCATCCTCCAGACTAGATATGCGTTACTCCTCTGTGTTTAGGTGACTATCCCGTCATTCCCCCATATGATCGAGGAAGCTACTCAGGATGTCAAATCTAAAGTCAGTGGCCTGGAACCCTGCCCTAAGTTCTGCCAATATGGCATCAGCGCCGAGAGACTCACAGCCCCCAACTACATCTGTCTCCATTGTGGATGTTGTCGCAGAAGTGTCAGTAGTTTTATGCTTCTCAAATGGCAGTTTGCATTGTTTGGGGTCCCCGTGTACATTGCTGTGCAGGTGACCCCAACGTCAATTGGGGGAGCAGTTGCAAGTGAAAGGGCAGGGGGGGGGGCGTGTTAATGGTGCCACAGTGGTTCAGGCCATCCCCAGAGCAATGACTGTGAGGAGGGGCAAGATGACCAGGCAGGCCAGGAGTCAGGGAAGTAAAGCACTAGCCAGGATAAACAAGCAGGTCCAATTAACAGTAAACTGTATCCCTTGTAGCAATGACAAGGCACGGAGAGCACAGGGAAGGCCAGAGTGTGTCTACATATCAGGGCAAAGCAGCAAGTCTCATTGGTAAAATGTGCTGATCAATCAGGAGCCAGGGACCAGGGGACAATATACTATGGGAGCTGCACCGGGGTAAGTTAGAGCAAGTTGTAGTTCTTACCGGTGGCCTTGAAAATAGCGCTGTAAGTGCAGAGATATAGGCGGTTGGACATGATGATGGAGGTCGCAAGGCACAAGCGCTGGTGTCGACTGACCGAGCCGTTTTTCCAGGTTTTCCCCGGCACCGAAGGGACAAAGGCAGCAGTGGAGCGATTACACTTCCCATAACGTCACTTCAGTGGCGGGGCCTCAGATGGCTTCAATGTTGGGAGGCAGGTCCCCATCGGCCTCCCGCAATAGATGTGTTCACGGCTCCCACTGCCGCAAGGGCCTAAGTGGTGCGTCCAGGCCACCCTGTAGCCACCAAGTACTGCCCCCCCCCCAAGGGAGAGGGCCCAGAAGGGTCCAAAATGGACCAGATGTAGTTGCCCTGTTAAAGGATTGTCGGGTCATTCTGGGCAGACAAGGGTGGTGGATGGGACCCATCTCAGCGACATGCAGGGCTCGATTCGCTGGAGCTCCATCTCCGTGTGTCTATCCTTGTTGCTGGCTTGTCCAAGCCCGACTGCCATTCCTTTTTTTTTATTTAGGTAGTTATAAAGCATAACACTAATCCCCTAGATGACATCACTGCACTAAAGCGCTCCCTCAAGATTCACCAGAAGTGCCACTGCAAGAGTCTGGACTAAACCCAGAGGCACGCTCTAGATTTCCTAATACGTATAGTCTTGGCGAGGGCTAAATTACCGGATCTCAAGACTCATGAAGGTTTATAAAATGCTTGTTTCTGCATAGGAAGTCAATGGAGAGATTTCATGCAGGCTGACGCAGAGCCACATCTGTCCTCATTACAGATTAGCTTAGCAGCGGAATTTTGAATTATCTGAAGTTTGGTGAAGAGACAATCTGCCATGCCCACAAAAAGGGCATTGCCATAGTCCAAGGGACCAGTAATCAGAGCCTGGATTATTGTTTTGTGCCAAGCAATCGATGTCCACTTAACTGGCTGTCTTAGAAGCTTAAGAATGACAAAGCACTTACCACAAGTTACTTTGACCTGTTCTCGGATGGAGAGAGCATCATCCACCGTTACTCCTAAGCTCTTGACCAGTTTCTTAGGGGTAGGCATCACCCCAGGGAGACAGGCCACCAGGAGGTGTCCCAAATGGTATGAGTCCCACCGAATAGCGGGATCTCAGTCTGATCCACGTTTAACTTTAAACAGTGACTCAACATCCATCCAGCCACCTCGGTGAGGCAATCGCACAAATTACATCAGGTTGCATCCAAATTCTCGCCCAGAGAGATAATCAACTGAGTATCGTCTGCATAAGAGTGGACAACAAAGCTCCATGTCCATATGATTTTTGCTAATGAAGCCCAGAGGGTCTCCCCCAAATAAGCAGTAACTACAGAATCACTCACCTGGCATACACTACTGATATTGTGCTACCTGCACAATCTGCAAAAGGCCTGAAGATCCAGCTGCCAAAGCTTAAGGCGTATTATTGAGAAAATCACCTGCATGTGAATTTTGCAAAAACAAACGTTGTAATACTTGTGTTAAAAAAGAAAAAAAACAAGAAGCAAAAAGCAATCAAAACTACAAAAGCTTAGAGAAGATTTTCAAAGCTCTGGGGAGGAAGAGCAATAAGCCAATCCTTGATAGCTCTGACAGCAAAACTCACTCCCCTCCTACTATATGAATCCATATATTAAATCAGACAAAAACTAATGCAATTGGAACAAATGTAAAAGCAATTTTTTCCACAGGTCTGGAACGTACGAACTCGACTCCCCCATTTCGAAATAAGGTTATAGCTAAATATAAAGCCCTTACTCAGCATTAGCACAATCATATATGTAATTTACTTTTGAGGCTCTACAAAGGCTAACTGACTCATGTCAAAAGGATTGATTTTGGACGAATTGACAAAAGAAAAATAAACATTTCTGCTATATCTGAAGAATACTAATAAAGTAATTAAACATCAAAACCTTCCAGATTTGGAAACTCCCACATCCATGTCTAAAACAGAAGGAAAGAACCTGGTTAAAACCTATGAAAAAGACTTACTCTACTGAAGACCTGAAGTCCCTACTGAATTACAAGCACAGTGAATTACTTTGCAACTCATATCTTAACGTCAAACAACCATATCTAGATTCCAACCTAGAAGCTGTAACCAAAAGTAAATTTCTGAGATTCGGACTCCTATACTTCTTTGGCTCAATTTGAGAAATCATGGAATTACACCCCCAGGAATAACAGCTCCTGTAGTTTGTTTGGTTACGAACTAGAAATATTAGATCTCATCATATGTATCTGCCCAAATCAGTTGAAGCTGTAGAAGTTTTACTTATGGAAATATTTTCTGGAAGGAAACATCAGAACAATCAAAGACACTGTCAAACTCTGCTTTATAAATACATTAATGGGACCTTTTGTATTAGTTATTTAAGATCTTATTGTTAATTATTTTAGAAAGAACCTCTCTCGATGATTTCCGTTTTCAATTATGATCAAATGTATTTCTTACGCATATTAATTTTAATCATTTTGTAACAATAAAATAGCGTTTATCTTCTTATCCATATATCCTATAAGTAGTATTCAATCAAACAGTGCAGTTCATTTACAACGCCCACAGCACTTTAAGCATTGGTTGCTCTTGCAGTTCTGTATAGCACTCATCACAATACCTATCAAAGAGGAGTAGCCATGAACCCAATGTGCTTCCTCTTCTCAAAAATTGTGCTTTGGTTGCTTTCCTCAGGCTGGCCAGCGTTGTATTATTATACTCTTTACCCTCTCGCATGATACTTTACACACAAAACACAGCTTAAGTGGTCAGTTTTTCAGATTTTAGAGGCCTTATTTGGAGCTTCTCCAGATGTAAATACAGACTTCTCTGGTGAAGGCAATACCTTTGATGTCATCTCTGTGTACTGGGCACTTCTGTGGCTTTTTCATCTCAGATACACCACCTTGACTGGACTCCTTGCAAGACAAAGCTGGGTTACTGGCCTTTTTTTTTTTTGTAGCCACCTCAGAAGGTAACTATCACGGTCATTCAGGCATTGAACGTACTTCTGACAGCTTCTATAATCATCAGGCTTTTTGAGTAGAGGAGAGACAATACATTAAGTCATTCTGAGTACTGCAAAACAATCACCTTTCTTTTACCTTAAGACCCAAACAACCACAAAATGGCTTTCTTTGGTGATTCAGCCATGTTCTAAAGCAATGGAAAACTGGACTAAAGTCCAAGGACAGCAGTTCCCTTTAGGAATCACAACAGGAGTCGGAAAATCCAGGAAAGATCTGAAGAAAGTCTATGTTATGGGGTTTTACACAAATGCAGTGGAAATCTTAGGTATGGTGGCCTCTATAGGGAGTTAGGCCTGTGAAGCTGTCATCCAATTGGCCGAAGTCTGGAACTTTTTAAATGAGGTGGGTGTGCTACTAAAGTGAGTTTACTTTTTTAACAGAGTTGTTTCCTTACCACTGTTTTAAAACTTTACAGTAGGGGCTCAAAAATGGGGAACGATTCAAGAATATGAATCTATGAAACATCCAATGCTCTAAAACGTTTTTTAATGTATATTTTATATTTGAGAAATGAAATTGATGCTCACGTCTTTTGTTTTATAAACAATGAATAGAAACAAGTTTAAGAGGCGAAGAAAACAATGATAACGTCAAAGTCACTCTTACGCAAAGAAAGATGCTGAGATGGAAGACTGATGGAATGTTATTCTATTCCTTCTTTTTACGATTGGTCACTTTCTCATTTGTTTCTAGTAGTAATGAAATTACTCACTGGTCATTCAGTTTTGTTGATAATGAGTTTTAAGTAGAGAATGTTTAAATACAATCCACACTTCAGTATCTTTAACCAAGATGAAAATCTCCTTCATGTCAGATGTTTTTAAAATCATTGTAAAGTAAACCTTCGTTGCATCATAATTCAAGTGACCCCGGCACAGTTTAAGTGATATCTGGGAAAGACTAGAAACATGATCCACTGATTAATATTGAAATCAATGGAAGTCAAAACATTAGGATGATGGTGCTCCACTAGCGTCAAAGAGATTATGTGAGGAACATACAAAGCCTGCAGCAAACTGTTATAATGCATACAACACAAAGAGAAATGTTATATTTTGAAAGCAAGAACACTTGAAAAAACATAAGTGCTAAATTATGGTCTAGCAAGTATTGACTGTGGCTAAAAAAAATGTAACATTTTCAAAGATTATATTTTCTTGGAAGCGCTGAAGTTAGAATATATTAAATCTTATCAGATGCCAACCTTAGTCTGCAATATTTCAATGGCAAATAAAATGTGGTGATGGGAAGAATTTCCCTCTAAATGCTCAACTCCACATTTTTGCTATAAGAACAATTTACTTACCTTCATAAACACTCTTTCTGATGAATACCTGATCTAACCGCAGAATCCTCACCTTCTGAATGCCACCCAAATGCTACACTGTTTCTGGAGATTTTCCGCGACATGGTTCTCATGTGTGATGTTGTGCTACCCTCTCCACACCCTGTTCCAGAAGGTCACATATATGCGCCACCCCAGCATGCTGAACTTATTTTCTTTCTTGACCATCAGACATGGAGCTTACTAACTGATCAGATATGTGCAGATCTCTAACTTGGGGCTTTTGAAGTACGACGAAAAGAGTCCATGCCACAGAACGGGGTGGTGGTATGGAGGAGAGAATCAGTAATTAGGTAGCGTTACTGAAGTTAAGTCATTTTCTTCTGATCTATACTTTTTAACTGCAGATTCCTCACATTGTGAATAGATACCAGAGACGTACTTTCCAAGGTGGTGGGACTGTGAAAGGGCTCTAACAAGGAATCCTGCAGGATGAATGGGGAAAGTGCCTCTCTTCCCACCGCCCCCCCAAGTTTTTCGTACGATCAGTGAAAAAGTTGAGCACTCTTTTGGGGTGGTCCAAACTATAGAGTCTCTCTTCCTTTATCAAGAGGTGTGGTGTAGCAAAGAATGGTGAAAGGTTAATGGATTATCCAAGGTAACTAAGCTTCCAAACATTAGTATGCAACATCAGTTTGTCCAGAAAGAAGGGGGTGTTGGGTGAATGAATGGACATTGCTTATAGCTTGCTCACGTGATCAGCTGTGGTTATCATTAGGAGGAAGACAATTTTGAGTCAGTAAACTCAAAGGGCAGCTGTGCATTGCCTGAAATAGAGTATACATCCTGAAAGTGAGGACCAAATTAAGGTTCCACTGTGGCAATACAAAAGTTTTGGGTGGACCGTATCTTTATGGAAACTCACTAAAATAGGTGAATTAAACAATTATGTCGGTCCAGTAGAAGTAAAAAGGCTGAAAGGGAGGACAAGGCTCAAAATTGCACCATATCCAGAATGTTTCAAATGGATGGAAGCCTATGCGAAGGAGTCAGGTGTGACTTTGGTACAATGACTGAAAACCCCAAATATGTTAGGAAGTGTGCCATTGACTGGAGGTGGTCTATAACTGACTGTGGCAAACCTGTTTTCAACAGTCAGTCATAGAGTTGGATGAAGGCTGGAATCCCCGCCCTATGAAGATGTGATGCAACCACTGCTATCATTTTCGTGAACACCTGAAAGGCTCTGGAATATCCAAAGGGGAGCAAGGAAAACTCAAAATGCTCTGGATGCACCAGAGCGGGTAATGCCTGTGGGACTAGCAGGACAGAAATGAGAAAATATGCATCCTGCAGATCCAGTGCTATCATTCAGTCCTCTGAGTCCATGGCAGATAGAACTGGCCAATGAGAGTTTCTTAAATGTGTTCTGGTTCGGGAAGAGTTTGAGAAGGCGAAGTTCCCAAATAGGACGAAGGTCTTAGCAACATCCTATCCCCCTATTTCTGATGTTGGGACCCTGTCTAGAGCTCCTTTGTCCAAAAGAGCCTCATGATGGACAAACAGTCCTCCGACAGCCTCTCTAGTATAGCTGGAAAGTGCAGCGGGTCTAATAGTAAAGGTAGGGCATATCTGACTGGACAATTTGGATCACCAGACTGTCAGATGTGATGCTTTTCCACCCATAGTGGCAATATCTTATCCTCCCTCCAACAAGGTGGTAAAGTGCCACTGATGGCAAGCTAAAGCAGCTTCGTGGCAGTAGCAAGGAAGAGGGGGATGGGCAGTGCGTGAGTGCATGGATAGTGCTGACTGCATCCCTGGCATCTGAAGGACTGGAAGGTATGTTACAGTGTACCTTGGCATAGTCTCTGCCCCAAGTCACTTCCAAAGCCTCAAAAGGCGAGAAAGGTCCATGAAGGGTTAGGTTAGAGCATAGTCGTCAATGCCTGGCCCACCAAGCTTTCAGGCGTAGAGCGCTACATAAGGAAAGGAGGATCACCCACAGCAGGATTGTGTGTCCTGGTAATCTGTCTGTTGGGTGGTTGGCAAGAGCTACATTTGGCCCAAGTGCCCATCAGTATGTCCATCAGGGCTTCATTAGAAAGGAGGAGTAGTTGTGTGGAGGTCTGCCCTGGTTATAGGACCTGCATTAGGACATTTGCCTTCAGTTCTACAGATGGAATTTGCATGTCTAAAATGTCAGCACCACATCTTATCAGTACAGCGAAAGAAGCAGATTCCTGTGTAGGGGAGCCAGAGAAAGAATTCATCTCATCCTTCTCTACCATCCAGGCCCTCAAAGATTGCAGTTAGCAGTTCCCAGAGACCTATATGACCATGCAACCCTTCTCCTAGGCTGCAGGGATTGCTTGAGAGCAACCCGAGAGCTATTCCGGCCCTCGGAGGCACTTTCCTCTGCGCCCGAGAGTGGTGCCACGCTGTCTTCAAAATGTCGACAGCCTGATTACCGGAGCGGCTGATCCCACCTCACTGCATCCTCCGGCAGAGCTGACAACAATCTCCCTGTGCCTCCCCCACATGCAGGATAATGGGCCACATCACAGACCTGCAGCTTCCACCCTGGCTCTGCCTGAGTCAGGTGACGGCAGGAACAATGCAGGTCGGGGCTGCCGTGGATAAAGGCCCCGACACAGGATGGCACTTTGCATTGACGTTGGCCCAGGAGTGCCCCCTGGGGCCCTCGACAACTGATATGTGGTGGCACAACAGGAGTCCAGAGGTCTGTAGGTGACAAACAGTGGAACTCACTGGATGGGCTGCCAAAGGAGAGACCGGAGCTCAGAGGTGGATCTCCCCAAATCTGGAAGAGGAAATGCTGCAAAAGGAGATAATCCGCCTTCATGAATGACACAATGAAATTCTGGTACAGATGGAGGATCTCAACAACCAATCCGCCTCAATATTATTCGCCTCAGTGGGCTCCTGTGGGTGTGGAACGCTCTGATATCCAGGGGGAGACACAGGTACTGTTTCGCTCAATTATTGGTCGGATGGAGGACGCTGAACTGGGCGTCAATAAGGTGCATTGTGTCGGCTATCCTTTGGGCCCTAACACTAGACCAACAAACATCCTGGCATGTGTCCATGACTTTAAAACCAAGTAAGATATCATGAAGAAAGCCAGGGCCCAGCAACTCGTTCTCCTCCGCGGACATCCAATCAGGCTCTTCCAGGACATCTCGCTCCTTACCCTTCAGCGCCACAAAGATTTCAAACAGGTCACCGAGTTCCTGCACGACAGGGAGGTGTCCTACTGGCTGGGGGCACCGCTTCAGGCTGGTCTTCTGCTGGGAGGACCAACTGCACCAGCTTAAAACCCTCAAAGATGCCTGCCACATTCTTGATCTGCCGGACAATCCCTCTGCCCGCTCTATTCATGGTTCCCCCTGCAGCTCTCCGGCTAGAGGAGCGCGCTGAGGAGCGATAGGTGGTTTTGGACAGTTTAACTTACTAGCTGGTAAGCCTACCCCGTGACACTTAGCCTTATCCACAAACTATGCCCATGCCACTCAAAACCTACCAGGGTCCCCCCTAGCTATGTGCCTGTGGCGGCAGAGGGCCTGCTGAATGTGTACACATCTTTTCATACCCCACATTATAGCTATACCCTCAAGGGGAACATCACAGTCCCCTACCTTTTCCCATGTTATTGGAGCTTAAAGTGATGAGCCTCAATGTGCAAGGCCTCAATAATCCAACAAAGCAGGCTCCTGTCCTCTCTCTCCTACAAAGCTCTGGCAGCAATATATGCCTTATACAGGAAACCCTCCTACTCTCTAAGGATATAAACAGGATAAAATCCAGATGGTTCCCATGCCAGTACTGGTCTTCAGGTCCTGCCAAGGAGAGGAGGTGTGGAGATTCTCCTCTCCAGAGGTTTCAGAGGGGAGACCCTGACAAAGGTTACTGAACTCATAGGGAGGCTCTTGTCTACAGATTTAAGTTAAGTAATTTATTATGGGACACCTTACAACACTGTTACAATCCCCTGATGCTGCCATACTGGTGGGCGAGATCTGAATTTGGTTATGGATATGGACTTGGACCACTCTGGCTACTGCTTTGGCCAATACGGTCCATTCTCGACCCAAGTTCTTCGATAGCTGGCTGACTGCAGCCTAGGAGATGTCTGGCGTTTGTCCGATCCTACTACACGAGACTACACATACTACTCTGCTGCACACAAAACCTATGCCTTCATCGACCACTTCCTGGTGTCCCCTACATTCTAGACTCTCATCCATGAGGTCTTCATCACGCCTAGATCTTATCTGGCCATGCCCCTCTCTCCCCGGTGTTACAGTTGCCTTTATGTTTGAATCGCGTCTCCCACTGGCGACTCAGAGACAGTCTCCTCCAACCCAAATCCACAATAGAAGCACTGTGAAGGGTGACTGCTGATTTCCTCCAGCATAACGATACTGGGGGGACAGTGTCCTCTGTATGGGAGACTTTGAAACTAGTGTTGGGGGGGAACTAACTGCTATATCAGTGGCTGACAACCTCCACTGGAAGGAGAAGTGATTGAATCTAGAACAGAAAGTGTTAGAACTCTAGGCCATGCACAAGTGCACTGGGACCCCAAGGGTGTGGGGAGAACTGGAAAAAGCGTGCCTACTCCTTAAATGCATGGACATCGTTAGGGAAGAATAAGCAATGGAACACCTGAAAAATAAGTTTTACCTGGGGAGCAACCGCTGCAGCTACATGCTTAACCACCGACTAACCCAAAACCCACGGAGGGACTATCCAAATGATACACACCACACCTAAGGCTCGGAAGTCCGCGGGGATGCTCAAAGTGCTGCGGTTTTCCAAGATCTCTATAGCACACTATACAAAGCAGCAGTGATCTCTCTAGATACCTTGAGGTTATCCTTATCACCCTTCTCTTGCCCCAAGACTGAGTCTGGAAAGACCCATCCAGATTGAGAAGGTTATCTCGGCCCTTGCCCGTCTTAAGCCAATTAAATCTCCTGAGCCTCACTGCTTTTCACCTCAGTTCTATAAAACGTTTTGCCAAGACCTGGTCTGCTGCTCACTCCCCTTTTTAAGTATTTTGCCAAAATCCGGGTCCATCACAGATACAATGCTGTAAGCCTCAATCTCAGTCATCCCAAAACCTGACAAGGATCCGGCCCTCTGCAGGTCTTATTGGCCTATCTCATTCCTGAATATTGATGCTAAACTCTTTACCAACATTCTGGCCCATCGCCTTAATTCTCTTATACCTGGCCTGATTGACCCCGACCAAGCTAGCTTCATAATGAACCGCTAATGTGAAGACAACACCAAACACATTCTCCACCTCATGTGTTCCTGGAGGAAGGCCCACCTCCTTTTAATCAACACTGAAAAGGAGTTTGATAGGGTAAACTGGCCCTATCTCTTTGAGATCTTGAAGCAATTCAGCCTCGGAGACAGATTCCAAAGTTAGGTCTGCACTCTTTATAGTGCCCGAGGCACCCATCAGAGTCAGTAGTGTATTGTCCCAACTCTTCCCTATGCAGAGAGGCACATGCCATGGGAGTATCCCCGAACCGCCTCCTATCTGCCTTATACATGCAAGCCCTGGCGAAGAGAACCAGGATCAATCCAGCTATTTCTGGTATCCATTTTGGAGAGGACCAACACCTTATCAGCTTATACACAGACAATGTGATTCTCGCTCTCACCAACCCAGAGTCGTCCCTTCCCGCTCTCGTGGCAGAGCTTCAGACCTTTGTTGAAGTGTCCAGGTTCAAGGTAAATATGCAAAATTACCAGATGTTGAACCTCTTGATAACCCCACGCCAGGAAGCCCTCCTTCACACATGATTCCCTTTTGACTGAGCAGGAAAAATCCAGTACTTATCTCGGCATCAAACTGGCCCGATCTGCAGCTAAAACTATCACACTTAACTACGCTACCCTCACCTCTCAAGTATTGGTGGACCTCACCAATTGGTGCTGCTTCCACATGACTAGGCTGTTAAAAATGACAATCCTCCCCCGAATCCTCTGCATCTTCCAAGCCCCCCACCCCCACACTGACACCACCAAACCACACATTCTGGTCTATGCAGCTAGAAATCAATACGTTTATCTGGGATGGGAAGAAACCTCACCTTCCAAAACACTTGATTTATCGTACGTCCCAAGAGGGTGGGCTTGCAGTACCCATGCTGGTGCGTTATTACCAGGCCTCTCAACTGCAGTTCATGGTGGAGTGGAATCGACCGGCCTCTGAAAAACACTGGTGCTTTATGGATCAGGCTGTAGTTGGATCCTATATTTGGAAAGAGCCATGTCTTCTTCGCAGGAACTGAGCAAGGGGCCTCTACTTCTAGCTCAATTTTCAGTTTCTGGGCCAGATTGACCTCCTTCCCTTGCCCTAGTACACCAATTTTAACCAACCTACATTTTACTCCAGGGATGTGCGCTTGGAGGGATTACAACAATGCCGTGAGGGAGGCTGCAAATGCATAGGCTGTTTGACTCAGAAGGGATAACCCTGTTTGACCTACTGAAAACTGACTAAGCTCTAGAGGAGGAAGACCGCATTCAATATCTACAAATATGACTTTAGGTGCTGCAGACCCACCATCACATCACATGCAGAGAGGCCCCTTATGTCTTTTGAAAAAGGGGTTTGCCTGAAGAGGAATGACTGACGTCTCATTACAGAGCTCTAGGCTTTGCTAGGAGGCAGGGGATTGCCATCTTAATCAACAGGACAGAAAAGGGGGAACTGGGCAGAGCCCTTTCTACCAAAGATTGGGATGACGTCTATCATTGGGTCTGTCACATCGCTCACAAAATGGCTAGCACACAGACGGTATACAAAATAGTATCCTTTTGGTAACTTACCCCCGCACGACTCCAGACGTGGAACCCAGGACGCTCAAAAGACTGCTGGAGAGGATGTGAGGGAAAGGGCACCTATTCCACCTTCTGTGGCTCTGATTTGTTATGGGAATGTTTAATAGATGACATAGATAAGGTCTTTAACACCATGATCCTGGCCTACACTATCCTGAAGCTTCCGAACCCTCTAACCCTTCCCCTACGTTCTCTTAAGGGGAGGCAAATGGTCTTAGCCCAGGAGGAAACTCACCAACCTATTCTTTATGTATGGGGTTTCGATAGGGTCCCAGGCTACACAGCATGGCTCCATAAACTGTGGTTCATTTTGGGAATGAAAAAAACTCTCGTTGACCAGAAGAGTGAATCTAACTCCTAACTGTAGACACCGTTCATTGCTATCCTGTCCACCACATTTAATGAGCTGACTTGCCCAAACCACCTTAAATTACTCTGTCTATTCCCAGCAATAGAGTCAACAGAAGGTCTGCCCCCGTCCTAACCACCACAAGCTGCTATGCATTTTAGTCCAGTTCAATATGCACACCTCCATATTACAATTATAGGTCGATGCAACTATCTTGCTTAGAGGATTTGGGGGGAGGGTAGTTATTTGGCCTGTTTGTAAGGTTTTAAATTGAATATGCCTTAATGACGCTGCTGGCCCCAGGGTAGTAGGCGGACAGCTGTGTCAAGATGCAATTCTATGTGTTCCTTAAATGACGCTATAGGCCCCTGGGTTGTAGGTGGGTAGCCATATGCACGACTGCTACAAATAAACAGAATTGACCGTTAAAAGACTGTCCTCATCATGATAGTGAGCTGCATCATTCCAGTCATTTCCATCAACATTTTTATTTTGGTTCAGAATCTGAAGCAAAAGTAATGTGGAGAGTTTTAGGTAAAGGCACAATTCTATCATAGTCAGAATGAGGATGTACCGGCTGCACCAAAGTTTGCAGAGGGTGCTTCTTCAGTCGAGGTCGCATCTGGTTCGCTTCCAAGTGTGATAATATAATGGATTCTTTCTCCAGCATCAATGTGCGAGAGGCTGGTGAAATCAAGGCCCCAGATTTGAAGCTGGGATGGGTGTTGTCCTGGAATCAGGGCAGAATCCGCAGTGGAGTCATGTGTAGATGGTGTTGAGGATGGATCCGCCTTTGGCAGCCTGCATGGAGACCTCCTTGGATCCTTGGGACCAAAATGCACACCAGAGGGAGGCAGAAGGGTGCCAAAGATGCGCAATATGGCCTCCTTGAAGGCCTCAACTTGTTGAATTGCATTGGTTAGAGCTGTGTATTAAGCTCCTCAGTAGGAGACCAGGACTGAGCCTGGGAGGCACTTTGATGTTGACACAACTTTTCCTGACAAGAGCGGTGGAATAAGCGAGAGCTACACATTGACTTCTCAGGTTTGTCTGACATGGAGTTACCTGACGACCTGGGAGTGCAAAGAGGATCCTTCACAGGAACAGCCTTGAGAGCAGGAACAGGCTTGCATCCTCGAATGGGATTGGACCTTACGCACCTGCCAACGGTGCTTGGCAAAGTAGAGCTTAGCTTCGCTGCCCCATATCACCTTGTTCGTCATTAAGGCACAGTCCTCCAAAGACTTGGACTCATGTGAAGCACTCTGACACCGGAGACATAGGTGGTAGGAAATTGTCACAGACATCTGCTTGTGACAGGCACTACAAGGTTTAAAACCTGTAGTCTTTGGAGGGGACATAAACCTTGCACAGCATAGAGAAAAATATTTTGACAAAAACTCTTCAACAAGATAAGAAAAGTTGAGGCAGCAACCTCCAGATTGACATCCAAAGGATGGAGAGGAATGAAAGGAGATGACATGCAGAACAGGCGAATATATGCGACTCCGGCATCACTTCCGAGTCAGGGAAAACCTGACGTGGACCACCACCCCCTACAAGCGTGCAGGAGAAAGTCTGAGAAAAGATCCAGCCTGACGCTTGAGGGTATTCATAAGGTGAGGAATCTGAACCCATTCACTTTTTGAATGGATTAACGGATAAATAGACTACTTATAAGTCTCAAACTAGTCAACGATGATCATTGTGCCCAGTAGTGTTTTTAGTGAAAATTAAGACAAAGTCGAGTGCCTCTGTAAAGTTCCCAAGTAAGATTATTAGATCATCTTGTGTCATGATAGGCAATGTGACAGTACTGGGCTGACATGTACACATCTACCACATTCTTTCTCTTGTAATCATGCATGCCATTCAATTTCAACAGCCGGACTACATGTTTAGATTTAAAAAGGAAAAGCTGAACTAGAACATCATGTATCTAGACACAGATCCAATGTGCAACAATAAGTACGTGCTTCTAGAAACAATATGTTTTTTCCTTGTAATTAACCATTCTACTACAAAATTGATTTTCTTTTTTAATTTAGGCAAATGCCTTATTTTGGTTTCAAATTATCTTTAAGTTAAATCAAAACGTGTCAACTGAAGTTGTTTTGCAGAGACAAAGTACTGTGGAGATAGGGTGATCTTGGAAACAAATCATACTACTAGAAAATTAAAAGGTATTAAATGTATGAAATGAATACCCGGTGCCAGCTAATTGGAAGACAATGTTGATTTTTTTTTAATGAGAGCTGAACTTCACTGAATTACATTTACCTTATTTTATCAGAAGGTTAATCAATAAAATGGAGACTGATGAAACTGGGATCTGTGGTACATGAACAGAATGCAAACATAATGAATAGCTTGCTTGGAGTTTAATTTTATTCTGAACATGTGTTGAGAAGGCACTGACAAAGGTTGCATTCTGAGAACTGATCGATTTAACCAAGCAGGCAATATCAGTATAATATCATTAGACACACATCTTTTACATTGTCCAAGTTTAGTTGATGTGGCAATATTTGTATTATGATGTCATAAAAAAGGTTGATGTTGGGTCGACCAAATTTCCCTAACGTCTTCACTGAGCTGCCATAATTTATATGTGTGTGTGCATTATGGAAGAGCTAATGAAATACCTGCATTGATACTATTCCAGTCTAGCAGTTTGTGTGATCTTGTGTTACCCATAATTCCGACAACAGCTGAGTTCAAAACAGTAAAACACATCAGTTAATAGCTGAAAAGTGACAAACACCACACAAACAAGAACACAACTGACAACACAAAAGCACAGGATTGAAAAAGACAAATTACATTATTAATAAGATGTTATTGACTAGCAAACAGAAGAAAGTAGGAGCATGCAACAACAATTTGAAAACATTACTCAAAACAGTAACTATAGTATTGTTAATTAATGAACTTTGTCACATTACTCTTCAGCGCCATGTATATGATGTGCCCTTTAAGCTTCTCATATCCAGATAGACTCTAGCATGCCTCATTCCAAAAACCAATTTAAAAAGCATTCCAAGATGAGTTGGAGTGGAACAGGCAGAGTGTGTGCCCACTGTCAATTTAGTTAAAAAAAGGCACATGGGTGAAGAGTACCAAAACTGTTGTACTATGTTACTGTATTCTAAAAACGTACCCTCTGTTGAGAGATCTTCAAATGTCCTACTTTGGGAAAGTTATATGCATGTCAATATTTATCTTTAACAAAACCGATTACGAGGAAAAGTTTGAACAAACTGGACTCCAAATCCAGAGCATTGGAGCCAACAGGAATCCAGAGAATAATGTTTAAACAATACAAACAAATAAAAAGTAGTCCATGTTCCTCCAGTTCAAAGTTTCTGGACAGGAACTCATATTATTAAATTTAGTCTCAACAGAGATATGTTATTACTTGATTACTGGGGACTAGACAAGGATGGATGTGCAGAGTAGTCTATCTGATGAAAAGTCAAAACTAAGGCATTTTTTTCATCCAAATTCTGAAGGGTTTCCATCAAGCACTGACGGAATCTAAGGGTTTTTGATGTGAAAGAAGGAATATTGGGTTGTTACATGTCAAATTCAGCGACGTTAAACAGTGGGGGCATAACTGAGATGGACACAAAGAGGGGGTTGAAAAGGAAGACGAGACTAACAATGAGAAAAGTCCTTGATATTGATTTTTGAGAAATAATTCAGTAGCAAACAACTGAATCCGAAACCACATACCTAAAACAATTTGATGGTAGTGTAGATCTCAGAGTACTACAAAGAGTGTCAAGTGAAATGTTCAAAGATATGGGAACAGCAAGATGGTGTTACGCGGACTCAGGTGGTCAAGGGTTCATGATCCTAGTCAGCTAACTAGGGGCACGTTGCCTTTTACAAAACAACTCCACTATTTCTTATGAAAAATGAGAGGAAGAGGTAGTGACACCCCAATGAGGGAACAAATAAAATACCGAAAGTTTGATCTGAATAAATTGAGAGGAAAAGGAAATATATTAAAATCTTAAACTATAAATATACAGTTTCAAAATAAACTACAGGTTAAGATAACAATTGATGAACTTCTAAACACTTCATGGGCAACCTGAAAGTCAGCACTCAAGGCTAAACATTATGTGTCATTTAATGTTAGCTTTCAAAGAGGTGAATTCTAGCACTTAAGGTAAAAAGCAAATACCATATGCAATTTTTTGAAGCCAAACTATCTTATAGTGATAGTTCCCAAAAATCCCAAAATGGTGTAGGTTTGGGTAAGTTTTCAGAGGCTAGTCAGTTCCATACCAGAGGACCTATTATATTAAGCACCCCGGGAGCACAACAGGTATTTATGCAAGTCTTTTTGTGCCTATGGGGCATTATTGTTTACAGAAGAGGCCAAAGACACTTGCTCGGACCCTTCTATGGCGCAGGGGCATATTTGGACCTAAAGGCAGTGTTTTATCATTTGCCTAAGTGTGCCCCCACATGCTAACCATGGAACACATCTTTTTCCCCTCACCATACTGCAAACTAAAGTGAAAATAGACTTTTGGAAGGTGCACTAACTTTGCACCATTACGGAAGTGGAAAACAGTGTAACCAAAGGTGACTCGCGTGAAAATACTGGGTGCCTGGAATTCCCCCGTTACCACTGCTTTCCTTCTAATGACCAAGAAAAAACCCTTAAAGACACAGTGCAGTCCTAAACTACATATGGCTGCAGGTGGTCCCTATCCCTCTATAGGGAACCAACTCAGATTACCTTGCAATGAAAATTTGAGCTATAATCTTAAACTGCAGCTGAGTCTTTTACTGATATACTTTTGCTGCACAAGCTTGAAAGTTGCCACCTGAACTGCGGAGTGTGTATTTTTTTGTAATCCGCTGCTCAGATTCAGTCTGTGTCGAGCATACTCAATTAAGGTGGGTGCCTGGAACAGTCAAGGACCATAAACTGAATTACAGTAATTAGTCACCAGATACATAGTCATTATAGTGGTTGCTTGTTAAATTGTAAAATTATCCAATCATAAAAACATAAGCCCGACTGTAAAAGAAAGAACAGCAAAAAATTACAATTTTGAAAATGCATAGACCACCTTCCTGCAGGTGCTTAAGCCACATACTCATGAGTCTTTAAAGAACACATGATCTGACGTGGTCAGGGTGATGAGTGGTACTATCTCAGTACATACTGCAAACTTATATGAGATGAGTACTTCCAATGCCAAGTATCTATCGAGCGCATTTCTCACACAAGATAGCCTTTGTGTATTTACACTCAAAACTTGTTTCACCTACTTGTGTATTCCAAGATAGATTAAAACACCTCATTACAATGCTTCTAAGCGTGTGCAGGCTAACAAGCCTTCAATGAAGTGTAACAATGAAAAAAAAAAATGAAATTTTAAATAAAATGTACCCTTTTACAAGGCTAGTATAACCTGTTTTTTATTTCAATGGTTGGTATTTTGAGAATTCATAAAACGGCACCCAGGTCAATACCAACCAAAATTAATGTCCAAACAATACAGCATCTTCTGAGCTATCACCTGATCAAACTTTATTTTTTTCTTATATTAATGACAGATAACCTTTGCAAGACATTGCAGTATTAGTTGAGGGAGGTACGCACCTACCTCAAGAAATGGTCACAATCCTTGTCAAGGTGAACCCTCAAAGTCACTAAATTAACCTAAAATCAGCCCCTGGTAGATATGGCACAGAGCAGACAGGTTTAACTTAGGGCAATGTGTAGAGTATCTATGCAGCACCAAAACAGTAAGACAGTCGAAATTCAAAACAATAAAAATCTCAAAACCCATAAAATACATATATATTTTTATTTTATTTTTTAAACGGGTAAAATGTATCCAACAAAATGATGACAAAAATTCGATAAGCAGAACCAGAGATATTTTCGGTTTCAAGTTGACAGTCAATGGTCATGGCAGACCGGGACCGAGGCACAATTTGATGCTGACTGCGATGGCGCACAGGTCAGATACACCAACCAGGTTTGTCCCAGGCAAAGAGTTTACCTTCTGACTTCAGTCCTTTAAGTCCCAATCCACCACAGGAGACGTTCAAAGATCTCTAGGCCCTCAGGGGAGGAGCTTAGTGACTCAAACGGTGTCAGGCAGAGTCCAGTGCAGGTCCAATTGCCACTGATCAGCTGGGCAGCTGCAGGAAAGGCCTCTTGTAGTTTGCTGTATTCCTGTACAGGTTCAGTCCTCTTCTGAGTTTCCACAGGTCTAACAGTGTTCTGAAGTGGGTGCAAGGACATGCCATATTTATACCATAATTTTACCTGGCATGAGCTAGTGGCTGGAAGTGACCCAAGGCACACCCTAACCAATGGACTAAAGATTCCTGCAGCTAACCCAACCCACTCCGGGTGTGTATGAGGAGTTTATTATGGTAATACTAGTGACCTCCCACATACAACACCAAATGCAGCAGTTTGAGCCGGTCCTTGTGCCCCAAGACACTCAGAGATCGAAGTCTTGTAAAATAAAGTTGAGTATTCAGCAAGCAGACAGGCAAAAAACAAAAATTGTTGTTTCTATCTTTTAAAGTCTGCCCAAGTGTTGCACAACAAACCACAGCAGACTTATCATACAGGATGCGACATTCAAAAAGGAGTTGGCCCTTTATTATCAAAACAGATCCTCACAGTGCCACTAAGCATACTCTGTCAGGGTTATGGCTTCCTATTCAGGTCAGCAAACTGTTTACTAGTAGGAAGCATTTAACACCAATCCACACCTATTCAAATGCTAATTCCTAGGTGGCAAAAATGGGAGAACAAGTGCAAAGTGGCCTCCAGAGGCCAAGGCCGGACTGGCTGTACCAGGCATCAGAAGTTTCCCCAGAAGTTTCACTCCTCTCCCGCTGGAAGTTTTGCGGGAGAGGAGTGGTTTTGTAGCAGTTTTAAAAGCACTTCTGGGTTCCTTGCATATCCAACAGTTTTCAACCAAGAATAAAAGTGCCAAGATAACTCTGGTGTTTAACGTACCTGCGGGAGAGAAAAGGGATTTCATCTAGAGGCAGTTTTGATTCATCTAAGGTAGCACAGATGGTTAATATGCCTGCTGCAAAGAACGTGTTCTTTGCAGATTACAGAGCAGTATTTTATGGGCAATGCTAAGTGGGATATTGCTTTTGTCACAGAGATCCTTTTATTACTGTGCTGTTTGAAAGTTACAATCATATTCTAGCACAGTGAGCTATGACCTACCATCAAAGAGATACATGCAAACTGCATGGTACAGGTTAAAAAATTATGTTTGTCTAAGAAGGGTTTGTTTGTTTAGAAATAAATTGTTATTAATAAAGTCAACCTTGACCAGTGTGTTATGTTCTGTACCCTGAAGTTATGCTACCCCAGACCAAGCACACTTTAAAAAAAGCTCACCAATATAGAGAACATGTGAATCCTACACCTTGTAGTCCCCTTTGTCTTATGCAACATTTTCTATATACTGATATACACAGGATTTAAAATGGGCTCCTATGGAGCTTGGGGGCACTCGGCATTAATCCTGCTTGCAGGTAAGTACCAGTGTCTTCGGAGGGCAGACTTGGAGGGGTTAGGAGACACCAAGGGGGGCTGCAGGTGAGCACCAAACATACACCCTCAGCGGCACAGGGGCTGCAGAGTACAGGGTGCTCCCAATGCTTTTCAATAGTGGGACCCCAAGGGGTCAAAAAAGATGCTGCAGGCTAGGTCCAGGGGGTTGGTTCCGGAAAACCACAGGCTGGACAAAGAGGAGGGCCGCCTGCTGAACGTCGCTGGACTGGTGGTCGGATTTCCCAAGGCCAGGGGTCTGCAGGTGCAGGGATACCTTTAGGCGTTGTGAATCTTTGTCTGGTTCTCTTGTGGTTAAGGGGTTCTTCCAGATTTAGACTGTAGGTGTCGTCATGTTGGCCTGGAGGGGTCAACCCAGGGTGGACACTAGGTCGCAATGGCCTGGGGACCTGCTCTGGACTGGTGGGCCACGTGGACATGGGCTGTGGGCGTCAGGTGCACAGTGGGCAGGACTCGAGGATCCGGCGCAGTTCTAGTGTACTTTGCTGGAGTTTCTTTCTGGACAGGGCAGTTTGTCCACATGAGATCTTGGTCCTCTGGGGTGGTGCCAGTCTGCTTGAGGCCTTTAAGAGATCGCTGGTCCTGCAGGATGCATCGCCTTTTTGTAGCAGGGGCTACAGAAGCTGGAGACAGGCCGGTAGGGCTGGGGACAAATCAGTTGGTGTCTTCAGTCTTCTCTGCTGGGGGTCAGCTTAGCAGTCCTTCTTCTTTCTTCTTATCTTCTTGAGGTCTCCAGGATTCTGGTGAGCTAGGTCCAGGGGTGCTCTTAAATACTAGATTTAGGGGTGTTACAGGGGTCAGAGGGCAGTAGCCAATGGCTACTGTCCCTGAGGACGACTACACCTTTCTGGTGTCCACTTCTTTGGGGGAGGGGACACAGACCTAACCCTATTGGTCTGTGTCCTCCAAACCAGGATGGAGGATTCTGCAAGTAAGGGTTGCTTCAGCTCTGGACACCTCAGGGGTGGTCCTAGCTGAAGTGGTCACTCCTCCTTGTTTTTCCTAATTTTCCCACCAGCCAAAAGCGGGGCTTTGTCCGGGGGACGGGCATCTCCACTAGCTAGAGTGCCCTGGGGCACTGTAACAAGAGGCCTGAGCCTTTAAGGCTTACCACCAGGTGTTACAGTTCCTGCAGGGTGGGAAGGTTTGAAGGACCTCCACCGAGTGCAGGCTTTGTTTCTGGCCACAGAGAGCACAAAGGCTCTCACCAAATGTGGTCAGAAACTTATACCAGGGTCATCTTTAAGATGCCCTCTGGGTGCATTTTCAATAAATCCCACACTGATATCGGAGTTTATTGCGCTGAGAAGTTTCATATCAAACTTCCCAGACATCAGTGGAGTCTTCATGGAGCTGAGGCGTTCATAATGACAAACTCCCAGCCCATGTACTTTCTATGGCCACACTGCACTTACAATGCCTAACAATGGACTTAGACACTGTAGGGGCATATTGCTCTTGCAGCTATGCCCTCGCCTGTGGTATAGTGCACCATGCCTTAGTGCTGTAAGACCTGGTAGAGGGGTGACTAATCTATGCCACAGGCAGTGAGTTTGTGGGCATGGTACCCTGAGGGGGTTTCCATATCGACTTTGTATTTTTCTTCCCACCAGCACACAGAGCAGCAATGGCAGTGTGCATGTGTTTGGTGAGGCATCCCCTTGGGTGGCGTAATACATGCTGCAGCCCTTGGGGACCTTCCCTGGCCACAGAGTCCT
Source organism: Pleurodeles waltl (assembly GCF_031143425.1). Lineage (NCBI taxonomy): Eukaryota > Metazoa > Chordata > Amphibia > Caudata > Salamandridae > Pleurodeles > Pleurodeles waltl. The sequence goes on from NC_090442.1 coordinate 377,085,597, forward strand.
TGGTATCATGGGTACCTTTTACAAGGGACTTAGCTGCATGTCAGGAGTGTGCCAAATGGGGAAACAATGGTACAGTTTTGGGAAAGAATAAGGTGCTAGGGCCTGGTTACCAGGATCCCAGCACACTCTCAGTCAAGACAGCATCAATATCAGATAATAGTAAGTGGGGTTGTAACCATTCCAAAAGGGGCACTTTCCTACACACACGTATGATTCATTGTCTCTGTACTTGTGTGTTATGTGATGTAAAGTGCTCCAACATCCTATGCTGGTAAAAGAGGCGCTATAAAACAAATAAAATACATGTAAGAGAGGGTAATGGAGTGATGAGAAGCACTGTGAGAGGGCAATGGTGAGGGAATCATTGAAGAGCCCCAATAAAGATTGCTGTATCATGGTGAACTGTCAGGTAATCATTTATAATGCTTTAAAACACATAAAATTGAATATGAAATGAAAAATGTGCTCCAGAATGGGCCGTTTTTGAATTTCTTTCCCTAATTTTCTTAGAGGAGGGGACCCTCAAGGTGCAATGTAGTGGTCAGGCTTGCTTGTTACACACTATGTGGGGGCTGGTCTGACAAAGTTTGTGAGGGCTGCTTTGGGTTCCCAGTCTGGCCCCGCCAGAGGCTTTAGGTAGAGAAAAGGCAACTTTCTAAATGTGTTTTCTCCTCAACCTTTGTCTGAGCTTCCAAGCAACAAACAGAAGAAGAGGGAGAGGTGAAAAAGCACAGGCAAATATCCCCAACCAGTTCATCCATTCAGAACTGGCCTTGGATAGTAGCTGTGGGTTCCTGGAATATGGGTATTTTGTGTTGTTTGCAGTTGCAAACAGGTCTATCTGTGGAAACACCCACTTGTGAAAGTATGGAGGAGGACTTGGGAGTGGAGTTCCCACTCGTGGAATTGTTGCCACATCCTGCTGAGAAGGTCGACAAAGTTATTATCCGTCCTTGGCCGGTGTTACGCTATCAGGTGAATGTTGTGACAAATTGCCCAACGCCAAGTTGTCTGAGATAGGCATGATAACTGTAGGGAGTGTGCTCCCCCTCCCCCGCAACGTTTTGTAGATAAAAACATGGCTGTCATGCTGCCCAACTTTGTTCATCAGGTGAAATAGGAGCACTTTCAATTCTAGGTGAAAGCTAGAAGCTTGAGGTAGTTGATGTGGAGACCCTGATGTGTGGTGTCCCAGAGACCCTGAACTGTGATACAGTGTAGTTGAGCACACCATCTTGTGAGGGATGCGTTCGCTGTGAGAATTGTCTGGGGAAAAGGTTAGAGGAATGGCAGCCCCTTTGATTTTGTGTGTTCCACCACTGCAGAGAGAGATGAGTGCGCCTGTCTACCAACACTAGATCTTGTAACTAAACCTATGACGGAGACCATTGGCACGCCAGACATTACAGCAGCAGGCTCATATGTAATCTTGCATGTGGCACTTTTGCAATGCAAGATGCCATCATGTCTAAGTGTCGCTGAACTGATCTGACTGTTATGTGTTGATTGGGAGAAAAATGTTGTAGTAGCGCTTTGATGTTCTGAATACTTGCTGCATCTGGGTAGGCTAATTCCAGTTGTTTGTTGAGAATAGCCCCTCAATACGGTTGAATCTGTGAAGGTTGAATGTATGACTTTTGTATGTTGTTGGTAAACCCCAGTTGATGGAGAAGGTGTAGAGTGATCTGAGTGTGTTGTCGACACAACAGAAGCATACTGGCATTGATGAGCCAGTAGTCCACATATGGGAAGATATGGATGTTCTGTCGGTGCAGATGTGCTGCGACTACCGCTAGGGATTTAGTGAACACAAGGGGTGCGGTAGTGACTCCGAATGGAATCACTTTGAACTGGTAACATCTTCCCACTATAATGAAGCTGAGGTGTTCTCAGTGAGCTGGATTGATTGGGATGTGAAAGTAGGAATCCTTTAAATCTAGTGCAGACAAAGTCACCCTGTTGTAGCACAGGGATCAAGTCCTGAAGAGTTACAATATGGAAATGTTCCAATAGGATAGGCCAAGGTGATCCGTCTTTTTTGTCAATTAGAAAGTATGGGGATCCTTGCTGTTGAAGAGGGACAGACTCTAAGGCTCCTTTGTGCAAGAGAGCCTGCACTTCCTCTTTGAGCAAGGTTTGATGTTCTATGGAGAGTTTGTGTTTGGAAGGTGGGATGTTTGGAGGTGTTTGATGAGCTCCAGACTATAACCATGTTGGATAATGTCCAATACTCACTGATTTGTGGTTATGGTGTTCCAGGTGGGGAAGAAATGTAGTCGTGACCTGAAAGGTGTTAAATGATCGGGGAAATTAAAAAAAAGAGTCACTGTTTGGAGGTGAATGGTGTGGTGCAAGGGGAGGCACCCTTTCCACAACCCTTGGAATTATTTTCTCTATATGTGCCTCTGTAATATCCCCTACAAAGGGAGGTCTGATGTTGTTGCCTGTAGGCGAAGGTAGAGGCATCTGATGGTGTAGTTTTAGTGCCTGATTGTATGTGGGACTCTGAAAGGAAGTGCGAGGAGTGGGGGTTGGGAGCAACCCCATAGATTTAGCAACCCCTGTGTCCTTTTCTAATGTTTGGTCCACCTGGGAACCAAAGGGCGTGTTGCTTGTCGAATGCAACATTCAAGAGTGCTTGCTGCACCTCTGGCTTAAAGCCAGATATGCATAGCTAAGTGTGTCTACACAGCAGTACGCTGGTATTGATGTCCCTGGCATCTGCTGCGTCAAGGGCACACCTGATTGAACTATTTGATATTAATTTGCCCTTTTGGACAATTTCGTGACCCCTTTTTTTGTACTCCTCAGGGAGATGTTGGAGGAGTTCCTCCATTTCGTCCCAATGGGCCCTGTCATACTTTGTCACTAAACCTTGGGTGTTGGCAATTAGCCAATGGTTGGTGGTACTGTGCTGCCACTCCCTGAAGCACTGATGAGCTTGGGCTCTATATTGGGTGGAGGAGCATCTGCTGTTGTCTGGGAATTGACTCTATTACGGGCATTAGAAACTACAAGCGAGTCTGGGGGGAATTGGCCCTTGATGTAAGGTGGGTCTCAGGGTGCAGCTTTATACTTCCTATCCATCCTCAGTGTATGCCTGCACCGCATCTTTAAAAATCTCAAATGAGTGGAGGATCATCTCCTTTGAAATGGACAGATACCCTAGTGGTGTTGGTTAGGGTCTTGAAGAGAAAATTATCTTCAATTAGATCTTTATATCAATGGACTTGGTGAGATGCTGCTGCCCTAGCAATCAGTTCTTGAAAGGATGTTGCACGATCCAAAGCCGATGGCTTAGCCCAGTAGAGGTCTGGGTCACTATCCCTTTGGGGGGGTCAATATCATAACTGTCCCATGGACCTTTGGGCTGCTGATCAGAGTTGTCGCCCCTTCCCTGATCCGCAGTGTATGACTGTGGGGAGCCCAGTGATGTAATGTCTCCTATATCACTATGTGAGTGATGTGGTGGTAGAGAACGGAGTGGAGCAGGTGGCAGGTGGAGGAGAAGCAGGCAGAGGAGGTGGTCGAGAGGGGGTTGCAATGGTTGTATTCTTCCTCTTAGGAGGTACAGGTAAGTCAAAAGCTGCTTCAAAAGATAGCTGGCACTCTGATGGTATGGGCTCCGACTGCACTACGTTTGCTAAATTCTGACCAGTGAGAGGCTGTGTATGTATTTTTTACTATTTCAGATCGAGCCTCTCCTGCATGGTTTGGAGGATCTGTCCTGGAGCAGAAGTCAATGTCAAAATGGAGGGTTTCGATGCGGAACTTGATCTTGGTTTCGGCACTGAGGTGGTCGGAGCTGAAGCGGTGAAGCCAGAGTGCTCAGAGCTGATGAGGCAGATGGTCGGTTCGGTGCAGAGGCTGGTTGGCTCAGTGCCACAGCAGGAAATTTCGGCTTTGCTTTTGGTGCAGAGTCTGAGGACGGGGCATCCATAGCGGCTGGTTGGTGCCTACCACGTTTGGCCGTGGTGGCCCTTGAGCTGTGGTTTCGGTCGGAACAGAGTGTCTCTTGGTGGGTTGGACAGGGGCAAGGGTACTCACTGCACGCTGTCAGAGTGTGACTCCTGGGTGAAAAGGGCCTCTTACTTAGCCGCAGAGGCCTTGTGCAGTTCTTCCTCTGCCTGTTCGACATTGGGTTGTCCGAAGATGTTGGGTGTCTCTTCAAGATCTTTACGCTGCATTTCTCTGTGACGTGCCAGACGGTCCCATAATATGTTCTTCGATCAAAAGGCCTCACAATCATCTTTGTTTTTGTCAGGAGAAAGACACAGGTTGGTATTTCGCGAGGCAGCTGGGACAGAATCAAAATAGAGCCAGTTCCATTAGCAGCGCATTGTCGAGGTCGATGAGATGAGAAAAGGCCCGAACATGCAAGGCCGCGACTGGAAAAACGATAAATCGACGGGTGATTGTTTTCTTCTGCTTTCCAAGGATGACAGTGGAATGTGAATGAAAACAATACGGATGGTATAGAGGTCAAACAATGACCCGAAGGGAGCCCCAAACAGTCTCAAACCGGAGCACCGAAGAAAACATCTGAACCCAATGGCAAAAAGAAAATAATTGAACAATGGAGTCAATGCCCAGGTGAGTTATCACTGAGAGGAGTCACTTTGCCTCCTGACTCAAAAGACTTCGAAGAAAAACAACTTGCACACATCCGGACTCAACACTAGATTGCAAAAGTACGCAGGGCATGTGTACCTACTGCCACAAATGCCATCAAACAAATATTTTCAGAGCGGTTTGAGGCCTGGAGAGATAATCTTAAAATGGGAAATCTGCAGAGAAAGATGTCGCCATCAGAACAGCTGTTACTGGGTATAGTGTTTTCTTCTTTCAGGTGAATTCTCTCTACACAGAAAGTTGGCACACCAAATAACAGAGAGCTTTGATAAACTCAGAAAAGTAAGTGTATTTGTTTAAAATTTACAAGAAGAACAACTTTAAATTTAAGTTTATACCATGTTATTGATTTACACAACAGCTACTAGATCGATCCAGCATCTCTGTTGAATTACTTCAAATGCTTTATATGAGGAAAAATTAATGGAATTTTTTTTCCACAACATACACTGGCTGTAAGTCTTCACAGACCATAAAGATTCTGGTAAAAATAATCAGATATCGTCTAGGCACCAATGAAAATGAACATGATCAGGATGGCAACAACAAATTAACTAATTAATAACAGCGTAGTTCGTAAGTTAACAAAAATTTTTAAACTGAATGGCAATCAAAAAATTATATTTTGAAATTATTTTGAAATTCATATTCATCATTTCATAGCAGTCATAGACAATCACATATGTACATTTTATTATTTCCTAGCAGAACCAAGGGGTGTTTTACTGGTAGGTGACAGTTTGTTACCAAACATACCAGGGTTGTGTATACGATCCAAGAGCTTCACAGAGCGCGCGCTGACAACACCTCCAACATGGACAAGGAAACCCAGAGGAAAGGTCGTCAAGGTGAAAAAGGGAAACTCCTGAAATTATAAAACATGTGCTATCACAATTCCTCAATAAGATGACTTTACCAAGAGGATAGTTACTTAAAATACTAAATTAAGATATACCATATAAAGATGGCTGCCACAAAAATGCAGTTTCTTCATCCTATAAACCTGTTAGTTATAGTTCATAAGTATCCATCCAACTGGAAACAATCCTGTATGGTTTCAACTACATTTGGATGTTTTGGGGAGTTGTTTGTGAGTGGCAGTTAAAGAATTACTAATCATTATAAAATTTATTATATGCAGATTTCAGGGATAGGCTATGACTGGGCAGCACAGCCTAACATTCCTGCACAGAACAGTAAAAGTAAAAACAAAAATAAAACAAAAAACAACTGAATAGGTGGTCCAAGAGTTTCAGAAGAACCCAAGCATGACAATTACCTCATCAATTAAACAATAACTCCATGTAGCTAAACTGATACTTAGAATTTTAACAGATATTCAAGTGTTTGCTACCTAGGCAACAAACGGCGCTGATCTTTCAGGGCCTGTCAATCCACGTTCAATGCTGCATGATGTAGACTCAACACTTAAGATGTTGGAACAAATAATATCCCCACAAATTACTGCTACTCACCTCTACCCAATACTCAGGCTTGTCATGTATTGTTGTATTGAGGCTCCTTTCCTTTTCAAACCATATAACTCTCATTTTAACAAACTGCCTGTTACTCATATTTTAAGCAGCTAACTATTGATACCCACTTGTCTCAACGTCTTCTTAATCCACCCTCCATCATTCTGTATCAGACCAACTTTCTTCTCACCCAAACCCCTTCGCACCATTGTCTCTCATTGTTGCTACCCTGTCACACTGACTACAAAATGTCTCCTTTCTCAGATTTATTCCCTCTCATTCTGTTATGTCAGGCCTTTCTTACTTTCGTCTTGGTCACTATCAATGTAGCACTTGAAGTATACAGGTATTGTCACAATCCCCCAAAGCACAAGCCTCATCTTTCCTGTTTTATTAACTATATATTCTATCATCCCTGCATATCAGTTGTCCCATTAGTTAGAAGCCCACGTCTCCATAGGTTCCTCCACAGGGCTTCAAAACCTGGCACAATCTGCACTGGTGAGTGAAGAATAAGTTCCTTATATTCGGTAACGCTATTTCCGGTGGATAATCTATCTAACCGTAGATTCTTAACCTTGGGAATATCATCATCTGGAGATGTTTCTCAGCAAATTCCCTTATGGTATGTGATACTGCGTGGCTCTAGTTTAACTCTGTCCTGTTCCGGAAATAACGCAGAGCCACATACAGCCACCACCCTGAGCGCTGACATCCGTTTCTTTCTTTGATTGCTAAGGAACAGTGGTTTCTGGGGAAACTGTGATACTCAATAATATCAGAAAATATATATGACCAAACAATGTTTTCATAATAAATAATAAAGAACAAACACTTTATGTACATGAGTGACAGTGAAGTGAAAAAAGTGCTCAGGTAAGAGTGATCCATATGTTTAAGTTATGCAATGTGAGTATCACAAATCTACAAGATTTATATTCAGCCCATGTTTTTTCAAAATATTATCATTTAATCCAATATTTGTCATTGCCACTGCAAACCACCAGAATTTCAATTACTGTTGGCCCTAAACAGTAAAAAGTTAAATAAAAGGGGAAACACAAACCTAAATAAAATAAGTCTATACAAGGACATTAATATAAAATTATTTTAAACTCTGCACTGGTATGGATGTCCTACAGTCATTACTTGCATATACTGGTACAGGGAACAGTTCACAATATAGAAGAAATGCAGGTGTATGTAATGAATAAGAAAAAACATAGATTGGGAGGGTAAGAAAGCACACAGGTATGAGAGCACAGATAACAGTCATACAGGTTTGAGGAAGAGCTTACAGGTTTGAGAAGGCGAGTTGTTTGCATATCAGGTTGTCAAGGTAATCCACATGATGACTGAGTCTCAAATGGAGGTGCCCAACTCTACAGTTCGTCGAGGCAGCAACCAAAAGGGAGGAGTGAGTGCCAAGATTACATTGTGTGTCCACACAGTAAAGCCAGACTTAGGCCAACACATACTTAATTGGTTGCCTGGAGACAGGGAATCTTCTACTGAAAGGTGTAAGAACCAAGGGATACAAGTCCTTTGTCGGGCATCTTCTATGCAGCTAGGATCGCCAGGAGAATTTAGGACATGATGGGACAGTTGAGAGCCGAGTAACCCATGTTAAAGGTACCACAGTGTATCCTTCAATCAGAGACGCTCAGAGAAGCAATACAAGCTAAAGGAATAGAACCAGTGCAGGTAGCCGTCTTTGAATAACAAGACAGTGGCCATACTGGAGTATGGGCAGGGTGCAGAAAGAATAAGGGAAAAAGTTGATAATGAATGATGGGGAGAGATAAATCTGAAAAAGATTAAAGTGTAACAGTGGGATCATCCACTCTTTCAACTTGGGAAGAAAGACAAAAGCAATGTTGAAGGGACCAAAGTGGATGGCCAGCTTGGAAGCAAAAAATGGCAGCACTATTAAGAGTGTATTTCGGACAAGAAAAAGGAGCTGATGTACAATAGGAAAAGGACAATGATGTCAGGTAATCAGAGAACATGTTGTCGATCAACAGTCTTACAGTAAGGTTGCCCAATCTTCCATTCCGTTCAGGCCAGAGTTCATGGTATTAAGACACAAGATCCATTTTAATTTTTCTTTGTTCAGTAATGCTGCAATGTCGCTACCTCTGCTTGGTGTCTTGATGACTGAAATAATTTGCCAAAGGAGATCATCTTCGCTATGATCTTTTTTGTAAAAATTGTCCGACTAATGGAGCATTTGTGATGTTACACCGGACTCTTCTTCGATGTGGGCGGAATCTGATTTTGAACATGATTTGCCCAATGTATACCAATTTGCAGAGAAAAATACTGTGTAGACCACATTTAGAGTGTTGCAACTGGAGAACTGCTTCAGAACGATTTGGTGTTGACTGGATTATGGTATGTTAATAGTACTTGCTAAAGTGCAAGTTTACCAGCAGTTTCTAGGAGTTATAAAACTAGGGGAATGAAAAGGACCAGAGTCAAACTAGCACGTAAAAGGCCTGTCTAAGAGTCGTAGAACTCCTTAAAATTTGAACTTGCACATATAAGCCTGTCTAAACAGCCAAGTTTTAAGCATTTAGCTTAAGCTGTTTTCTATTCTTAAGTAATTGGTTCCCAATCTTTTGACTTCTGTGGACCCCCACTTTATCATAACTGGAACCCCAGGACCCCCACTGACTCATTATTGGAATCCAGGGCCACCCCTTCCCCCGTGATTCATTATTGAAAGCTGGGGACCTAATCTGTTATTATTTAATTTTCTAGACATACACGGACCCCCTAAGAAGGCTTCATGGGCCCACAGACCACAGGCTGGGAACCACTGTTTTAATGAGTTACACACCTGGGTGGGGCAGGGGGTTTTGGGGAGAGAGGGAGATTAATTTCTGTGAGTGAATGTATTTAGAAAGTCTCTTTACTATAAAAAAACGAAGAAAAAAAAACGCAGCGACATATTTTGTAGAGATTGAAATACTGTACAGTAGATTTTAAACCAAACGTTTTGACTGATGAGTAAACAGTGTAATTGATTTAGGGTAGAATTTACAGGGGAATGCCGTGGAAGCCTAAATATGAGGCAGACCTGATCATTTTGAATAAATGGAGCCTCTGGATCACAATATTTGAAAGAGCTAGATCAATAGACTTGGCATAGTCTACCGGAAAAGTAACTTGTGCCATAATTATCTTTTTCAAGGCTTTCATTGGGAGAATAGAGGAAATGTTCCAGGTCAATTTCAAAGTTAAAATGAATTTACATTCAATAGCACCAATCTGAGAAGACACTTCTAAACCACTATCTTTCAATATGCCCAAACTCTTTACTGGAGTCGTAAGCTGCGGAGGTTCACACATCTCCACTGACTAATGAAAGCCACTACAAGGGTCAATTTTGTTGTTTAGACCTATGATCTCTGTTTTGTCTGCTTTTAACTTCAGCTGGTTATTTCATATGCAGTACCAAATTAATCTCTTGATGTTTTGAAATTCCAGCTGTGAGGCCAGGCTATTATTATATATTAAAAAACATTCAAGGTATCACAAAATTCCTGAGAAGGAGCTGCTGTTACAGTTACTATTTGGGAAGGATACCTCATTCATTATTGGAAAAAAAATTACTTTGTTTACAGGAGTCCTATGAAATATTAGTAGAATAGTAACTAGATTTGGCTTTAAGTAAAATCTATTTATATTTCGCCACCCCAGCTTTGAAATGTAGTTTATTTTTATTTTTTAAGTCTTTACTCCACTTTTATCTCTGAGGTATATTAATAGGCCATCTTAGGACAGGCAATAGTTTTGCAATTTTGTTGAGAAGCATGAAAGTCAATACCCTTCTGCAGCCTGACCGAGAATTCAGAATCTGCTTCCTCTGCCTGCTGGCTAAACTCAAGTTCAGTAATCATTAATGTACTACACAGCACCTCCACATTCACCCCTTGCCAGCTGCGACTGGATTTGTTCTTCATGTGGCTCAACGTTATTTTCATTAGTTAAGGGGTGGGTCACATTTAATTAAATAATGGCCTGACCATAGGCAGTGGGGCACACTGAGGTTAGACGACATCAATTCTCAAAACTCAATCTATTGAACCCATGTTAGGGTTATCTATTCAATAGCTAAATTCCCCGACCACTACCAGTTGAGAATAATTTATCATAACAGAGCTGAACAATTCATAAAAGGTACTGGGAAAGAAAGCCATATATTCTAGATGGGGCAGTACAACAGTAAGCATGTCAAAGAATTATTATTGAAGCTAATCTTTAAACCAAATAAATAAATGTAAAGGATAGGATGTAGACAAATTAGAGAAATCTGGAGATGATGGGATAGTGTTGCAGCCACACCACCAACTCTCTTTCTTTGACAGTCTACCCCTGTTTAACACATTACACCCATTGGGTGTTCTTGCCAATATATTAGCCAGGTATTCGATGTTCAGCCAAGATTCTGTTAACAGCAATATATCAGGTTTGCTTTAAGAGTAAGAGTTCAGTGTAAGGAAATGCCTCCTTGGAATGGTTAACCCCTGACTTTTTGCCTTTGCTGATGCTAAGTTTTGATTTGAAAGTGTGCGGAGGCCTGCTAACCAGGCCCCAGCACCAGTGTTCTTTCCCTAACCTGTACTTTTGTTTCCACAATTGGCACACCCTGGCATCCAGGTAAGTCCCTTGTAACTGGTACCCCTGGTACCAAGGGCCCTGATGCCAGGGAAGGTCTCCAAGGGATGCAGCATGTATTATGCCACCCTGGGGACCCCTCACTCAGCACAGACACACTGCTTGCCAGCTTGTGTGTGCTGGTGAGGACAAAACGAGTAAGTCGACATGGGACTCCCCTCAGGGTGCCATGCCAACCTCACACTGCCTATGCAGTATAGATAAGTCACCCCTCTAGCAGGCCTTACAGCCCTAAGGCAGGGTGCACTATACCATAGGTGAGGGCACAAGTGCATGAGCACTGTGCCCCTACAGTGTCTAAGCAAAACCTTAGACATTGTAAGTGCAGGGTAGCCATAAGAGTATATGGTCTGGGAGTCTGTCAAACACGAACTCCACAGCACCATAATGCCTACACTGAAAACTGTGAAGTTTGGTATCAAACGTCTCAGCACAATAAATGCACACCGATGCCAGTGTACATTTTATCGTAACATACACCCCAGAGGGCACCTTAGAGGTGCCCCCTGAAACCTTAACCGACTATCCATGTAGGCTGACTGATTTTAGCAGCCTGCCACACTAGAGACATGTTGCTGGCCACATGGGGAGAGTGCCTTTGTCACTGTGGCTAGTAACAAAGCCTGTACTGTGTGGAGGTGCTTCACACCTCCCCCTGCAGGAACTGTAACACCTGGCGGTGAAGGCTCACCCCCTTTGTTACAGCACCACAGGGCACTCCAGCTAGTGGAGTTGCCCGCCCCCTCCGGCCACAGCCCCTCTTTTGGCGGCAAGGCCGGAGGAGATAATGAGAAAAACCAGGAGGAGTCACTGGCCAGTCACTAAGGTGTCCTGAGCTGAGGTGACTCTGACTTTTAGAAATCCTCCATCTTGCAGATGGAGGATTCCCCCAATAGGGATAGGAATGTGACCCCCTCCCCTTGGGAGGAGGCACAAAGAGGGTGTACCCACCCTCAGAGCTAGTAGCCATTGGCTACTAACCCCCCCAGACCTAAACACGCCCTTAAATTTAGTATTTAAGGGATCCCAAGAACCTAGGAACTCAGATTCCTGCAACCTAAGAAGAGGACTGCTAAGCTGACAAACCCTGCAGAGAAGACGGAGACACCAACTGCTTTGGCCCCAGCTCTACCGGTCTGTCTCCCCACTTCTAAAGACACTGCTCCAGCGACGCTCTCCCCAGGGACCAGCGACCTCTGAATCCCCAGAGGACTGCCCTGCATCTAGAAGGACCAAGAACTCCTGAGGACAGCGGCTCTGTTCACCCAAGACTGCAACTTTGTAACAAAGGAGCAACTTTAAAACAACTTGCGTTTCCCGCCGGAAGCGTGAGACTTGCTACTCTGCACCCGACGCCCCCGGCTCGACTTGTGGAGAACAAACACTTCAGGGAGGACTCCCCGGCGACTGCGAGACCTTGAGTAGCCAGAGTCGACCCCCCTGAGCCCCCACAGTGACGCCTGCAGAGGGAATCCTGAGGCTCCCCCTGACCGCGACTGCCTGCTCTCAGATCCCGACGCCTGGTAAAGACTCTGCACCCGCAGCCCCCAGGACCTGAAGGATCCAAACTCCAGTGCAGGAGTGACCCCCAGGAGGCCCTCTCCCTTGCCCAGGTGGTGGCTACCCCGAGGAGCCCCCCCGTTGCCTGCCTGCATCGCTGAAGAGACCCCTGGGTCTCCCATTGATTTCAATTGCAAACCCGACGCGTGTTTGCACACTGCACCCGGCCGCCCCCGTGTTGCTGAGGGTGTACTTTCTGTGTGGACTTGTGTCCCCCCCGGTGCCCTACAAAACCCCCCTGGTCTGCCCTCCGTAGACGCAGGTACTTACCGGCTGGCAGACTGGAACCGGGGCACCCCCTTCTCCATTGAAGCCTATGCGTTTTGGGCACCACTTTGACCTCTGCACCTGACCTGCCCTGAGCTGCTGGTGAGGTAACTTTGGGGTTGCTCTGAACCCCCAACGATGGGCTACCTTGGACCCAAACTTGAACCCCGTAGGGGGTTTACTTACCTGCAAAAACTAAGAAACTCCTACTCCCCCAGGAACTGTTGAAAATTGCACTGTGTCTAGTTTTAAAATAGCTATATGTGATTTATGTGAAAAGTGTATATGCTATTTTGCTAATTCAAAGTTCCTAAAGTAACTACCTGCAATACCTTTCATTTGAAGTATTACATGTAAAATATGAACCTGTGGTTGTTAAAATAAACTAAGAAAATATATTTTTCTATACAAAAACCTATTGGCCTGGAATTGTCTTTGAGTGTGTGTTCCTCATTTATTGCTTGTGGATGTACAACAAACGCTTAACACTACTCCTTTGATAAGCCTACTGCTCGACCACACTACCACAAAATAGAGCATTAGTATTATATCTTTTTGCCACTATCTTATCTCTAAGGGGAACCCTTGGACTCTGTGCATACTATTCCTTACTTTTAAATAGTGCATACAGAGCCAACTTCCTACATTGGTGGATCAGCGGTGGGGTACAAGACTTTGCATTTGCTGGACTAATCAGCCAATACCTGATCACACAACTAAATTCCCCAAATTGTCATTAGAAACAGATTTTTGCAATTTGAGCTATTTTTCTAAATTTTTAAAAGTCCTGCTACGGCCTTGTGTTAGTCCCTGTTAGCATTTCTTTTAGAGTTTGAAAGTTTTGTGAAAGTTTGAATTAAGTTCTAGAAATAGTTTTAGATTCTTAAAAAGTATTCCAACTTTTAGAAACATAATGTCTAATGCAGAGGAGAATGTGATGGAACTCGACATCACCCCTTACCTCCATCTTAAGATGAGGGAGCTAAGGTCTCTCTGCAAAATCAAGAAAATACCAGTTGGCCTAAGACCTTCCAAAATACAGCTCCAGGAGCTGCTGGCAGAGTTTGAGAAAGCCAACCCCTCTGAGGATGACCTCTCAGAGGATGAAGCTAGTGACTTGGAGGACCCTCCAGTCCTACGTAGGGAGATCAGGGACCCTCAAGCCCTGACTCCAACTGTGATAGTCAGAGATGCTGCTTCCCTCACAGGAGGGTCCAGCACCTCTGCAATCACTGAGGATAGCCTCAGTGAAGGTGACCTCCTGCTAGCCAGGATGGCCAAAAGATTGGCTTTAGAGAGACAGCTCCTAGCCATAGAAAGGGAAAGACAAAAGATGGGTTTTGGTCCCCATCCATGGTGGCAGCAACATAAATAGGGTCAGAGATTCTCCTGACATGTTGAAAATCCCAAAAGGGATTGTAACTAAATATGAAGATGGTGATGACATCACCAAATAGTTCACAGCTTTTGAGAGGGCTTGTGCAACCAGAAAAGTAAACAGATCTCACTGGGGTGCTCTCCTTTGGGAAATGTTCACTGGAAAGTGTAGGGATAGACTCCTCACATTCTCTGGAAAAGATGCAGAATCCTATGACCTCATGAAGGGTACCCTGATTGAGGGCTTTGGATTCTCCACTGAGGAGTATAGAATTAGGTTCAGGGGGGCTCAAAAATCCTCGAGCCAGACCTCGGTTGATTTTGTGGACTACTCAGTAAAAACACTGGATGGTTGGATTCAAGGCAGTGGTGTAAATGAATATGATGGGCTGTACAATTTATTTGTGAAAGAACACCTATTGAGTAATTGTTCAAATGATAAACTACATCAGCATCTGGTGGACCTAGGACCAATTTCAACCCAAGAATTGGGAAAGAAGGCAGACCATTGGGTCAAGACTAGGGTGACCAAGACTTCCACACGGGGTGACCAAAAGAAAGGGGTCACAAAGCCTCCCCAGGGGAAGAGTGTTGAGACATCCAAAAACAAAAATAGTAAAGAGTCTTCTACAGGCCCCCAAAAACCTGTACAGGAGGGTGGGCCCAGAGCCTCTTCACAATCCAATTTTGGGTACAAGGGTAAACACTTTGATCCCAAAAAGGCCTGGTGTCGTAGCTGTAATCAGCCTGGACACCAAACTGGAGACAAGGCCTGTCCCAAGAAAAGTACCACTTCTAACTCCACTCCAGCTAACACTGGAATGGCTAGTCTCCAAGTGGGATCAACAGTGTGCCCAGAGCAAATCAGGTGTCACACTGAAGCTACATTAGTCTCTGAGGGTGGGGTGGATTTAGCCACACTGGCTGCCTGGCCTCCTAACATGCAAAAATACAGGCAGCAGCTCTTAATTAATGGGACAAGTGTAGAAGGCCTGAGGGATACAGGTGCCAGTGTCACCATGGTGACAGAGAAACTGGTTTCACCTGGTCAATACCTGGCTGGACAAACTTATCCATTCACCAACACTGACAATCAGACTAAAGTACATCCCATGGCTATGGTAACTTTAGAGTGGGGAGGGGTCAATGGCCTGAAACAGGTGGTGGTCTCCTCAAATATCCCAGTAGACTGTTTGCTTGGAAATGACCTGGAGTCCTCAGCATGGGCTGAGGTAGAATTAAAAACCCATGCAGCCATGCTGGGTATCCCTGAACTGGTGTGTGTCAAGACAAGGGCACAGTGCAAGGCTCAGGGTTCAGAAGTAGAGTTGGAGCCTGGAAAAAGGGCCCAGCCTACCAAGAGAAAAGGAAAGACAACTGGGAAACCAGCTGCAACACAACAACGAAAAGAAAACCTCTCTTCCCAGGAAGAAGTTCTGCCCTCTGAGGGAACTGAGCCTCTGGAGTTAGAACCTTATCAGGTTGAGCTCTTAGGCCCAGGGGGACCCTCAAGGGAGCAGTTGTGTAAGGGGCAAGAAACCTGTCCCTCTCTTGAAGGCCTTAGGCAGCAAGCTGCTGAAGAGTCCAATGGCAAGAAAACTGGAACACATAGGGTCTATTGGGAAGATGGACTCCTTTACACTGAGGCAAGAGATCCCAAACCTGGTGCCACTAGGAGAGTGGTAGTGCCTCAGGAGTTTAGGGAGTTTATACTGACCTTAGCCCATGATATTCCTCTTGCTGGGCATTTGGGACAAACCAAGACGTGGGAGAGACTAGTCAACCACTTCTATTGGCCCAACATGTCCCAGAAGGTCAAGGAGTTTTGTGTCTCCTGTACCACCTGTCAAGCCAGTGGTAAGACAGGTGGACACCCAAAGGCCCCCCTCATTCCACTTCCAGCGGTGGGGGTCCCCTTTGAAAGAGTGGGTGTGGACATAGTGGGTCCACTTGAACCTCCCACAGCCTCAGGGAACATGTACATACTAGTAGTAGTGGATCATGCTACTAGATACCCTGAAGCAATTCCCCTTAGGTCGACTACTGCCCCTGCAGTAGCCAAGGCCCTCATTGGTATTTTTACCAGAGTGGGTTTTCCTAAGGAGGTGGTGTCTGACAGAGGTACCAACTTCATGTCAGCATAACTGAAACACATGTGGAATGAGTGTGGAGTGACTTACAAATTCACTACACCATACCATCCACAAACTAATGGCCTTGTTGAGAGATTCAACAAGACATTAAAAGGCATGATCATGGGGCTCCCTGAAAAACTCAAAAGGAGATGGGATGTCCTCTTGCCATGTCTGCTTTTCGCTTACAAAGAGGTACCTCAGAAGGGAGTAGGGTTCTCACCCTTTGAACTTCTGTTTGGCCACCCTGTAAGGGGACCACTAGTTCTTGTAAAAGAAGGCTGGGAGAGACCTCTTCATGAGCCTAAACAAGACATAGTGGACTATGTACTTGGCCTACGTTCAAGGATGGCAGAGTACATGGAAAAGGCAAGTAAAAACCTTGAGGCCAGCCAACAGCTCCAGAAGTTTTGGTATGACCAAAAGGATGCAATGGTTGAATTTCAGCCAGGGCAGAAAGTCTGGGTTCTGGAGCCTGTGGCTCCCAGGGCACTTCAGGACAAATGGAGTGGCCCTTACCTAGTGCTAGAAAAGAAGAGTAGGTCACCTACCTGGTGGACCTAGGCACTAGCAGGAGCCCCAAGAGGGTGATCCATGTGAATCGCCTTAAGCTCTTCCATGACAGGGCTGATGTGAATCTGTTGATGGTAACAGATGAGGACCAGGAAGCTGAGAGTGAACCTCTCCCTGATCTCCTCTCCACAAACCCTAAAGATGGCTCAGTTGATGGAGTGATCTACTCAGACAACCTCTCTGGCCAACAGCAATCTGATTGTAGGAAAGTCCTGCAACAGTTTGCTGAGCTCTTTTCCCTAATCCATGGTCAGACACACCTGTGTAACCATGATGTGGACACAGGAGACAGCATGCCTGTCAAAAACAAAATATTCAGACAGTCTGTCCAAGTTAAGGAAAGCATCAAAGTGGAAGTCCACAAGATGCTGGAATTGGGAGTCATTGAGCACTCTGACAGCCCCTGGGCTAGCCCAGTGGTCTTAGTCCCCAAACCTCACACCAAAGATGGAAAGAGAGAGAGATGAGGTTTTGTGTGGACTACAGAGGACTTAATTCTGTCACCAAGACAGATGCCCATCTCATTCCAAGGGCTGATGAACTGATTGACAAATTGGGTTCTGCCAAATTCTTAAGTACCTTTGACTTAACAGCAAGGTACTGGCAAATCATAATGGCCCAAGGAGCAAAAGAAAAGACAGCATTCTCCACACCTGATGGGCATTATCAGTTTACTGTTATGCCCTTTGGTTTAAAGAATGCCCCTGCCACCTTCCAAAGGTTGGTGAATCAAGTCCTTGCTGGCTTGGAGTCCTTTAGTGCAGCTTATCTTGACATATTGCTGTCTTTAGCTCCAGCTGGCAGGATCACCTTGTCCACCTGAAGAAGGTTTTGAAGGCTCTGCAATCAGCAGGCCTCTCTATCAAGGCATCCAAATGCCAGATAGGGCAGGGAACTGTGGTTTAATTGTGTCACCTTGTAGGTGGAGGCCAGGTTCAGCCACTCCAGCCTAAGATTCAGACTATTCTGGACTGGGCAGCTCCAAAAACCCAGACTCAAGTCAGGGCATTCCTTGGCTTGACTGGGTATTACAGGAGGTTTGTGAAGGGATATGGATCCATAGTGACAGCCCTCACAGAACTTACCTCCAAGAAAATGCCCAAGAAGGTAATCTGGACTGTAGAATGCCAACAGGCCTTTGACACCCTGAAACAAGCAATGTGCACAGCACCAGTTCTAAAAGCTCCAGATTACTCCAAGCAGTTCATTGTGAAGACAGATGCCTCTGAACATGGGATAGGGGCAGTTTTGTCCCAAACAAACGATGATGGCCTTCACCAGCCTGTTGCTTTCATTAGCAGGAGGTTACTCCCCAGGGTGCAGCGTTGGAGTGCGATTGAGAGGGAGGCCTTTGCTGTGGTTTGGTCCCTGAAGAAGCTGAGACCATACCTCTTTGGTACTCACTTTGTAGTTCAAACTGACCACAGACCTCTCAAATGGCTGATGCAAATGAAAGGTGAAAATCCAAAACTGTTGAGGTGGTCTATCTCCCTACAGGGAATGGACTTTATAGTGGAACACAGACCTGGGACTGCCCATGCCAATGCAGATGGCCTTTCCAGGTTCTTCCACTTAGAAAATGAAGCCTCTCTTGGGAAAGGTTAGTCTCATCCTCTTTCCTTTTGGGGGGGGGGGGGGGGGGGGGGGGTTGTGTAAGGAAATGCCTCCTTGGAATGGTTACCCCCTGACTTTTTGCCTTTGCTGATGCTAAGTTTTGATTTGAAAGTGTGCTGAGGCCTGCTAACCAGGCCCCAGCACCAGTGTTCTTTCCCTAACCTGTACTTTTGTTTCCACAATTGGCACACCCTGGCATCCAGGTAAGTCCATTGTAACTGGTACCCCTGGTACCAAGGGCCCTGATGCCAGGGAAGGTCTCCAAGGGATGCAGCATGTATTATGCCACCCTGGGGACCCCTCACTCAGCACAGACACACTGCTTGTCAGCTTGTGTGTGCTGGTGAGGACAAAACAAGTAAGTTGACATGGCACTCCCCTCAGGGTGCCATGCCAACCTCACACTGCCTATGCAGTATAGATAAGTCACCCCTCTAGCAGGCCTTACAGCCCTAAGGCAGGGTGCACTATACCATAGGTGAGGGCACAAGTGCATGAGCACTGTGCCCCTACAGTGTCTAAGCAAACCCTTAGACATTGTAAGTGCAGGGTAGCCATAAGAGTATATGGTCTGGGAGTCTGTCATGCACGAACTCCACAGCACCATAATGGCTACACTGAAAACTGTGAAGTTTGGTATCAAACTTCTCAGCACAATAAATGCACACTGATGCCAGTGTACATTTTATTGTAACATACACCCCAGAGGGCACCTTAGAGGTGCCCCCTGAAACCTTAACCGACTATCCGTGTAGGCTGACTCGTTTTAGCAGCCTGCCACACTAGAGACATGTTGCTGGCCACATGAGGAGAGTGCCTTTGTCACTCTGTGGCTAGTAACAAAGCCTGTACTGGGTGGAGGTACTTCACACCTCCCCCTGCAGGGACTGTAACACCTGGCGGTGAGCCTCAAAGGCTCACCCCCTTTGTTACAGCACCACAGGGCACTCCAGCTAGTGGAGTTGCCCGCCCCCTCCGGCCACGGCCCCACTTTTGGCGGCAAGGCCGGAGGAGATAATGAGAAAAACAAGGAGGAGTCACTGGCCAGTCAGGACAGCCCCTAAGGTGTCTTGAGCTGAGGTGACTCAGACTTTTAGAAATCCTCCATCTTGCAGATGGAGGATTCCCCCAATAGGGATAGGAATGTGACCCCCTCCCCTTGGGAGGAGGCACAAAGAGCGTGTACCCATCCTCAGGGCTAGTAGCCATTGGCTACTAACCCCCCAGACCTAAACATGCCCTTAAATTTAGTATTTAAGGGATCCCCAGAACCTAGGAACTCCGATTCATGCAACCTAAGAAGAAGAGGACTGCTAAGATGACAAACCCTGCAGAGAAGACGGAGACACCAACTGCTTTGGCCCCAGCTCTACCGGTCTGTCTCCCCACTTCTAAAGACACTGCTCCAGCGATGCTCTCCCCAGGGACCAGCGACCTCTGAATCCCCAGAGGACTGCCCTGCATCTAGAAGGACCAAGAACTCCAGAGGACAGCGGCTCTGTTCACCCAAGACTGCAACTTTGTAACAAAGGAGCAACTTTAAAACTACTTGCGTTTCCCGCCGGAAGCGTGAGACTTGCTACTCTGCACTCGACGCCCCGGCTCGACTTGTGGAGAACAAACACTTCAGGGAGGACTCCCCGGCGACTGCGAGACCGTGAGTAGCCAGAGTCGACACCCTTGAGCCCCCACAGCGACGCCTGCAGAGGGAATCCTGAGGCTCCCCCTGACCGCGACTGCCTGCTCTCAGATCCCGACGCCTAGTAAAGACTCTGCACCCGCAGCCCCCAGGACCTGAAGGATCAGAACTCCAGTGCAGGAGTGACCCCCAGGAGGCACTCTCCCTTGCCCAGGTGGTGGCTACCCCGAGGAGCCTGCATCGCTGAAGAGACCCCTTGGTCTCCCATTGATTTCAATTACAAACCCGACGCATGTTTGCACACTGCACCCGGCCGCCCCCGTGCTGCTGAAGGTGTACTTTCTGTGTGGACTTGTGTCCCCCCGGTGCCCTACAAAACCCCCCTGGTCTGCCATCTGAAGACGCGGGTACTTACCGGCTGGCAGACTGGAACCGGGGCACCCCCTTCTCCATTGAAGCCTATGCGTTTTGGGCACCACTTTGACCTCTGCACCTGACCGGCCCTGAGCTGCTGGTGTGGTAACTTTGGGGTTGCTCTGAACCCCCAACGGTGGGCTACCTTGGACCCAAACTTGAACTACGTAGGTGGTTTACTTACCTGCAAAAACTAACAAACTCTTACTCCCCCCAGGAACTGTTGAAAATTGCACTGTCTAGTTTTAAAATAGCTATATGTGATTTATGTGAAAGGTGTATATGCTATTTTGCTAATTCAAAGTTCCTAAAGTACCTACCTGCAATACCTTTCATTTGAAGTATTACATGTAAAATCTGAACCTGTGGTTGTTAAAATAAACTAAGAAAATATATTTTTCTATACAAAAACCTATTGGCCTGGAATTGTCTTTGAGTGTGTGTTCCTCATTTATTGCTTGTAGATGTACAACAAATGCTTAACACTACTCCTTTGATAAGCATACTGCTCGACCACACTACCACAAAATAGAGCATTAGTATTATCTCTTTTTGCCACTATCTTACCTCTAAGGGGAACCCTTGGACTCTGTGCATACTATTCCTTACTTTGAAATAGTGCATACAGAGCCAACTTCCTACATTCAGCCTTATGTGTATCCAGCAAGCGAGCATGTGTTAAGGTAAGTAACCTGGAGTAAGCCTGCAGAGCTAATAATCTATTCTTGCCCTTCAGGTAATGTTTGTGCATTCAGAATTATCTCTGGTATCTCAGGAATACTTTGACAACCACGAGGATACAATAGATCATTTTCCTTAAGCGCTCTCTAAAGAGCAGGGCATATATGAGTACTTACCAGTTTCCCGGACAAGAACTTAAGCCACTGAGTAAGATAAAAAGACAGCAGGCAGCAGAGCAGGATTGCTGGCCCCTGCTCCCATCTGGGAAAAGACAGGCTTGCCTTTGCCACGCCAACAGCATATCTGCACTGCAGCTCTGTTTAAATATAAACTACCCGTAGCCAGTTGGATACCCCCAACTGCTACATTGCTAACGTCCAAAATAGTGTCTTGACATCAGAAAGGAGGCAAAAAGGATTCTAGAAGATGCTCTGCAGCAAAACTCCAACCACAAAGAAAACGCATATTAGAAATTACAGAACACCCCCCCAAAAGAACTTCTATCTGCGGTAAAACAAAAATCTAACTTGTCCTTCAATACAAGTTCTATGCCACATAAAGACAAAATATATATGTGCTAATAGCCCTTAACGATTAAAAAGGTTAAAAAGGTTCAGAGTTATTGTTACAAGGAAAACGATTTTCAGAGAGGTCAAAACAATTTCCAACGCAACTTTAAGAGCAATAATAGCAAAATAATAGCAATAGGGCCTTTACTACTTACACTCAATGCTGAGCAAGCAAAGGGTGCATTGCCTGCCCTTGAAATGCTCGATCAATCCCGAGCTACTTTGTGTGAGGGTGGCATTGACAAAATGGTCTTTGAGCTTTTTTATTTACAGAATGCACAGATGGGGCCCTCAAGTGTGATGTCAACCGCTGTAAGGACATTCCAGTATTGCTTTGTTTATGTTTAGCTGTTAACAGAGTTCCCTAGGACAACACCATGCCTTCTTTTGGGGCCATCTTACCAGACATTTTATATGGTCCTTGCAGTCAGTTTGAGGGCAGTATTTCTTTCTCATACTGGTTTAGCTTTTTTGTTGTCCTTTGTATTTTTCTTAGCACTGTCTCAGACTAATATTAATTATCTGATGATGATGATGGTAAAATTATAGTGGATCAAACCACCATCGACATATAATGCAGACCAGTTTAAATGATAATAAATTGAAAGACACAGAGTGTGTATATATTTTGTGGATTGTGATACGTACACTGTGTAATCTACATAAATTTATCACTCTTATCTGCGCACCGAGCACGTTTTTCACCTGTCACTCATGTACATAAATTGTTTGTTGCTTCATTATTTATCATTGAAACTTTGTTTGGTCATATTTCCTTTGAGATTACTGAGTATCACAGTTACCATAGAGACCACTGGACCGTAGAACTAATTGCTTCAGCTCCCTAAGGAATCCAGGGTCTCCCTTGTGTTATGGGACATCACTTTCTGTTTTTGACTCTATGGAGCCAATAAAGATCAGAGCTAACAGTGAGCAGATTTATAAATTGGGATCTTTGTAGGCGGAAAAAAAAGCCTATTTCACAGACCGGGAAGGAGAGTGACTCCGTGAGGAATAGGCTGTTAGAGTATCCACCGTTAAGAGCGCTAGAGAAGGTAAGTAACTTGGCCATCTGATGAATACATCTAACTGCAGATTCCTCACCTTGTGAAATGTACCCCTCCCAGGAACTGGATTTATGGAATGGCTCAGACCAGAAATTCCTGCAGGAATTAACAGGCAAAGTGTGTCCCCTGACGAGCCTGGCTCCCAAAGAAGAAGTGCTTTGTGAACGTGTGTACTGATGCCCAAGTAGCAGACTGACAGATATATACACCATGCACCCCAAGCGCAATGCCATAGTAGCAGCCTGTGCTCTGGTGGAACGAGCCCTTAAGCCCTCTGGGGGTTGCTTCTTAGGAATGATTTTCCCTCCAGACCCGGTGAACTTGCCTGTATAAAGTCATTAACTGCCAGCAACACCCATGTTTGCTTCTCCATACAAGATATACTAAGCAGTGCCAAATAAAGATATTCAATGTGCAGAGCACAGAATGGTGTTGAATAGTTTATTCATTTAATAGTAGACTACCAATTCAATCAAACGTTCAATCAACATTTTGTACAATATGAGCAAATATGAAATTCTCAAGAGAAGAGAAAAACAATGGAAAGGGGCAGTGGGGCAATTATTCATATATAAATAACATTCAGATACATCCATGCATTTTGTTTTTTAAAGTTCATTTCAGGCAGTTTTTTTGCAAAAAAATTACAATACTCGTGTTATGGAAATCAGTGAAGAAATCTGAAAAAGAAAAAGAAAATGGGTACAGGGTTTTTTTCAGTTAGGGTTTTACCACCTCTCCAGGTTAAAGGTTACAAATGAGTGCAGCTGCTCTGTTCTACACTTGCTGCATTTTACTGACAGACTGCTCGGTTGGAGGGAGAAGAAGCCAAGTACAGTTGCGACTGCCAAGTACAGTTGCAGTTTGCTGAAACTGAAAAATTAAAGACTTTAGAAAAGATCAACTTAGTCGTAAATGACCACTTCTGGTTACTCCCTTTTAAGAAGTAAAGTGAGGAATTCAATCTGACGAGACTGCTTACCACCACAGATGGAATATGGGTTGCATAATGATTAAAAAAAACTGTCTGGAGCTAGGAGGATGGTCTAAAGAGTTCAGTGAATGTGTCCAGAAGAGGCGAATTAAGGTGGGTTTCGTCCAAATCTCCAAAACCAGAAGATAGTCAGCTAGCACACAATGACACCCAAACCCTGCCTCCAATTGGAAATGGGTCTTTCTTTTTAGCATATAGCTGAAAGGCTTTCAAAAGATGTTACATAATATAGTGGGAGGGATGCAATAACGCCTGCAAAGAAGAAATGCTCCTGGACTCTTCAGGGAGTTTTCTCAGATAAGTTGGTTTATTACTCGAAAAAGGACACATGACAGCGAAAGCCACAACCATCCAGATCGAGAGCCAGTCACCAACTGAAGGCCGACTGAAAACTCGAACACAGAGTGTTGAGCAACGCTGCAAGGATCGAGAACACAAATATTAAAAGGAAACATGGCACGTGAAAGTAACACCGATAAAAAGACATTTCAAAGAAAACATAGCATTAAAAAGAAAACACATTACACAAAGCATATTAAACATAACTTTGAGTTCTAATTGCACAGGTCTTCTGCAAAACAGAGGCTTTACTAAAAAAAAAAAAAAAAACACTGACCACCAATCCCAAACCCTCCAAAGTTCTTCTCATCTCATGTACATGCTGACTAGACATCTTTAAGCAACCTCTTGCGTGAATCCTACAAGCCAAGATTCAACCGATGGTTAAGATTTACAAAAAGCCATAAAAATACAGCTCTGTATAGTTAGATTTTTTCAGAGGGTACTACTTCCCATTTTATAAAATAAACTGGCTTGAGTTGAAACTAATATAGGGTTTTAGTGTTTTGAATACAATAGCTAATCCTTAAGAAGTACTGACTAAGTCAACATATTTAGTTTTAGGATGGGTGGAAGAATGTATGATTCAGTAACCGGACTTGTTGGTAGTCTCGGTAGAGAGCAAGAGGTAGTATAACCATGGGATACCTGTATATTCCTGAGCAGATGTAGTTCCATCTGGTACTAATAATAGGGAGCAAGGGTCCATCATGTCTCAAGTTTCCCAGAGTGGGCGCTGAGGTAACCGTATACTACATTATAGTGTTGTTCTGCTGGGACCCAGTCATCTTATGTTTAATCATGGCTCTTCAGTCGTAAACAGCTCAGGAGTTCATGCAATAGCCAGAACCTCTGTGGAGGCAGCAGCCAAGCATGTGTAGCCAGACCACCCCAGAAGAGAGGCAAACAGTAAGGTGAGTCAAGGGCCAACGCTTAGAATATTCCCTCCATGTGGAACAGCCTAGACTTTAGATCGCTCTGATTTCACTGAGGGCAGTGCCCAGCCAGACAGGGGGCCCAGACGCATGAGTCAAAGCACAGTTAAGACCTCATCAACTCCCCACAGCGTCACAGAGGCCAGCGCTCACCAAGGGAGATGATGGCTAGGAAATTAGGTCCTCGTCCCACTCGTCAAAACATGCCCTCTGCAGCATGCTCCTCCGCATCTGGGTCAACTGCAGTCCATCATCGTCCTCATCCACAAGGCAGCCAACAACACAAATGCCATCTTTTCAAGCACAGTGTCCCCCACAGGCCTGAACATATTTCCAAGTGCAGGCCAGGCTCACCTATTGAGCCCCTCTTCATCAGAACGGGCTGGCCTCGAACAAATTAGGGTACAAAGGGGCCTCTGTCCACTCCAAATGCCCACAGCTACCCCCTGCCGGGCACCAACCACGTCTCAGCCCCCTTCCAGCACCATCAGTGGTGTGCCACTACTGTTCTGCACAGACTCCTCTGTTCCTGCAGTTTCAAGCTGGAAGCGGTCCAGGGCCTCATCTGCAGGCCCCAAAGAGAGCACCAGCCCATAGCAGGCTGCAGCATCAGTCCTGGCTGAAACCATTCATCGCACCTAGCAACCAACTCTGTCTGCTCTCCACTGGTGGTGAAAGAAGGGACCCAGGCCACTGTCTACAGCTCAGGCCAGTAGGCACGCAAGTTTCCCCACTGGCATCTCTCCGCCGAGGGGGTGAATCCAGTATCTGTGCACGAGGCAGTCACAGGCCTCCAGTCTCTATGCTGGACAGCCACTGCAATTCACAGTTATATACAGAGTGTCAGTCACAGGGAACTGCATCAGAGGAGACTCCTTAAATGACTGTGATGTGTAAAATAAAGGAGGATTATACAGGATATTATTGGGGAGTTTCAAAGCATTTTAGGAACACGTCCTGGTGCCATCTTGCTAAGCCATGCCCTCATTACTTTTTTACATTAAATAACTGGCAATTAATTATGCTAATTATTTAATCTACTAAATGTATCTTAATTATGTTATGTTTTTGTTAATTATTTGGTCAGTGTATTTAATAACATTTTGAAAAGCTTTTGTCATCAATTTCTGTTGTAATTAATAATTAGCTTAATATTGACAATATTATATGTTTTACTTTTTTGCTAATGGATTTGTGAGTAGTAGAGAGGGAATTGTATTTATTTTAAATATTTTTAATTTGTTTATATTTTAATTTTGTAAAATTACATTTTCTTATTATGTTTATTTTTATTTCTCTATAATAAATGCATTTTTATTTAAAATATGATTCAATTATTTAATTTTGTTGAGTACTACTACATCACAGCGCTGGAGAGCAGACCTTAGGGAATGGGAAATTGTCGAAGAGAGGAGGTTGAAGATAGCTTGAAATGACGAAAACACCAAACAAGATATAGAAATATGGAGTGACATGTTGGATGACCTAGGTGAACAAGAATTTCCAGGGTCCAAGCTGCCCTCAAAAACCAAAATTGCAGTCCTGGAGAGGTCCCAAGATGAACCATTAGACCCAATGGAGAGGAGTTGATAGCCTGGAGGCAGTAACAGTACAAAAAATATCACAAACATACAAACTCCTAAACTCATCCTCTTTGAACGGGTGGGAAGGCAGGCATAGAGGGTAACCATACACACCATGATAGGTGAGATCACCCACACGTCCCGAAAAAACTATGTTGTCCCTGAATGACCCAAGATCTGAATAGACTGTACTCGGAATAGCCATGGTTATGGTTACAGCTGTTACAATGATCTCATTGTCTACTTGTTAACCTTTGTAAGACATTGCATTGCAAATAAGTTGGTGGTCTCAGGAGAATTTGTCATTACAGACCACACAGTGGGGAGTCACCCTGATGAGCCGCTAACCCCCCCCCCACGAAGCCATGACATCACCTCAGACAGATGATACTTTGCAGTCCAGGACTGTTGTGCCAGAATATGGGGTTTGTTATGTAGCACATAATGGGTGAGACTGAGAAGAAGGCATATTCTTGATTTGTAAATGTTGACTCTGCCTACATAATATTTCACTGAGATATACACCTGTATTGTTGGCAATATGAAAACGTTAATAAAGATACATTTAAAATAATTGTTAAGTATTCAAATGTTTTTAAAAGGTTAGGAATTGGAATGGTATATCTGGCCAACTAACACCTTTCCTACTGTTTCTAAAACTGGAGTGGGAATAGTAAATGTAACCCTCTAAAGTGAAATATTTTCCCTATTGTTTCTTGGAATTGAGTAGTAAATCGAACCTTTCCAAAATCCAAACTTTTCCTGTTTTTGCTTAGGCTTGAGTTAGAATAGTAAATTTGACTTCTTCAAAATCCAACACTTTGCTGTTTATTTTGGATAATGATTTTTGTATTTACTGTTTATAAAATGCAATATAATGTATTGTTGATGAATTTGTTAGCTTTATTTTTTAATAAAGTTTGATATTTTATAAATATTAACTATTATTTTAAAATTATTGTGAACATTTTAAATATAATATATTTGTTTTAATTAATTTGCAATACAACTATTTTTCATTGCATTATTTGCAGAATCATATTTTAAATCAATTAATTATAATGGTAAATATGTTTTAACAATATTCCACGTTACAATAAACTGGTGAAAATGTTTTGTCATACAATCCTATAGGTACAAATAGAGAAAAGCAGGGAAGTGAGATTGACAAGAAAGCCATCTAATCATCAGCAAGGGCTTACTCTGTGAAGAACTGTATAAAATGACACTGTCCATAGCAAGACTGAAAAAGGCACAAACTGCTGCATAATAAGAACCATCACACCACAGTGGTGTAGGAGGTGAGGAAAAAAATAAATTGTTTTAGAGGAAAGAAAGGTAGCCATTGCTAACGATATCAATTTTAAGTCTTACTTTTTAAGGATAAAAGGATCAATAGTCTAGTCCCTCAGTATTTATTAATCAATGTCCTGTTCTCAATTATACATTCACCCGTTCTAACAAAAGTATTAATATTACAAAACATTCAGCTTTACAGATATTTGAAGAAATGCTTACCCTCTGTTCCAGTGCTGACTGTGTTTGTTGTCTTAAAAGAGCTTTAAATGGCCCCCCTTCTTTTCCACCACTGCCACTTCCCATTCCTAAAGAATATTGGCATAAAAAACATCCAAAGAAATGAGTGTTACACAGGTTTAATTCTGACTCTCTTTGTGCTTGATAAATGAATGTAAAAAAATTCAAGTAATGGATGTTTTTAATAAAAACAGCGAAGGATGACTGTTTTGCCCAGGTTGAAAGTTAATGTTATTAATCAAATACTTGTATACCCTGCCTAAGCTAATGTTACTAATCAATCATTTATATACCCTGCTTAAGCTAAATATTCAGTACAAGAACACACACAACAAATGTGCTCACAATTTAAGGGGCAGCTAATGTTGCCCACCACAGAGCCCCTTAATTCCCTTAAATGACTGAATTATTTCTATAGAAACGTCTCCTAACCTATTACATCTGCTGATTCTACAATCCCGCATTTGCCAGCTTGCAAGATTAGTATGTCATGTTCCTAAATTCATCTAATGAGAATTCATGTGGCATGCACTGCGAGTGGTACATATGTCTTTCCCAGTGTTGAATATCTTAAGGGGTAAATTCTTATAATGTAGCCCCTCTAAAGGTTAGAGTTCACAGTCCATTATGAGCTCTGGTATGGATAATTTAATTAAATTGAGACTTTCCACATGCAGACAATGGGTCTGTACATTTGGTACACTACAACCATACAGAAGAAATGGGAAAGTCTCAAGTATCTAGAATTTTTTTGTTGACTTTTATATGACTGAATGCTAATTAGCATGCAGCATTCAGTACTTTAGTTTGCAAACTGTCACTGGGTTTTCTCCTGATATGTTGCACTTTCAGCACTATGAATAACATTACACAGTGTGATTCTAAACGGTGTACATTTGCCTTTATAGTCAACAAATAAGACTCCGTAAAAAACCCTTCACAAAACGATGAAAATATATCCATAGTCATCAGTGATCGTTGTAGATAGAACCAACATTAAAATAAGTCTTGAATATAATATTTTCCTATCCATTGTACCTTTTCTCAATCACATCTATCACTCGAACTATGCTACAGTAGCTATTTAAAAAAACAGTCTTCTAAGGCAATACACAAATTACAAAAAAAGTGATTTCTTCTGCTACAAAAAAAATAAATAAAGAACATTATTCTTGCCTCTTACCTTTTGGAACAATGATGTTTACTCTTAGCACAACTCAATAGGTACTGGTGGACTAAAGACAAAAACCTATAAACTAACACACTTCACACAGGGAGCTCTACTTTGTGAAGTAAAATAAGGAATGGTTACATATCGTGTAAATGAAATATTACCCAACTAAAGAACTTAGCAAAGGGTGCTCTAACTAACTACTAGGAAACACGAAGATACTACAACATTTTTAGCTGTTCTTGGATAAGGAAACAATAAAATACTAGTATGTGACTGGACCCTTGGTTTGCTTTGAACAACAGTACCTTTATAAGAACTGAACAAACATTGAATGCACTTTTAAAAGGAACTACATAATATTAAATCAGGCTGGTGAAATTAATAAGCATAGCTATAAAACAAACTGCAGTGCAGAACAAAAGTTAACTACGGACAAAAACAGAATACTGTACTTAGTACGCAAATTTTAAATGGTAATTTGAGGCTGGGTTTAGACAGGGAAGGGCAAATTACACTACATACTGATAGATTTTTTGGCTGAGGAAATATCCTGTTCAGATTTCATTCTATCTGAGAAACAGAAAGAACTATAAGCTAAGACAGCAGTTACAAAAGCCGAAATTCGACAGAAATTAAGAAAAGGTCAACATTTATAATATCTGAGCCAACAGCTAGTGGCATCTCCAACAAGAGAAATTGGAAATGTCACATGCAAAACACAGCGCAATGAAATGCAAGACCATATGATGAGAACATGAATATATGATTAAGAGCAGTTTAGTTTGGGGATTTTAGCTAAGTGTCAACAACATATGCAGATAATTATGGTATGTTTCATTTGACAACTACGAAATTTCCATGCTAATGGATTTAAAGTTTAACATATTCACTAATAAAATATAAAGCTGAAATCCATTGGCAACTGAACTAGAGAGAGGCAAAAGGTTATGCATGAACTAAATAGTGGGATAAAATACGTGTTGGCGGTCAGCTTGAAGCTTTGAAGATTAAAAAATATATATATATATACATATACATATATATATATATATATATATATATATATATATATATATAATTTAGCGACTGTACAGTAATCTCCAACACATGCTAAGTCTACAAAATATTAAACGTAGCTCAAAATCATGCTTTTTTAATTTGATTCCAAATGCCATGTTATTTGTGTTAGAACAGTAGAAGTGTCATGCAGAATTACAATTATGATGTGGTGTAAAATAACTGCTGTTGTTTAATTCCACAACAAAAAATAGGTAGCAAAATCGATTTGAATATATTGTTGCAGAATGCTCCTACCAGCCAGATGCAGCTCGTCGCTGAAAGAAATGGATTTCCTCATAACAGGGCTGACATGGCTAGTGTGAAGGGGGTTTAGACTAGACCCCAAGATGAGGGCATGCGTCTTTCTAAGGTCTGGAGACACACAATAGAGATTAGGGGAGCTGGGACACAGGAAAATCCTAGGCCCCAGTGAAAGGAAGGGAGCTGTTGAAGGAAAGCGGCAGAGAAAAGATGCAGATTCAGGAGATGAAAACTGAAGAACAACAGGAATAAAAGAAAAGAATGGTGAATCAACAAAACAACAAAAACTACAGAAGAGATTTATCAAGTGTGTACAGTGCTGTTTGTATGAGAAACACCACTAATGGTTACAAAATGAGAACAAAAATACAGCACAATGGGGATGAAAGGCACGTTATCAAAAATCAGTTCATGAACTAGTATATTTGTGATGCCCGTGGTAAAGTATTCAAATTATCATCTCACATTTTGAAACTGCAATGGCAGCTAAAAATTAGTGGCAAACATCACAGAAAAATGCCATTAAATCCAAAATCTTTGTCAAAGTCTAATGGAGAGGTTTATTTGTTTTCCAGAAGATAAATCTACTGTTTCATACTTATGTGTCTAAAATGAGCTATTTTTATTTTTCTAAGCCTACCAATTTTTGTGTTATATTATCGAAAGGTGAAATATTCTAGAAATTAAAAGTAGAATCACATGTACATTGAGTAGCACAAATCAATATATAACACATGACAATGGTAAATCTGCAATAATCATTTAGGAAAATATAATTAAATGTAGATAGAGCTGTGGACTACCCTTGTATTAAGATATCAAGAAACACCTCTAAGATCTGATTTCACATGTATCAAGAGTAGTGGGTCAGCTTGTGTAGCAATATTTTGTTAAACTATACAATTAAGATTAGCCATCAAATGTCTTGCAATTTGCCTCACCCAATTAGTGTGACTAGAAGGCTACTGTATTCATTCCCAAGAGGAACATCCATATTTATAGGTGTACAGTTGTCATCTCTGTTGTTGATGCTGCATGGTACTCTTTCGGGTCAGTTCACAAAGATTTTACTGTGCAGGCCTTACTGAGTAGGTGGCTAACAAGTGTAGTACTCCTGGCTTACTCATGAATGACAGGTGTAAGCAAACAGAAAACCACTACTGCTATTACTACTAAAAGAGATGGTAAAACTATTTTTGTGAACACGTAATCAACATAATAGAATTCTTAGAAAAATAATTGTAAAGTATTAGAGTTTACTTCAGGCATCACACTTGAGATATGTCGTCTAGAAGTATATTTATGGGCCTACTTGTCCTTGCAGACTGCCAGATCTCAAAACTATTCCTGATTCCACACTTATCCAACAAACACAGCCTGGTAGTTATTTGCACAGAGTTTGATTTTAACATAATTGTATAGTTAATTCACAATGATATAGGAGTGCTGTTTGTGCTACTGCTACCGCCACAGGCAAGGCTGAAAGTTCATAGGTTATTTATTTGTTAAGTTTCGTTTGGAGGCACAAGCAGAAATCAATACTTAATGTGATGCTTGGTTATTTTCACAATTTGTTTGTACATTCAAATAATTTGCAGTATTTGCTGGGGACTTTAACCTAAACTTCTAAGATGGCTAACTGTAGCATTAACACTAGACAAGACCTGCGGAAAACATGTCCCTATATACGTAGGAGGCATTCATTTTAGAACCCATTTATGATGAATCATATTGTTGTCCCAACAACTTGCAGTCTGTTATGCAAATACACTTGATGAGTATGCCACTACAACATAGTGTGTGACTGCTCTATAAAACGTACGTGCACATTGCATGGTCTCCATACCTAGCGCCCTATTGTCTCTTATATTAACGCAAACTTTTTTTTTTTTTTTTTAGATTAGACCACCCAGTGTCTGTGCTTTCTATAAAACCCTATAATATAAATTCCACTTTACTAATTATTATTTTCAGACGTTCTAATTGCTACGCATTTTGCCAATCACTGTGCGGTAAATATCTACTGTAATCTAAACACCCACCTGAAAAACACAGTAACTACATTTTTTATTTTTTTATTTTTTACAAAGGTACAAGGGACCCACACTAACTCTTTTCTACGACTTATTTGATGTATAATTCAAAGAGCTATAATGCAAAACTGTTTTTTGGGGAATTGTGGGAAACTGACAGTGCTAGCAAATTTACATAGATCGAATGTTTAAATCCAATATTCTTGTAACATAAAAACTATATTGCTTATTT
The DNA here is from genome assembly GCF_031143425.1 of Pleurodeles waltl. Classification (NCBI taxonomy): domain Eukaryota; kingdom Metazoa; phylum Chordata; class Amphibia; order Caudata; family Salamandridae; genus Pleurodeles; species Pleurodeles waltl. The sequence goes on from NC_090442.1 coordinate 377,118,426, forward strand.
AGAGTGGGAGTAAAACATGACGCTTCTGGAAAACAAAAATCATGTCATAACTGCAAATCTATTCTTCATACTGTACTTCACACAGTACAACAGATCACATTCGTGTTTGTTGTTCCATCACTGAATCATATTTTAGATAAAATATGGTTAGCATAGCCTTTGTGGTCCTCTAGAATTCTGAAATATCAAATACATAAGAATACATTTTCAGTGCAAGTACTGCAGAAAAAAAAACATTCAAACACCTTTTCGGAAATATGGAGATGGCAGAGAAAAGTAAAAAAATCAGCTCTGTTCAGGACTTATTTTGCATCAAATGTTTATTTCCTTCGTGAATACAGGGTAATAACAATCTTGAAATGCCAAAAAATGCAACTGCTCAACGGAATAAAAAGATTGATAATTGAGGATTACCGATTCAACAAACGTGTTTATATCTCCGAAAATATAACTTGTTATGTTACCCTTTGCAACTAAGCTCCTTGCATCAACAACGAATGGGTCAACTGTCGCCTTTTGGGACCTACTGGAAAATGAGGCAACGACAAATGTTACTGAGGATACATGTATGGCACCTCTTCACTGCGCTCACACTTGGATCCATGAATCATTCAATTCTCTGTTACCTAGCACGTTGTTTAAAACGTAACCAGAGCTTTACGAAGGAGTGTATCCATATGCTTAATTTGTGCTTTTGCTTATCAGTGCTGGGTCTCTGGGACATATTTCTCAGTCCCAAAAACAAATATCTGACAGCAGACCTAGGAGCAATATCATGCTGCACTAGTGTTTTGTCAAGTCGCATTTGCTCTTCTACACCTCCCTACCCTGGTAATAACCTGTATCTCAAAACACATTCTAGCCTGTCTTAAGCAATGCACGTAGCAGTCCAGCCGATTAAAAAGCTCCCACCAGGAAGTATGTACTCCATCAGATACTCCCTCCAGTACAATCAAAACATTGCAAAGGACTTAGAAATGCTTGCAAGCTGTGTTGCAGTAGTCAACCGCACATGAGCTTAATCAGGGGGCCAAACTGCTGGCAACATTCATTCAGCTGCATTAACTTATGTTCTGGCGTTCCTTCTATCTGCAAGACTGGAGAAGTGCAGTCTGCGCAGCTGCACAACACCAACGTACTGGTTTAGTTGCTTCCTATGTCTACATAACACAAAACAATTGCTTTATGCACAGGCATTCAGCGGTCAGCCACATACACAGCAGACACATGATGGACAACATGATGAGCTTTTAAAAATGAGGCGATGGGTCTTCCCAGGGTGAGATTGTTAAAATGTAATAGTGAACCTCAATTCTGGAATACTGAACAGCTGAATGAAATGCAAGGTAAAAGTGAGATACTTTGAAAGGGCAAGGCATGTACAGAACATACTGTACATGCATGTACAGAAGAAACTGCTGGATGTGCTGCAACCTCCAGGACAAAACTGAAGTACATTGGCAGAGCAGTGGATTGTGTCGATGCTAGAAAACATGGATGTGCTTGAATCTGCACGTCAGTTCTTTTTAAGAGCAGTGCACTGTCATTATTACTGAAATAGCTGGATGAGCTGTAACATGAAGTTCACAATTGAACCACCTTTAGCTCAGTAATGACAATCTTGCTGAACTACATGGAAGTGTTGAACCCTTTGATTAATTATTATGGAACATTGATAATAAAACGTATAATCTCAGTGCAGTCAAACGTCGAGAAGGTCAGGATTGAGTTATGTTAAATAAGCCTTATATGTGGTAGTTGTATCTGTTACAGGTCAGCAAGTAGTAATTTCTATATATGGTTTTTAGGGTAGGAAAGAGTATGATGTCATAGACAGTGGTATTTAGAAGCACTGGGAGCCTTAAGCCAAAAATCTGATTTGGGCCCATTCTCTGTTTTTTTCTTTAACACAAATTAGGCAATCAGCTTATAAAAGGATAGTCCTTAAGGACTGACCTCACAATGAATTTTATTATCTTATGGTCTGTACCCTTAGTTCCCATTATATGGGGACATTTTAAATGAGAAGACCAAAGACAAGTCTTAAACTCAGCTAAGTTAAACATTTGGACGCCCTTTATGCAATTTAAAACACTGCACCAAATATTTTTCCTACATTTTATTTACTCCACCATAAACCTAATTATCATTAATCACCATTACAGCTACCAAAATAACTGGAAATTCAATATTCATTAGTTCCTTGATATCATGCCAGAAAAGGTTAGTATATTTCACAACAATTAAGGATGATTCGAAATCTAGTTACTCTTTAGATCCACAGAATGTAATGTGCTCCCTAATACATTTCTCCAGCACCTCTGTCTTAATTCAAGCACTGGGTATTGATATATATGTGGTAAGATCTGAGCTAAGCTTCTTGAACTGATTTTCTAGGACCATTACCTGGAGGAAGTGTATGCTATTTTAAATTGCTATTGCATTAAGAGAGCTCTGTCAACCTAGGGTCCTGCAGTTATCAGATTTACAGCAAAGCTGCACAATGGCACCCTGCACTGCAGATCTAGCTAAAAAGTTGCTTTCCCAGTTCATTTCTGCATCACACTGAAAATGAAGTCTCATTGCAAATCTGTCGGATAAAGTGAGCTCCACACTTGTATATGAAAATGAATTGTTAATACATTTGGTTTCAAACCATTTAATTTATGTACTTTGAAAAAAATGAAATCTCAAATGAGGAAATTACTTTTTAGTAAAGCATTTCTCTTATATCAAAGAAAGGCTTCTTTAAAAATATTTGGGCTTCAACCGCTGGTGAAATTTCCTAGTTTGCCCATCATTCTGATAGCGTGCCAAACATGATAACAAAGGGGATAAACAAACAAGTAATAAAATAGGAAACATAAAAAAATATAAAGTGGGTGGAAGCACCTTACCAGTTTTGGGTGTCAAACTCAAATCTGTGTCAGAAGAAGAGGACTGTCGGCTGTAGGACTTGGAAGGTGAAAAGGAATAGGTTTGGTTTTTCAGAGGGGTGGAGGGTCCTGATGAATGAGTATTGGGGTTAGGATCTTCACTGAAGGGAACCCTGCCAGAAGAAGGTGGAAACACGTTCAGTAATCCTGCCCCAAAGGGACTGGATGACAATGGCATGATCCAAAACTCTCACCCAGGGCAGCACTTATTTTTCCTACGTGAGATTCAGGAGTTTTAGGCATAAAGTTAGAAAACATGTCTACACAATAGCCATTTCCAGAGAAAAGTTATGTACATCAACATTTAAAACCGCTAAGAAAGCCAATTTAAAAAAGCATGAAATGCCAGACAAACCAGAAAGAATAAATATGAAAAATACAAAAATGAAATACTTTAAAAAAATATATGATTCTATTTTTTTTTTTTTTTTGGTCAAATGATCTGGAAAACACAAATAAAAAGAGGGAACAACAAAAATAAAGACGTTTCCTTATCCGATAGCATCAAAATGCCACAGCTAAAAACAAAGCCACGGACAGCAAATCCTAGGAGGTATTACTACAGCATAAGGTTCTTCTCTAACAGCAGACTTTCTACTTACCTGTTCTTTAGCGAGGTCTCTTCCACAGATCCACATACACATACGCCCTTAGTTCAGGACCTTTTACTAGGTGCTTAAGATTAGCAGGATTTCAGATTGCAGAAATCCAAAATTTCCAACACTTCCACGAAAATAAAGTGAAAATGCGCTATATGATTGAGAAATATTTTTGAATAAACCACTTGAAATTCAGACTCCTCGTTTTTGGGATAGGGTTACTTCTAGTAAAAGCATAATCAAATCTGTGGAACAGACTTCTTAATCACTCGTTCATATATGCAACTATTCTCTTTAATTTAGCAGTTGGTTTCTATATGACAACAGTGCACTCCCAGTTAGAACAGGAGGGAGAGAGTAAAGATGAATGGTACCTGCCTACACTGCCTGCCTGCCTGCACTTTGCGAAAAGTATGTCTTTGGCCTGCCTCGTCCCTGTTCCTGAGCTTGTGCAGTCTCGTACCAGTGAAGATGAGAGTGGGAACAGACACAGAGAAGTTCTGAGTAAGTCGTGAGCCAGTAGCAGTGTGAATAGGGCTGTTGTGAGTCGAACGGCATCCATGGCTTGGCGGATGTACCAGCGGAGACCTGAGAGAATCGGTGGCCAAGATGGAAGAAAAAAAAACAATGTATACAACAAATTGCAAAGTTATATGTTAAAATTGAGTTCAGGGAAAATTAATTAGCGGTCACTTCTTTAAACCATTCATATGAGCATGCAGACAAAATTATAAATGAAAAAAAAAGGGGTAAAAGCAAAGAATTAACAAAAGCATTTCAGACTAGGTAAGCAAAATCATCTGCAGCAGGTTGCTACTAATGATAGAGTCTACCGTGTTTACAGTGAATTTTAGTCTCCATTTCCCGTTAAACCAACTACTCTTATCAAAATAATTACTTTCCGTAATTATGAAACAATATGAAAAAATCAATTATGCATAAGTGCCTGAAAATACTAAGCATCAAACACAAATAGCTCAAGATACAAATTAATATGCTGAAAGCCTTAAACATGATTTTTTTTAAACTTAATTGCAATTCAATAGAATCTGGGTTTTTCCTAACCGTGAAATCTGCAAGGAAAATCTTAGAAGGGAAACTTATGTATCAAGTACTACAAGCAAACATCAGGTACCCAAGTTGGTTTCAATCACAATTGGACTGCACAAAGTAAGCATACTTAATGTCTTAATTATATATAAACATGGGAACTATGGCATTTAAAGTGTGAGAGGCAGTACTTTAAAAATAGTTCCTACGAAGGTTACTCTGGGCCCTATGCCCACCACCCGAAAGAAATGCTGAATGGCTGCGACTGAAGTGAAAAAGTAACACATTTTTAAGCTAGCCCGCAAACTGTTCAAATTGTTCAAACTAAATCAGAAATGTGCGGTCGCTAATCTGATATTTTTCATGTGCAATTGACACTCTCCTTTTTGTATTTACAAGGGATTCTGTACCCTACCTAATATCACCACTATAACAAGCTACCAACGTTCCTACAACAACCGACAGAAAAAGAGGAAAAAGCCCCTAATTTCAGTGGAGAGTAAATTAACAAGCCTTTATGACTTTTTTCAGTAGATATGAGGCACATAGAGTAGATGACAGACGATGTGTGCACGATTACAGGAAATGGGTGTCAATGCACATTTGAGGGGAAATGGTAGGTGAATTATATCAAAATTAATGAATGTTCCAGTTCGGTCCTTCCCATTTGGATTTTCAGAGAGGGCAGCATGCCAAAGAAAGCCTGCATATAATTGAAAGCATGGTTTGAGTATTTTCCAGAACGTGTTTATATTAATTCAATTGGCTCTGCTACAACTTGCTGCTTTCCTAATCATCTCAAGCACCACTTCCTGCAAGATTGTATCCACTTTTTTATGATCAGGGAGTGCTGAGTATAGTCTTCGATTATGTTATCAAGCTGTCTGTTTCTGCCCACATTCGTCTAGGAGCCTAAGATGGTGTTGAAGCTTCTGCTGTGGAGGGGTTAGATTGTCAGAATCCGAAACTTTGTTCAAGTCCAAGGCATGGGAAAATCTCTGGCCAATAGTGTAGCTCAGGCGAGAGGTGGAGGCAGGGGGACAGGATGGCGTTTTTTACTATATGAAAGGACCAAATAAGCAGGAGATTATATCAGCTCATGTTCCACAGTAGTGTGAGATACAAGAGGATTTATCACAGATAGAATTTTTTTTTTCTTTTTTTTTTTTTTTTAAAAGACCACGGAAAGTACATTCCTTTCCTGAACATTTCCTACAGATACTTGTCCATTCTCACCCACACTGGCAAGCATCCATCTATTGTTACTTCTGTTCACCCGCCTGAAAAACAAAATGTCTCCATTAACTTTAATGGGGTCACCCGCTTTTCAAACTTATATTACCCTCTTAAAGTGATTTACCACTCATTCACCTTAAAAGGATCACCCTCTTAAATCCCTAATTTCACCCGCATTTTTGAGTCAGGGGGTTTTGACAGATAGTTTTCTTATCCTTTCACCCTCACAACTGATTCAGGAACAAGTTCACTGTACCAGTCTCTAAAGAGCTGATATTTTCCCCATACGATTAATGTTATGTGGAGGTAGCTGGGACACTTTCTGTGCTCTTATGTGAGTTTATCTAATTTAGTCTGTGTGTATAAATCTATAGTTTATATTATCAATAGGTGATACCCTTAGTACAAGGGATTCGTCACAGTTACTCTTGCATTCCTGGGGCAAAACCACTTCTTTGCTGCATTTATGGCTAGCTTCTCCACTAGAAAGGAGACTGGAATCTCTCCAAAGGCAAAAAGCAGCTATGGAAGCCCAAGTACATTTGGTCCAGTTCCTGCTGAAGGTCAACTCCACACCATTCAACAATGCCTTCACAGCTTCTCTTCAAAGACTTCTATTATCCCAGTTGGTGTGCATATACAGAGCGATATATATGTGCGTTAACCGAGACTGGTGGTCTTGGAATGCAAGAGTCTCTGTAGTGATGAAAGTGACCATAACTCCAATGACCTTCACACTCTTCTTCTGTACTGAAAGGAACAGCAAAAAATTCAGCTACCAAAAGCTCAGAACGTTGAAAGATAGGCTACCATTCTAATTGAAGTATTTGTAGAAGGTGTGGAGCAACTAAAATTATGGCCTTGCAAATCAACTTCAGAGGAATGGGTTGATGGAAAGTCATTAACCCCTTCGCTACCAGGCCTTTTCCCCCTCCTGTGCGAGGCCTTTTTTTGGCTATTTGGGGCAGTTCGCGCATAGGCCCTCATAACTTTTTGTCCACATATGCTAGCCAAGCCAAATTTGCGTCCTTTTTTTCCCAACATCCTAGGGATTCTAGCGGTACCCAGACTTTGTGGGTTCCCCTGAAGGAAGCCAAGAAATTAGCCAAACTACAGTGAAAATTTAGTTTTTTTCAAAAAAATGGGAAAAAGTGGCTGCAGAAGAAGGCTTGTGTGTTTTTCCCCTGAAAATGGCATTAACAAAGTGTTTGCGGTGCTAAAATCACCAGCTTCCCAGCTTTCAGGAACAGGCAGACTTGAATCAGAAAACCCAATTTTTCCAACACAAATTTAGCATTTTACTGGGACATACCCCATTTTTACAATTTTTTGTGCTTTCCTCCTCCTTCCAGTCAGTGACAGAAATGGGCGTGAAACCAATGCTGGATCCCAGAAACCTAAACATTTTTGAAAAGTAGACAACATTCTGAATTCAGCAAGGGGTAATTTGTGTAGATCCTACAAGGGTTTCCTACAGAAAATAACTGAAAATTGAGGTAAAAAAAACAGAAAATTTTCTCTACGTTTTACTCTAACTTTTTCCTGCAATGTCAGATTTTTGAAAGCGATATACCGTTACGTCTGCTGGACTCTTCTGGTTGCGGGGATATATAGGGCTTGTAGGTTCATCAAGAACCCTAGGTACCCAGAGCCAATAAATGAGCTGCACCCTGCAGTGCGTTTTCATTCTATACCGGGTATACAGCAATTCATGTGCTGAAATATAAAGAGTGAAAAATAGCTATCAAGAAAACCTTTGTATTTTCAAAATGGGCACAAGATAAGGTGTTGAGGAGCAGTGGTTATTTGCACATCTCTGAATTCCGGGGTGACCATACTAGCATGTGAATTACAGGGCATTTCTCAAATAGACGTCTTTTTTACACACTCTCTTATATTTGGAAGGAAAAAATGGAGAGAAAGACAAGGGGCAATAACACTTGTTTTGCTATTCTATGTTCCCCCAAGTCTCCCGATAAAAATGATACCTCACTTGTGTGTGTAGGCCTAGCGCCCGCGACAGGAACTGCCCCAAAACACAGCGTGGACACATCACATTTTTTCACAGAAAACAGAGGTGTTTTTTGCAAAGTGCCTACTTGTGGATTTTGGCCTCTAGCTTCAGCCGGCCCCAAGGGGGGCAGAAATAGTCTACATACAATTTGTTCCCCAGTGGAGCGAGCCTTGCCTAATGGGTCGCTCCCCATCCCTAAAAAAAAAAAAAAAAAAAAAAAGAAATTGCCCTGGAGCCTAGAGTATTCTGCCCCCCCTGGGTGCAGATCGGCCTAATAACAATAGGCCGATCTGAAATAAATTTGACTGCCACTAACCCTCCATCCACCCGGGAACCGGTGCCTTGGACGAGATCACCTCGTCCAAGGCACCGTAGGGGTTAATAGAAAGCCTCAAAACACAGCTTCTGCCTTACTACATAACCATGAAAGCAGTCAAAAGAACGCACTCAAACAGGGTATCAGAACGTTAAGTGTTGATGCACTTTCCTCATGGACAGAACCATCATATGGTAGATAATAAAAAAACAATACTTGTGAACCAAACACTATCTGCATGCTTCAAACAGAACTGGAGATTCCCAATGACACCTACATTTGAATCTTTCTATCATCTTCTCGCACAACATTTAAAAAGAAGGTTAGGCAAGTCATCTCCAGATTAACAGGCAAATCTAAAAAAATAAATAAAAAATAAATAAATAAATAAATAAAACCTTCATTAAGCTTTTGAGATGGGATACCTCTATGGAACCTAAAGAATTCACAGACAGGGATAAATAGGCGTCTGCTTGTAATTAACCATTGAACCCATAGAGTACTGTAGTCAAGTTATCATGATCATGCGGGGAAAAATAAACAAGTACTGGCAAAGCCAACAGGTCTGGCGTTGGCTACCAGCCTTCTGGCAAGTCTTGTTTTGTCCTGATTTTTGCAACACTTTATTATTTGGGAATAGGTTGGGCCCTCAAACTAAAAAATATTTGCTACAGGCAAAAAAGTTTTTGGGTCCAAAAAACACATATGAACCTAGGACTCGCTGGCACTGAAGGGAACTACTTTGTGGTGGATGTGTTCCTTGTGAAAGAGCACCATGCCATAACTCGTAGTGAACTCAGCCAATGGCTGCAGTGGGCTGATGCACTGACCCTTGTTGAATGCTGGAGTGGGTGGGATAAAAATGTGAATGACACTAAACAGGGGCTAATGGATGAAATCTGGCTGAGATCCCAATAAGTAACTATGTTATACAGATAGTTTTAGTAAAATCGAAAGGTTTTAATTAGCACAGACCTTAAAAAAAAGTCACTCTTGCATTGGCTGCAAGCCTCTTGTCTTACAGAAGGACAGAGAGAAAGAAGGGAAAGAAATAAAGAGAGAAAGGAAAAGAGAAGGAAGAAAGAAAGGGAGAAAGAAGGGAAGAAAGAAAAGAAAGAAGGCAAATGAAAGAAAAGAAAGAAAGCAAAAGAAAGGAAGAAAGAAGGCAAAGAAAAAGTGAGAGAAAGACGGGATAGAAAGTAAGAGAAGAGAAAGAAAATATGAATGAAGAGCAAGCAAAATTGGAAGTAGGAGAGCAAAGACAGATGGCGAGGAAGAAGAGAAAGAAAGAAAGAAGTAAAAAGAGGATAAAATAACACAGTACTGTTACAAACTGACACAATCTGGTATACTGTGACATAGCAGCAGTCAGAAAAGCAAAACAGTACAAAAGGAATTTTAAATAGTGTTGGCAGGAAATGGGATCTGATAAAGATGTAATGTACACACAACAACAGGCCAATGGATGAAGAGTGAAGAGAGGTCAGTGAAAGCCCCTACATGCAAGTATATCATACATATTTTAGTAAAATCAAAAGGTCTTGGCTAACGCCAGATCTCAAAAGGATGCCCTACTGTTATTAGCTTAGTTTCACTGGCCGCTGAGGCTCTAGAGAAGATGTGAACCACAACAGAAAAAAATATTAAATTCATTAAAATCCTAACTGATATGGATGCCCGAATGACTAGGTGAGACAACAATGACAATACATGGTTCAAAGTGCAGGATACCAGGATCATTTTTTAAAACCTATGTTATAAAGGTCAAACCTCCAACTACTGCGACTCAGATACCTGATTTATACAGAAATGCTGCACTGCGATATTGTCTTCTACTGATAAATTTTGATCAGAGAGAAATAGTCACAAGCGTGATTCCACTCACTACCCACACGTCACTCGCTATAACTTATTTCCATAACTCTAGTTAATGAAGATCACAGAGATGTTATACAGAACTAGATAGGTAACCTAGCTCAAATATAGTGCCAATTCTGGAATGCATGCTGCGTATTATACCAGCATTAGAATCACTCAGATTCCTATGCAGCTACAAAGACAATTTTGCTCTATGTGGATACAAATTTAGAACAAGGCACTCAGAAAACGTTCTTACTCCTTCCATGTTTCCAGTCTACGAAACAAATGTTATACTGGGTAATCTATCAAAGAAATTATATAGCTTATTTTAAAGCAGCCGCCTCTTTGTGAAGATAAGTACTATAGGTGTTACAAGACCAGCCATTTGCGAAGTGAAAGAAAACAAAAGAGTATGGCGATCTTCCAAAGACAAACGGACAAGGAAGCAACCATAGTAGAATGAAAAACGAGACTGTTCAAAGAACAACATTGACCATGAAGAAGACAATCCCTAGTCCCTCAGAACAGAGAGCACCTGAATCTTATGACAGCTTATTGCAGAAGTGATTCTATCAAAAAGATCACCTTCCAAGTACGCAACTATATATCACAGGATAGCCGGGGACCCAGAGTTTATTCATGAGGAGAAACAAAACCAATATTAAGCTCTACTAGGGAGCAGTATTCTAAATACGTGGAAGCAGATGGAGACCATCAAAGTGAAATACCTACACTCCATTTGCCAAAGAAATGCTCTACGTAAGACTGATGAAATACACTGCAACTGCTGGTTGGTAATGCTTGCATTAATACATGTTGTTTCCATATAGAAGCTGAAAAGGATATGAAAGAAAAAATCATCCAAGGAAGCCTTGAGTTGATTCAAATGCCTCTACTCTCTATGGCCCAGTAACACAATCTTAGCGATTTGAACCTGTATCATTTCCTAGTGCAATATTTTCTAGATGCCAACATTATATCTATGTTTAATTTAGACAAGCCTACGTGTGAAAACACTAGTTTTCCAGGAACAAGGCCCTCAATTTCGACAAGGGTTGGTAAAGGTGAAGAATTAGATCAGAAATCCACTAGCTTGGAGAAGCAACAGTAAGTGTTGCCTGAGACGAGGCACTGGGGCAGAATGCAGCACAGCAATTTGTAAACACAAGAGCAGAAGGAAGACTAGGACAAGAGAGCAGAGCTATACAAAAATAGAAGCAACATTTTTAGAAACACCCAGGTTACAAAGAAAGTACCTGGATAAGTCTAACCCATCTTCAAAAGCGTAAGAAAATTGATTATTATTTGGGGTGGGTGACCAGGAATTACCACAACCCTGGTCAGGGTGAACCCTGAAATCACTAGCCAGGTAGCTATGGGACAGAACAGACAGGCGTAACATGGGGCAATGTGTAAAGTATTTATGCAGTACCAAAACAGTAAAAAAGCCAAAATACAAAAAAATACAAACCCTAAACCCTGCAATAAAAATAGAGTAAAGTTTAATAAACAAGATGAAACAAAATTACAAACATTCAATAAGGAAAACTGGAGATATGAACTTTTAAAGTTTCAAACAGGGATAGAGCCAAGAAGCATAGGGTGCCACTGATAGTCAAAAGCCACAGTAGACTGGAACTTAGCCACAGTTTGACGCAGACCACAACTGAGCGCAGGTCAAATACACCAACCAGGCCCCTTGTAGTGAAAGATTTTACTTTCTGACACAACTTCTAATGTCCCGAACCATCACAGGAGTACACTTAAAACCATAAGGGCCCCTGGGGAAGCACTTAGAGGCTCACAGGTTTTCAGGCAGAAGGCAAACCACAAGATCTTGTCCAGATACAGTGCCACTGGTCAGCTGGGTAGTTGCAGAAAAGGCCTCCTGTAGCTTCTTGTATTCCTGTAGCTTGAACAGCCTCATTAACTTTTGAGTCCAGTAGTTTTGGTATCTTTCCAGGTCTTAGACATCAGGTTCAGTCCACTTCTGACCTTCCTCAGATCCAAGAGTAGTCTAAAGTGGGAGCTTAAAGATGACACATTGATGCCTTGCACAAGCTAGTGGATGGGAATGATTCCTATGCATGCCCTAGCCAATGGGGTAAAAGCTGCCTGGGATAACTCCACCCAATTTGGCATTTTCAAGATGGCGAAAGTCTTCAGCCACACTAAACTTGTGTTCTGAGGGATGGGGTGTGTTGGGGCATATACTATGGCACTCATAGTGTCCTACCATATATAAAATCCAGTTAGGGGCAGTCACTGTACCCACAATAAACCCAGTGACAGGCGTATGGTAGAACAAACAGGGTTTCCAAGCAATCAGACAGTAGATACACAATATTTTTTTGGGCACATGCTTTCACCCTTTGAAGTGCGCCCCAACTGTCATATGGGAGCTCATTTTGACACTGTTATATCAAAAAGAGGCCCACTGTGATTAGAGCCTGCCTGGGGGACAAAGGAAGGTCCCTGCCCAGGTGTTAACTAACATTTGCCTGTGACAGTGTAGGCCTATTTGAAGTGTGCCACACAGGTTATATGGGAATCCCCATCAAACATGGCGAGCAAGAGTTGACATTCAAGCAAGTTATCAAAAAGGATCCTCACAGAACCATTTTTTCTGGGTCAGTTTCAGAGGTATCATTACTGCCCATTCAGGGCAGCCTATTGTTTGCTCCTGTGAGGCATTTCACACCCATTTACATGCTAATTACAGGCTGACAGAAGTGGGAGAACAAATGCAAATAAGCCTCCAGTGGCTTTAGGCAAGGAAAGGTACATTTTCTTTAATAAGATCACATATCCAACTTCACCATTGAACTGGATTCTTAATAACTACTACAAATATTTGTGTAATAATGAACGTGATATGTAACGCAGTGCCATGCTATGGAACAACTAGCCTTGGTACAATAAAAATAGCTATTGGTGCGTTTTCACTGTAATGACATGACAACACGAAACTCCTGCATGCTCTACTTTTAAATACTATGCACCTGCTTCACAGGCAGTACTGCCTACACAAGGATGACTTAATATTTAAAAGGAAGGTTTTGACCTGTCAGAAGGGGTTACTTTGTCAGGTGTAATTTTCAGTTTAAAACAGACAGCCAGGAACAAACAATAAGCATGCAGTCATGTTTGCGCAGTCACTGTACGAGATGAGAGAATGGGTGCTGCAGGCCACTAGTGACATTTAACTTACAGGTCCTGGGTACACTGCGTTATCATATAATAGGGACATACAGTTAACCTAAACATGCCAACCAGGGGTATGCCACTTTCACCATGATGGGGGAGCACAGTCACTTTATCACTGATTAGTAGGGGTAAAGTGAACAGAAGTCTACAGTCAGCAAAAATATAGAATCCAGCAAAAGGTGAAAAATCCAGGTTGACCCTACAGAAAGGGCAAATTTCCTAAAAACAGGTATGCAAAGTTCAACCACAAACTGAGAAAATATTACTCATGGTCCTAAAAGTAGCGTATTGGGAGAAAAAGATCTTCAACCAGGACTTAAAAATAGGACTTTAGAAAATAAAAAGCACAAAGATTTACAGGAAGCTTCAGAGATCATCTTTTCTAGTGGAGACAAAAAGAGGTCACAAAGGTGGGTAAATGTGTAGTAAAGGTTTTGAGTTTTTATCACTTCATAGATGGCTTTGAGTTCTGCTGTTAAAGGGAATTAGATTCAAAAGTGTGCATCATGTAGTACATCTTGTTAGAGAACACTAAAAAAACTAAATGGATTTTAGCACTATCATAACTTAAGACAGATTTATATAAAAAAAAATATTTCCTAGTGGCCACAATATATACATTTAATTTGCAGTAATTGTTCAAGATAGGAAATCAGGATGAAAGATAAACATATAACTGAATCCCAATACTCTGGTTTACCAAGGGTGAGAAACATCAGTATGGATTAAATATAAAGGTCAAAGTGGGACCGAACTAACAGAATATGAGCAGAATATGGGCAATAGATTAGGGGCATCATCCTTTGAATACCAGATGGAGAAAACTAGATGCAAAGTGTTAGCAGGTGATTAACATTCCTAGGGTTTATAGCAAGGCAACAGCGGGAATTACAAGAATGTGTATGAATGCTTAGTATGCAGGAATCCCTATGTTAGTTAAATCTTAGCAACAAAGGACTTTGGAGTGCATAGGAAACAGTGCAGTGATGGCCAATGACACATTTATGAAAATGTACATCACAGATGACCGGCCTAAGAGACTGGAGAGTACAGTACCACGGGCTTATGGGAAGCACCTGAAACATCTCATTTATTAAGTAAATACTTTTTGCTCTATCTCATAAATGCTCAGATTGATCCCAGAGAGGGATGGGGAGCAACACAAAGAGCAGGGGGCCACAATTTTGAGGCGGGAATCAGCACATGGAGGAGGGAGCAAGAAAACACATACAATCCCATGTAGTGCTCAAAGAAAAAATAAGGCAATTCCCTGATGTGACCTAAAGAAGTACATAAGTCATCCAATCAAAAGGAAGTTGAAGATGTGGTCCAGCACCGGGACGCATCTCCCGAAGCAGCTGTGCGCTTTACAAGTGGAATTTGAGTGGCTGATTGAGGGACAAAAACAAGGAGAGCAAGAAAATGGGAACGGCGGCCGTGTACGGAGCTCTCGTGAGGCAGACGGCTATGGCGGTGCTGGTGGACGAGCGCACCCGATCGCAGTTTGCCGTGGTGCACTGAAAGGCCCCTTGCCAACATTGCCCACCCCCCCCCTCCGCCCCACTCTCTGAAAAATGGGCAGAAGGTCGGCCCAGGACAGCACGGACAGCCTGGAGGGCAGCTGTGGCAGATTTGAGCTCCGTGCCAAATTCGAACCGGTGAGCATTTTTCTCCCTCTCTCTCCCCCTGCCATCACGAATTACACACTGGCCAGGACTTCAGGATCACGAGGGCGCGGCAAATATTAGTAAAGACTGTGAAGCTTTTTCTGTGATATAGAGTATAAAGACTGAGAAACTTTTTTGCTTTTCTGCTCACTTTAATTTCATATAATTGGGCAAAATATCAGTATCTAACATTGAGAATTTTATCAACGTTTTGGTTGCAGAAGCCAACAGTTCCTCGAATCAGATCAGCAGGATTAAATATGAATTACCTTCTGATTAACTAGGGTAATATCTTTTAAGTGCTTCAAGACAAAGTAATTCTTTGATCTGTGGAAGTGGCTTGGGACTTCAGGGGAAAGGAAAAGATATATATGATGTGGCCTGCTATGACAGTATGAAGCATCTCTCTCGGCACCTGTTGTCTAAACCCAGCAATGCTATCTCTGGTAAAGGTACTAAAATAGTAACTAAGTCATCAACTCAGTCAGCACGTAAAAAACAAAATAGTTTGGCTGAGGCAGCCCAAAGCCTGTACAGAATAAGAACAGAGAACCAGTTCCCTTCATCCATTTCAGACAGTTCAGTTTTATGCTCTGAGTAAGATCAAGAAGATCTCCAGTTGTCTAACATGCAGGGGGGGCGGCATGTATACATAAAGGGAAAAATGGGGGGATATCACGACTCCCCAAAAAAACGTAGAGAGAAGAGCATCATGTACAGCTGTCATTTCGGATACTGTACCACAGACTGGATTACTCAGGCCTCAACTCATCGAACCAACAAAGTGACTGACTCATCCCCTATTTGCGGGGATTGTTTTAAAAGACTCCGGGAAAGACAGTCCTTTGGCAAGCACAGCCTGTATAGCTGCTGCTTCTGCAGCTCCTGAACACTGGAAGGGGGAATCAACTGGAAGTAGTGCTGTTTCCTCGCAGATTGCTCAAATGGCACCTAGGTCTGAAAACATCAGACAGCAGAAAGGTCACGTAAATTCACACATTAACACCTCCAGGGCTCAGGAAACAATGGAAGAGTTAGCACTGCATCTGGTTGCAACACAAGCCGAATCCACGTTTAAGCATTCAAGGTTGAAGGCAACGGGCTGCCCATGGAAGCGTTCCTCCTTTAGATTTTGGAGGAGCTAAGAACATTAAAATTGACAGAAGATGTGGCCTGTTAAAAAAAATAAAAAAATAAAAATAAAAAAACGAACAGCAGCTTAACCTCATTAATCAAAATATGCAGAACTTGCCCACATGGATATATGCTGTTGAACACGAGTTTTAGGCTTAGAAGATGGCAAAGAACAGCAGGATGCTACTGTGGCGAAACTCCAAGCCGAACTAACAGAGCTGTAATTGAAGATTGATGACGCAGAGAACAGGTCTCGATGTGCAAATTTGAGATTTATTGGGGTTCCGGAAGAGCGTGAAAATGGGCAAACAGTGATTAATCTCATTACGGGCCTAGTGAAAAATATGTGTACCCTGATGCTGAGACACAGTAACTGGATTTAACTACTACACATGCACACCGCGTTCCTAACACGTAATCAACAAATGCAAAATATCCGAGGACGATAGTGGTGAACTTTGGTGATTATCGAATAAAATACATTTTTTTATCTAAGGCCATCTAAGACAAACTCTACCAGATCCCAGGAGATTATTCTTTCAAACTTTTCTCGGACACGTCCTTGTTGGCAACAAGCCGCAGAAAGGAATTCAAGAACTTGATCAGTAGCTTTCAGCAAGCAGGAGCCCCAACTAGTATCATACAATAGTCAAAGCTGAAGGTTCTTCATAAGGGCTGTTTTCAAATATTGCATTCACTACCCCTAGCGCAGGAACTGTTGCACACAATTAAGCAATCAGGCTGAAATGTCATGAAGTGGGGGTGGCTGAAATGGCAGCTTCAACTTGGGAGACACCAGCTGTACATAGGTACCATGCTGGATAAGGGAGGTGGATATATCAAAGAAAAGTCAAAAGATTGATATGTGCTAATACGGAGAGCTACCATGTTGTTCTGGGAAGGGGGAGGAATGTAGTGTAGATTGCTTCCATCTCTTTAAGAGGAATGTGTTTTTGGGTGCAAATTTGACATGCTTTTTGGAACAGCTGTCTCAGAGGACTTTCTGGTGCTATAGCAATGCACCAAGCTAAGGGGAAGGGGGAGAAGGGCTGGGACACAGAGGCTCAGAAGGGCAGGGCTGGGAAGTTTGGGGAAGAGGTTTGAAGGGAGGTTATGACCGGTTGGGCTTCAGAGTCTAAGGGTGAGCGGACGGGAGGAGTCACCATGTCTGGGGAAGGGGGCTAGATGGAGGATGTTGATTGAAAAATTGGCAGCAAACAGACGGGCGAGATACACTTGGCATGCCATGACCATCCGACGCATCTTTGCACGGAAATTTATAACCAGGCTTATCATGGCCTTTACCTTCAGCTACACCTTCCTAGAGGTCTCCAAAGACAAATTCTAACTTTTGAATTTCGAATTCCAAACCTGCCTTGATAAAGTCTAAGTGACGTAACACGTGTCGGCTGTATCTTAGATTGTCATTTCTCAACAAGAATAAATCATCATCAACCTCAATATCGCGTCTTTGGACTCTATTTGTACTGTTCCACTTGGATGAACACTTTGTGGACAATTTTGGTGTGCCCTGGTATCTAAACGTACATCCTTCTCTGACTTGCTTTCCAGTCAGTAATATTTTGACATCCTTGGTGGTTGGATGTCACACCAGGTTTGGCACCCATTTGACATTTTCTCCTAAGGACTTAGAATTTTTCGCTACTATCATACTTACCCATCAGAATTGGAAGTGCAAATCTCTTTGGCATTAACCACCTTTTTGTTTATCCTCATATGCTTTTTGGAACAGTTGCCTCAGAGGACTTTCTGGTGCTATAGCAATGCACAAAGCTAAGGGGAAGGGGGCGAAGGGCTGGGACACCGGGGTTCAGAAGGGCAGGGCTGGGAAGTTTGGGGAGGAAGTTAGGAGGGAGCTGTAGGAAGTTGGCTCTGTATGCACTATTTCAAAGTAAGGAATAGTATGCACAGAGTCCAAGGGTTCCCCTTAGAGGTAAGATAGTGGCAAAAAGAGATAATACTAATGCTCTATTTTGTGGTAGTGTGGTCGAGCAGTAGGCGTATCAAAGGAGTAGTGTTAAGCATTTGTTGTACATACACACAGGCAATAAATGAGGAACACACACTCAGAGACAATTCCAGGCCAATAGGTTTTTGTATAGAAAAATATATTTTCTTAGTTTATTTTAAGAACCACAGGTTCAAATTCTACATGTAATACTTTGCATGAAAGGTATTGCAGGTAAGTTCTTTAGGAACTTTTAATAATCACAATGGCATATATACTTTTCAAATAAAACACATATAGCTATTTTAAAACTAGACACAGTGCAATTTTCACAGTTCCTAGGGGAGGTAAGTAATTGTTAGTTCTTGCATGTAAGTAAACCACCTACGGGGTTCAAGTTTGGGTCCAAGGTAGCCCACCGTTGGGGGTTCACAGCAACCCCAAAGTTACCACACCAGCAGCTCAGGGCCGGTCAGGTGCAGAGTTCAAAGTGGTGCCCAAAACGCATAGGCTTCCATTTGAGGAGGGGGTGCCCCGGTTCCAGTCTGCCAGCAGGTAAGTACCCGCGTCTTCGGAGGGCAGACCAGGGGGGTTTTGTAGGGCACCAGGGGGGACACAAGTTAGCACAGAAAGTGCACCCTCAGCAGCACGGGGGCGGCCGGGTGCAGTGTGCAAACACACGTTGGGTTTTCAATTGGAATCAATGGGAGACCAAGGGGTCTCTTCAGCGATGCAGGCAGGCAAGGGGGGGGCTCCTCGGGGCAGCCACCACCTGGGCAAGGGCCTCCTGGGGGTCACTCCTGCACTGGAGTTCCGATCTTTCAGGTCCTGGGGGCTGCGGGTGCAGAGTCTTTTCCAGGAGTCAGGATCTGGGAGTCAGGCAGTCGCGGTCAGGGGGAGCCTCGGGATTCCCTCTGCAGGCGTCGCTGTGGGGGCTCAGGGGGGGGCAACTCTGGCTACTCACGGTCTCGCAGTCGCCGGGGAGTCCTCCCTGAAGTGTTTGTTCTCCACAAGTTGAGCCGGGGACGTCGGGTGCAGAGTTGCAAGTCTCACGCTTCTGGCGGGAGACGCAGTTGTCTTTAGTTGCTTCTTTGGAAACAAAGTTGCAGTCTTGGGTGAACAGGGCCGCTGTTCTCTGGAGTTTCTTGGTCCTTTTAGAGCAGGGCAGTCCTCTGAGGATTCAGAGGTCGCTGGTCCTGGGGAAAGCGTCGCTGGAGCAGTTTCTTCAGAAGGGGGGGGGAGACAGGCCGGTAGAGCTGGGGTCAAAGCAGTTGGTGTCTCCGTCTTCTCTGCAGGGTTTTTCAGCTCAGCAGTCCTCTTCTTCTTAGGTTGCAGGAATCTGAGTTCCTAGGTTCATGGGAGCCCCTAAATACAGAATTTAGGGGTGTGTTTAGGTCAGGGAGGGCAGTAGCCAATGGCTACTGTCCTTGAGGGTGGCTACACCCTCTTTGTGCCTCCTCCCAAGGGGAGGGGGTCACATTCCTATCCCTATTGGGGGGATCCTCCATCTGCAAGATGGAGGATTCCTAAAAGTCAGAGTCACTTCAGCTCAGGTTGCCTTAGGGGCTGTCCTGACTGGCCAGTGACTCCTCCTTGTTTTTCTCATTATCTCCTCCGGCCTTGCCGCCATAAGTGGGGCCGTGGCCGGAGGGGGCGGGCAACTCCACTAGCTGGAATGCCCTGTGGTGCTGTAACAAAGGGGGTGAACCTTTGAGGCTCACCGCCAGGTGTTACAGCTCCTGCAAGGGGGAGGTGATAAGCATCTCCACCCAGTGCAGGCTTTGTTACTAGCCACAGAGTGACAAAGGCACTCTCCCCATGTGGCCAGCAACATGTCTCGAGTGTGGCAGGCTGCTAAAACCAGTCAGCCTACACGGGTAGTCGGTTAAGGTTTCAGGGGGCACTTCTAAGGTGCCCTCTGGGGTGTATGTTACAATAAAATGTACACTGGCATCAGTGTGCATTTATTGTGCTGAGAAGTTTGATACCAAACTTCCCAGTTTTCAGTGTAGCCATTATGGTGCTGTGGAGTTTGTGTCTGACAGACTCCCAGACCATATACTCTTATGGCTACCCTGCACTTACAATGTCTAAGGTTTGGCTTAGACACTGTAGGGGCACAGTGCTCATGCACTGGTGCCCTCACCTATAGTATAGTGCACCCTGCCTTAGGGCTGTAAGGCCTGCTAGAGGGGTGACTTATCTATACTGCATAGGCAGTGTGAGGTTGGCATGGCACCCTGAGGGGAGTGCCATGTCGACTTACTCGTTTTGTCCTCACCAGCACACACAAGCTGGCAAGCAGTGTGTCTGTGCTGAGTGAGGGGTCCCCATAGCGGCATAAGATATGCTGCAGCCCTTAGAGACCTTCCCTGGCATCAGGGCCCTTGGTACCAGGGGTACCAGTTACAAGGGACTTACCTGGATGCCAGGGTGTGCCAATTGTGGAAACAAAAGTACAGGTTAGGGAAAGAACACTGGTGCTGGGGCCTGGTTAGCAGGCCTCAGCACACTTTCAAATCAAAACATAGCATCAGCAAAGGCAAAAAGTCAGGGGGTAACCATGCCAAGGAGGCATTTCCTTACAGGAGCTTATGACGGGTTGGGATTCAGGGTGTAAGGGTGAGCAGACAGGAGGAGTCACCATGTCGGGGGGGGGGGGGCAGGGGTGGATGGAAGATGTTGATAGAAAAATTGGCAGCAAACAGACTGGCAAGATACACTTGGCAATTTTTAGTTATAAAGTGAAAATGGTTTCATGCAATGTGAATTGCTTCAATAATAGAATGAAAGCTCAAGGTCTGTTAGTCTGGTTTAGGACCTTAAAAGCTGATATAATATTTTTACTAGAGACACACCTGAGGGCAGATTGCCATCTCCCCCGAACGCTCTTTGACATACAGTATAGGCCGCACTACGTGTCTTGGCAATCCTAATCACACATGAAGTGCAGGCAGAGGTTCTTAAAATAGTACGGGACACGGGTGCTAAATGGATTTTGGTGAAAACGCACATAGACAGAGAGATATTAAATTTGATAAGCTATTATGGCCCCATAGAGGATGTGTCTTCCCTACTGCATGAACTTCATTCATTATTAGAAAATGAAACGGGCTTATAATAGTCGGTGGGGATTTTGATTTAATTCAGGACCTAAGGCTTGATGCCTCACGGGTAAATAAGAACCAGAACAAACCTAAATCGATTTATGCGCTGGAAGCTTTAATGCAGGATTTTGCCCTTATAGACCCGTGGCATGCTCAAAATGGTTTGACTGCTCAATATACATCACTGAAAACGCTACGGCACTGAGTCATCGTTAGATTTCTTTCTAACATCACATTCGGCCCAACGAGAGGGACCCTAGAATCCAGAATAATACATTTTCTGATCATTCATTGATTAGTCTCACAGTAACATTGAGGGTCGCACCTGTGTGAGTCTTTCCTGTTGAGTTCCTGCCTATGATTTTCTGAAGCTTCTACATCTTTGGTGGAGAATGCGGACAGTAACAAAATAATAATATAATATTATTATTAGATCTAAAATGTCATTTCCGAATGTATGTCCTGTGTTACACTCACACTATAAGAGAAGGACTTCATGCATTGGTTATACACTTGACTATACAATGACGATTGGCTATTACCATTAACATGTGTTTTCCAAATGTATTACTGCATACTATTTTTTGAGTATAATTAGAGAAGTTTATGTTGCAAATGCGATGCAGTGATCTGAGGGAGAGAAAATGTATTGCTGTGTACAGAAGTATGTCATGTTTCAATATACCTTTCTTCTTTCAAAGAATGTGGTTGTACACAATGTAGAGAGCATTTTCCCCCCACATACCTCGACTGGGTTTTCCTTTCCTGATTTAAAAATTTAAAACAAGGAAAAAAACATTTTAGATGCAAATTATCCCTAGCACCACTTTAGCCTCGCCTATTTGTGTTACAGGTCTCCAATGCATGGTTTGCAATGATAACAGTTATGCCTTTGATAGATGATATGTGAATATTACTGTCCTGCCTACATTAGTTGAAAGGAATGATGCTAATAACAGTGATGTTGTATGTTATATGTATTGTGATGATCCAGCTTTTGATATGAGTAACAGCTGACAAGTGGTAAAATAGACTGTGGGATTAGGTGTGCACAAAGAGGAGGGGGTGAACTGGTTGATTTAATACAGATACCCCCATAAAACGGTGAGATATGTTCCTTTGTGAGATTTTGTGCACCTGCTGAGACTGTTCTGGATTGATGCACTTGGAATTGCTTCAGTGGCCAAGGAGAGGAATCTTGACAAAGTGGCCAAACTGAGCACCGACTGAAATACTGTTTGACTGGCCTATGCACATGTCTAGTGTTGAGCTGTTAGTACCTGATAAGTCATTTTGACAGCAATGTTGCATTGCCTACAGCGTCAGGTGCTGCAGGCCCTTCGTGGCTAGACAACACAACCTGGACATGATCTCCAACAGGGAGATTTGGCCTGGGTCACCTGTGAAGTGGGAGGGACAGACGTCCGGGATCCACAGCTCTTACACCAAGAAAGTAGCGGAGCATGCACATATGCAGCAGAAAAAAACGAGTGGAACAACTGGTGGCCCCACCATCACCATTGTGGTAGGGTCTCAACAAGAGCTGCTTGTGCTGCATGCCTCCAAGAGACAGAGAGTGTAAGCGGGTCCTGTTTGATTTTTATACAATGTACCCAAGTGAGCATTAAGTGCTGTTTATCCTAAGGTGCAACACTAAAGGTGTACCACAGACTGTGGCACAACTGATTGCCGTTCCATGGTACTGTGACCACAGGCAGTTTGCTCCGGGGAGAGGAGCCCTCTACAACTGCAACGTTTAAGGATCTCCTTGTCTCCTTCAAAGGGTATAACTGCGAGGACTAGGGGCACCGTCAACTTCACCAACTGTGAACAACCTTCATCTCCTGCAGTTCTGGCTAAAAGACCTCACTAAACCTTCAGTTCTAGAGTACCTTGCCTCCATTCTATAATACCCTTTTGCCTCAACTACTGGTGACCTCTGGGGCAAAATATAAGTTATGGGATATTGATCATTCTGAAGTTCTCTTTTGAAATTTAATAAGGCAGCGATGTCCGACTCCTCTTCAAGGCCCACCAAGAAATGGCTATGGGTACCAGTGGTTTTCTTTGTGCTACTTCTCATGGTGTCTGATGATTTCCCCACAGACCACTCTTACTTCAAAATAGGAGCTTCTTTCCCATATTATCAATACAAGTAGGCACCACAGAGAGAAGCAAAGATGCTTTGAGGGACAAAGAAGAATGTTAAATTGAAAGTGAAGTGTGATGCACACCTGCTCCAACAGTGCTCAGTGAATAACAGAATACAGAGTAGTATTGTACGTCACCTTTACCAACTATAGCTGTGGACATAGAACAGTCCCATTTCTTGTCAATTAAAAGTTGTCATTGATAATTATGCATAATTTCAAGTATAAATGTTGGGATCTGTTAAACCTGACAGCCTTAGAGTGGTCACCCCTAACTTTGTGCCTGCCTCCCTCTACTTTTGAGATACTGTTTTTGCTGGTTTTTAGACTTTGCACACTTAACCACTGCTAATCAGTGCTAAAGTGCATACGCTCTCTCCCTTTAAACATGGTAACACTGGATCACACCCAATTGGGCTATTTAATCTACTTATAAGTCCCTAGTAGAGTGCACTATATGTGCCCAGGGCCTGTAGATTAAAAGCTACTAGTAGGCCTGCAGCACTGATTGTGCCATCCTCTTCAGTAGCCCCTTAACCTGGTCTCAGGCCTGCCATTGCAAGGCCTGTGTGTGCAGGTTCACTGCCAATTCGACTTGGCATTAAAAAGTACATGCCAAGCCTAAAATTCCCCTTTTTCTACATATAGAAGTCACCCGTAAGGTGTGCCCTAGGTAACCCCTAGGACAGGGTGCTGTGTAGGTAAAAGGCAGAACATTTACCTGTGTAGTTTACATGTCCTAGTAGTGTAAAAAACTCCTAAATTCATTTCTACACTACTGTGAGGCCTGCTCCCTTCATAGGCTAACATTGTGGCTGCCCTCTTACATTGTTTGAGTGGTAGCTGCTGATCTGAAAGGAGTAGGAAGGTAATATTTAGTATGGTCAGAATGGTAATACAAAATCCTGCTGACTGGTGAAGTTGGATTTAATATTACTATTTTAGAAATGCCACTTTTAGAAAGTGAGCACT
The DNA here is from genome assembly GCF_031143425.1 of Pleurodeles waltl. Classification (NCBI taxonomy): domain Eukaryota; kingdom Metazoa; phylum Chordata; class Amphibia; order Caudata; family Salamandridae; genus Pleurodeles; species Pleurodeles waltl. The sequence continues at coordinate 377,142,643 of NC_090442.1, forward strand.
TCTCTGCACTTAAATCTTTCTGTGCCTTACAATCCACGTCTGGTTAGGTTTATTGACAGCCCCTTGTGCTTTCACTCAAACACGCCCCAAACACAGGTACTAAGCTTCACTTGCATACATCTGCATTTTGAATGGGTCTTCCTGGGCTGGGAGGGTGGAGGGCCTGCTCTCACACAAAGGACTGCCACACACCCTACTGGGACCCTGGCAGACAGGATTGAACTGAAAGGGGACCTGGTGTACTTCTAAGCCACTGTTTGAAGTCTCCCCCACTTCAAAGGCATATTTGGGTAAAAACAGGGCCTCTGCCCTACCATCTCAGACATTTCTTGGAGAAGAAACCTGAGCCAGAACCTGTACCCTGACAAGAAGAACTGCCTGGCAGCCTGAAGGACTCTCCTGACTGCTTTCTGAAGAGGAGTGCTGCCTTGCTGTTGACCTGCTTTTCTTGCGGCTCTCTTGCTGTGCTGCAGAAGTGCTCTCCAAGGGCTTGGCTAGAGCTTGCCTCCTGGTCCCTGAAGTCTCAGGACCAAAAAGACTTCTCTCCTGCAGCTGAAATCCCCGTGCGGTGAAAATTTGATGTACCGCCTGTAAAGAACGACGCACAGTCTGCTCACAGTGAAAAATTCATCGCACGTAGAGACCGGAACGACGCAGCCCCATTTCATGACAGAAGATCAATGCAGCGCCAGCGACGCAACCGGAACTCGACGCACAGCCCTATTGGATCGACGCAAGCCGACTCAGAACGACACCGCCAGACTTCCTGAGAGGAATCAACGCATCGCCTACCGGAATCGACGCAGCCCCTGTGACCTCGCTCCGCAAGCCCAGGATTCCTCGCATCATCCCCGGTGCATCTGAAAACCCCGCAACCCGAAGAGGATCCAAGTCCGCGTGCCGGAAATCGATGCAACGTCTTCGCCACATGGAAAATAACGACACAAGTCCGTGTGCGAAGGGGCAAAACTGACGCACACTCACCGTTTTTCCACGCATCTCCTCCTCTGTGGCCCCTTGCGAGGATTTTTCAACGCAAACCAGGTACTTTGCCTTGCAAAAGACACTTGTTGTTTCTAGGAGAAGTTAAGACACTTTTTATTGCTTTTACAATAATATTTCAACTCTGAGACACTTGATATCACTTTCAGTGATATCACTACAATTGCTTATTTAATCTTTAATCGTTTCTCCAGATAAATATTATATATTTTTCTAAACACTGTGTGGTGTATTTTTGTGGTGTTATATTGTGGTATTGTATGATTTATTGCACAAATACTTTACACATTGCCTTCTAAGTTAAGCCTGACTGCTCAGTGCCAAGCTACCAGAGGGTGGGCACAAGATAATTTGGATTGTGTGTGACTTACCCTGACTAGAGTGAGGGTCCTTGCTTGGACAGAGGGTAACCGGACTGGCAACCAAAGACCTAATTTTTAACAGGATCATTATAGGAGGAATGGGTTGCTGTTAGGTTAAGAGTAGATTAGTATGTAGTGGCCCAACACTGCTTCCCAAATTCCAGGTAGAGGACGCAAATATTTGTTCCTAATTTTTACATACACACACATGTTAATGTCCCATGTGCAACACTGCCTACACAAAAAAACATATAGTGATATAGCAGGTATCTGCTGAAGTTTGAACAACAGGTACAAAGGATGATGCAAAACAGCAATAGTAATGATTCCCAAAATAGCAACAGCGTGCATACCAGACACAATATCTAGCCCTAAACACTGATGCGTGCGAGACAGTTCCAGGAGGATTGGGAACACCATTTTATCATTGATTATCAGAGGAGGGAATGTGGAAACTGGCTATAGAATCCATTTTATTATTTCCCCAGACCTGACCTCATCCTGTGATACTCAATGATGAACAGTCCTGAAAAACCTATGCAAAAAGTTGGATGACATTTACTAAATTAACCCTGACAGACAGCTTGTAATGCAAGGCTTGCTTAAAAGGGACACTTCACGTGACATGCATTGCTTAATTCGCCCAGCAACAGACATCTTGATGTCCATATAGGTCTGAGGAGAGGTTATGAAGAAACTGGTTTGGTGATGCCTTGGAAAGTCCCAACTGTCTGAGAAATGTGAAGGTCCCATTTGTGATCATCTTGGATCATGCTGCAGTCATAAAATGTTGTTCTACTGTGATTGGATAGAGCCTAATATATGTAGAACACCATGCATCTCCTGATTAACACCACACCATGTACTTGATGAAGAAACTACCTTACTGTTGTTCTGATTGGATGATGCATTTTCACACTTTTGTGGTTTTCATGCATAAAAGATTGCATTGAGTTCCGCAATTCGAGTCTTGAACTTGGCTCTGCAAGTCATAGTCTCTGTGTCACGTTAAAAATAAAATTTTCTTTTATCTTTCCTGTTCAGTTCCTCATTTTCTATCTATTTTAAAGGCAAACAGTGATTTAATAAAGAGCTTCTTATGGAAGATAGCTGGGTCATCCAGATGAAAGGAAGCTTAGAGGAGTTTTTGTCAATTAACATTGACTCAGCCTTGGGCTTCTCAGTTTGGGAAGCGTTGAAAGCCTTTTTCGAGGGCAAGCAATTTCTTTTGTAGCGGCACAAAGACAAGAAAAGGCCAGGGAATATACTGACCTCGTAAAAAATTTGGATGCAGCAGCAAGACCGTATACTCAGGCCTTAAACAAATCCACGCAGGGAAGGTTAGATCAAGCTAAATCAGAATTTCCAGAACATATGATGGCCAGAGAAATAGTGAATCACTCCACCTATCTTCAGCGAAGATATGAGGAAAATGAATTAACAGGGAGGTATCTGGCCTGGTCTTCGAAACAGCAGGCCAACACTAACATAATTAGGAAAATTGTTGATCCTCAAACCAAAGCAACTTATGCTCAGACCTAGGAGAGTGCACAAATGTTTCTGCAGCACTATGCAAATATTTACTCAGCTTCTAACAGCCCTGGTTCAGCTTTTAATAGCTAGCTTTCCAAAGTTCATATCCTCATCTTAACCTCAGAACAAATAGAGGCTCTGATTGCTGCTATAAATTTAGAGGAGGTCCAACAGGCCATTAAGTCTGCACCAAATGTAAAAGCCTGTGGTAAGGATGGTCTTCCGGCCAAGGTCTGTAAGGTTTATGCGCAACAACTAGCCCCATTTCTGGTACGGCTTTTTAATAAATTCTACAAGGGGGTACTATACCAATTTCATTCATCGAGTCTGTGGTTGCTAGTTTTCTTAAAAAAGATAAACTGGAAGATGTTCCAAAATCATATCATGAGATAAGTCTCTTAAACTGTGACTATAAGCTTCTGGCAAAAATACTGGCAATAAGAATTTCCTCGGTACCATCAGTAGTAATATACAGAGATCAGAATGGGTTTGTCCCCGTAAGACTGTTGGCTATAAACCCGATCTTTTTGGTTCAGGCAATTGATGTGTTTTTACTAGCCAGCAGTTGAAAGCCACAGCTATAATACTCTATGCAGAAAAGGCTTTCGGTTTGGTTGAATGTAAAGTTATTTTTGTCATACTGTGTAAAATTGGGTTTCCTGACAAAAGTAGTCAGCTTGATAAGCAAATTATACCACGGGGCTAAGGACTCAATATTTCTAAACAATTTTTTGGTTGGGGAGATAGTGGTCAAGCGAGGAACTAGGCAGGGATGCCCAATGTCTCCAATTTTGTTTGTGTTTTTTATTGCGCCCTTGGCTTGTGCTAAACGCCATGATCAAACTATCTGCCCCCCTTTAGCAGCCACCCCCAAGCATAAGCTCTATGCTGATGATATGATACTCTATTTGGTGGCAAATAAGCTTAATATTCAAATCGCTCTTGATAAACTAGTGGAGTTTTAAGCTATACGGGGGTTATAAAATGAATCAGGCAAAGTCAGTAGCGCTATTGTTTGTGTGTTCGACAGAGGTCCTTCCTGTTGTTATGGCAGCTTCATTCCAACCTAACCACCCTATTAGCTATCTCAGGGTACAAGTCAAGTCAGATTATGTTATGTTAATTGCACTTATAAAGTGCCTGACTACCCGAAGGCCTCGCAGCGCTAAAAGGACAACAACAAGAGCAATAAGGAAGGGAAGGCTAGCTCTTTAACAGGGTGCTGCTTTAGATGCAGATCCGACTGTGGTGACTGGCTACACATGATTTTCCTATGTCTGGTTTTACATGGATTTTGGGCTGTCTTCAAGGAGAAAGAAGTCTGGGCAGGTCAAGTGATTGACCCAGATCCGTTGGGAGCTTTGTTTGGTATTCTATTTTTTAGGCGATAGGCTCGTGATGGTACTGGGTCAACACTGCTTTATAGCCACCTTAGTAGCGAAGTGTTTAATTCTGGCGAATTGGAAATAAAAGGTGGTGCCTACTTTAGGTCAGTGGCTGCAAAAGATGGAGAGGGTCATGGGTCACGAAAAACGGTATGCAAAGCGGGTCGGGCGGGTACACGATTTAATAAGATCTGGACAAATTGGAAAGATGGCGGGATCTAATAAGCAGCAGGGACAGGGGTCCATTGCTACGACATTCGCACTTCAAAAATGTATATTTACTTCTTTTTAGTACTTGGAAAATTAAGGATCTATGATTTGATCTGATAATCTATCTACTGCCTTAATAATAAAAAAATAAAAATAACCTAAGAAGAGCAAGGAAAGGCATCAAATGAGAAGCAACCAAATGAGTGACATGAAAGTCAACCATTGGTATGCAATGGGCTGACCCAAGGTCTATATATATTGGCATCATCCACAATAGGCTGTCAACACGAACCGCTACCAGGATATCACACAGACTAAGATATTCTACCTTTTATAAATACCCCAAAAATACAAATGTTGGAGAACTAGGGCTACAAATATGTGACTTTTTCTTCCCTCTTATCAGGTTAGTTGTGATTAACGATGGCACTGATAGTCTTTTTCAAAACTGTAGTGTTAAGTGGCATGCTATTATCAGATGAAGACATTTTATAGGGTTGTACCTTTATCCTAAGAGACGTCCCGCCATATCTGCCACAAATGTTAACAGATTACTGTAATGCCCTGAGCAGGGTTGTTGCTTCTAAGGCTACGTACAATATACAAAAAGTACATAATGCAGTAGAAAGCTTGGCTGCAGGTCTGTAGAAACCAACGGTGTTGACAAAATAGGCTCACTGGAGGATCACATTCTATCATAGGGGTTGTGACTTATATTCAAATGTATGAATGAATTTGCACTAGCTCTCTAGCCCAAATCATCTCTCGGTTTTAGTCCAGTACGACCGACTGCATCCTTTCAGTGGTACCCAAAACAAACTACCTGACCAGTGGAGATAGGCGTTTTTCAGTTTACGGCCCACTGCTTAGGAAGAACCTCCCTGGAAAGATTATAATCATTCACTTCTTTTTCTTCAGAAAGTCCAAGTGGCATCATGTAACACGTTACAATCTGTGAATGGCTGTGGACTTACATAGCACAAACCTAGTTATAAGGCAAAAAAGCGCCAAGCAAGAGATAGAGGAAACACTGTAACGAGAAAAGGGAGGAGAGGTTTGAAGTGGGGTTTTCAGCAGGAATAGACTTGGTTATTTAGAGCAGCTGAGTTGGAGGAAAGGAGGGAAAGGTTTCAGTAAAGGATACAAGATAAGGACATTTTGCACTAACGTGCCTGGGAGGTTACACCACAAGGTGTTGTTGCTTGATCAGTAAAGTTAGGTATTGTTTTTCCGATAACAATAGAGCGCCTGGTAAAATTTTGATTGGCATGGAGGCTTCCGCATCCCCGCGGTCAGTCTCGAAATAACTGTTGGTATGAATGTAAATGTGTAAAGGAGAGATTTTGCTCAGTTAATGACTTAGGGTGTGAAGGCATTCAATATCACCTCGTTGGGAATATTCATGGACAAGTTGTTGCTAGCTCATGTTGGCAAAAGGGACACACTTTGACCTGGTTTGTTTTGGCTGAGATAGGTGTTGAAAATTCAGGCTGGATTGGTTTTCAGTTGTGCGATAAAATGTTCAAAACGTGACCCTCAGGCAGAACTCCTTTCATCCATGTACCTGTGAGTGCTCACATCACTGTCAACCAGTACTAATTCCAGGAGTTCCATACACAAAATGAAAATCATTAGCAAGATAATGAAGCTTTTGGGGGGGCCTCAGGTTAGAATAGGTTTGGACCCTGAAGAAGTGATCTGCTCCGGTTTTTCAGTTCTATTGATACGACTCAAACAAATGCAAGATAATGCATATAAACACATTTAGAGTGAGGGTACAAAGCAAGGCATGACAGTTAACTGAGATGAAGGCCAGTTTAGGAGGCGTCAAGCATACCAAACAAACAACAGGTAACATGTTCTATAATCTAGGGAGCCATGTCAGTAAGGTGACTGATAGTTATCTCTATACTGCAGCACTGCCGGAAGCAACAGGAATTACTCAAGACGGCTTTGCAATTAATCTTGTCAATTACTTGGGACTGTGACACCCTTCACAGCGATGTGCTCTAGGGATGACAGGTGTGTATTTGGATAGCAGTTTACTTTACAAAGCCATCAGGGCCTAAATCCTGCTGCACTAAGTAAATAATCAATATTAATTAATCCTCTACATGTGACATTTTTCAAGGGCTCCAATTTTCAAGAATGGCCAATCCATGAGTAATACCAAGGCACTTTCATAACGGAAAAAGAGCTGCTGCTCTTAAGGGACATGCTTATTGTGAGGAGTGTTGTCTGCCACATTTCGTTTCAATCAGAAGCAGAGGAACAAAGTATTCTAAATAACACTCTTGCACAGTTCTAATGTCAGCATGTAGCTCAGGCCTCTCAGACATAGGTTCAAACTGGTCTACTGAGACAATTCAAATGGAGGTTGCAGCTATTGCTAAGTTCAGCTTTATTAAGTAACCAATGCACTCGGTGCAGTTCTACTGCAAATGTAATGGGGCACTACATGTTTTTTTAGATACCACTGAGCCCACAACAGCAAGGAAAGCAGAGATGACAAACTGGAATTGGAAAACTGCATCTCAGTTTAGGCAAATGTTAAAGGTTACTGTCAAAGTAAAACCTGGGCTAATTTCATTCTACTAAAAGGTTGGCAGTGGAATGAGAATGCTGTTTTAGTGGCTCAAAGTTCATAACTACATGCTATTCTATTAAATGCTGGCAGTGATTCATTTACCCTGGAAAACTGCATAAACCTACACACTGGGGCCATGAAGGCAGAACATACTGCTGCAAAACAAAATCATACTGAGCATGCACAATGTTAATCAGGTATGCAACCAAAAGAAAAGTAAAAAGCTCAAGGCATGTTAAGATGTATGGTAATACTTACTCTTTCATATCTTTGGATGGAGAATTACATGCGGGCGGAAAGGCAGATGTACTACTTAATTTGTCCAGGGTACATGCTGTCCCTATTGCTCGTACAACCAACCCAGATTCTCCTTCCAGGTCAAAACACTGCAGGTAACCAACCACTGCATTTCCTCTCATTTCAAGAACCTTAACACCAATCTTCCTCTGCAGTTCACCTAAAAAAAAATAACATTGCTCAAGATGGGTCAAAATGTGCATATATAAAATGTGTTCTAGTCTTCTCAATTGTACTTTTCTTGAAATGAAATGTATATGGAAATTTCAAAAAGCTCAGACACATTGAACATTTATTGATTAAGATATACGATACATATTTAAGAGTAGAATTCCCTCGAATGAAGCAAACAGGTCATGGGGAAGTACATGTGACCAGGCAACAGACAGTGATCAGCTTACAGAAAACAGACTGGATGTACAGACTTCAGAGTTTCCAAAGCAAGAAATAGTGATGACTACTTATGATTCTTAGTGATGGACAATGCATCCCACTTTTCAGACCCATGTTCTGATCTTTTAAAATTGTTTATTAATGCTTGAGAAGATATATGAATTGCAAGGGTGTCACAACAAACACAAGGAACGAAAGGTTCCTCGCCTGTAATTGTGGTTTTCCTTTAGGGGACTCTCCCCAGAAATCAAACAGTGAATGGTCCTGTCAATGTGCAGGTTCACAGAGCACATCTCCTTAAGACTACAGTTCTGCTTTATTTCAGTCCACGTTTTAACATCCTTTAAATAAACTGCAGCTTATAGAACAGGCTATATAAGCCAATTTTTTTTTTTTAAAAGCCAAATTAAAACTAGTTAAAGTATGGGAAAATGTAATCTTTTAAAACAAATCTCTTTCATAAACCTTTATGGGGTTGAATCAGAGCAATGCAGATATACAGGCCTCAGCTATGCAAGTATGAAAACAGACACTACACCTTTAAAAACGTATAGCCTTCCAGTATCTTATCATGCCCAGCAGGTGGCAGTTACCTCAGATTTTTTTTTTCTCTTCACAGAGTGAGACAGAGAGAGAGACAGAGAGAGAGCACTGAAACCTAGAATGACTGTTAATTATGTTTGTCCCTTGGACCTGGGAGGAGTGAAACTTGCTTATGATTTCAATGCAGATTCCCTTGAAGGAGAACTAGGATTGCAGGTAAGAAGTCTTTCCTTCTCCTTGAGAGGATTGATTTTTATAATCACAAGCATAGAGCATAGTAGCAAGCATATTCTTAAAACAGAAAGGTGGTGAAATAGGAGAAAGGTGACCAACAGGGGAAATTTAGCAAAGAGAGTTCTAAAAGAGCCTTGCACTACTTGGGCATCTGTGCTAATATATGAATCAAGACAATAATGCCACATAAATGTGTAAACAGATCTCCATGTCGCTGCTTGGCAAATTTCCAAAATGAGAATAGTTCTCAATAAAGGAGCCATTGTAGATTTAAGGGCTGTTGGTTTACCAGTTAAGGTTTTGTATAAAAGTTGTCCATCTTAGCCGAGTGTCTCCTTTACACTAATCTGTGGCAGTAACCAGATACAGCTAGCAGACGAGTCAGCAGCACTCTGTGATACTCCACTGTACAACACTCTATTCCTATCTACCCCACTCCACTCTATTCTACTTTACCCTACGTCACTCCACTCCACTGTCCTCAATGCCACTAACTTTTAGCCATGGCTAAAACACATTGGCAGGTAGTCAAGAGCTATTAGTTTTGCCAGTTCTGGTTTCTATTTATAATCTCGACCTACTGGTGTTGTGAATGCCAATACTCCAGCAAGTAAATAAAGACTTCTATAATGAAATCATAATTAGTGTATAAAGCAGCCCTATCCAGCACAGTGCGGATTTGGGTCACAGTGTGCTGCTCCTGCCAACCGTACGGCTGGCTCACAAGAGATATGGGAACATTCAATACCTCAAGACCTCAATATCCCTTAGTTTGTATATGAAGGTCCTCACACTTCTGTAAGGAGCCACCTGGCACCTTTTATACAATCTGTCAATAAAACAACTGCACAGGTTGGTAAAGATGTATACCTACCATGGTAAATACACTGATGTGTTATTTATAAGATGTTGTGTGGTAACACAGCAACCACAGAGATCCTGGTTATCTAGGTTTATATACACATACACACATCAAGTATCACAGAGAAGCACCACAGCCCATCACCAACAACTCTCCTTAACAAGCTGTATGATCTTGGGTTGCGTGGCTCTGCTTAGGTTGAAGAAAATCAGTATTTTGCTTCCCTTATAGGAAAGCACTCGGTTCTTGCTGTGTAATAGTGTAACTGCTTCCCTCTGATGTGGAGATTCAAGCCAAAACAGTTCCTTTGTCAGATAAATTTTCCTCTGGTCATCTTGGTGGCGGATAGACTGCCCTATGAGCTTCCTTTGGGGCTGTGCCTTCTTTTCCTTTCACCTCTGTTTCCCAAGAATGACGGACCACCTCTCTGATGTTTTCCCAGCCTATGGAACCCCAGGATTCTTAAGAGTGAGGTCAGAGATGGCACATTTCTTGAGGCTCTCCTTATGTTCTATTAGTTCCATCTGGTTACTGATAGAGGTCACCAGTTTCATCAAGTGCCAATTTACACACCTCAGTTGTAGCTCATATTGGTGTACAGTCCCCTTAAGCTCTGCCATACTGCCCTCAATAATTGTGATGCTTCTGTCAGTACATCAGTCAGTGAGTGCCCTTTTACTCTGTCAGCAAGTGTATTCATAGCTCTCCTGGGGTGAAATCAGCCATAACAGGGTCTTCTTTGCTGCCATCCTTCCAGTCCACTCAGGAGAGCACTGCATGACAACATAAAATCTTTATTTTCTGAGGCGGTCTTTGGTTTCATATATTTAGATGGCATAGTAGCTGAAGCCCACCAATTTCAAATTCCCCTGTGTAGTGTGGAATCAGTATCTATGTGTAAGGGGCAAAGAGGCCTCCATAGGTTCACTGCAGGTAGGCAACTGTCATCAAATTGAGCCAGCTCTCATGGGCACTCTATGCTATAGAGTCCCCCCATCTGGCTCTCCTCACCTCTTGCTGGGCTTACAACATCGCAATAGTAGGTGGGGAGCCATAGGCATCTTCCCCCTAATTTCAGTTTTAGGGGAGCCCTGAGGATCATCACATGCAGCCTGCCCCTCTGACCACTGTACTGTGTCTATAACCAGAATTCTGAGAGCCTACTTGCAATGTCACGCAGCCCTTTGCTAGCTCCTTGCAAAGTCCTGCAGATCAATCTTGGATATTCTGTCTAAAGAGGAGAAAGAGGGATCAGATGTCTACGTTTCAGGGGAGGCAATAGAGAATGAAGGTCCAAGACCAAACCAACCCCCTCTTCTCCACTAGTTCTGGAGGAGCATGAATGGAGGTAATGGTCAGAGAAAGACAAAGGTGGAGGGCTTGAGGGGCAGTGTCTCCTGTCAAGAGTATTTCCAAGGGTGCTCGGATATGCTGGCTGTTAAGTTCCTCTCCGTTGCAGTTGTCTGGACTTGTGCCTGACCTGGAGGGAAGCCGATAGCAGTTAAGAGATGAACTTACAGAGGATGTGTGTAGCAACTTTACCTTTTCTGCATGGTGACCTCAGATTTCTCATCTTTCTCTGGGCCCTATTTTTGCTGGCTTTAGGTCTCCGTGCACTTTGCCACACAGACCTGTTCTTCCCATGTCAAACATGCTGCAAATTGGAACTTCCTAACTGGCCTAGTCAACTTTCCTGTAAGTCTATTCTAATGGTGCCATAAGTGTCCCTACTGCATGGACAATTCAAGGTCATATGTGGGATGTAGTGCATATTTACAGCATCTACACAAGCAAAAAAATACATATGTCTGCCAGGAGCACCAATTTGCCCTGAATAGGCTACAATGTAAATGCACTACAGAGACATATGGAAGGGAAAATTAAATTTGCCATCTAAGAAGAAGCTAATTTTTATATTCACGATTCACCCCTAAAGTGTGTCTTGGTAGCCCACAAGGCAGGGTGCCCATATACAAGAATAAAACATGCTACATTATGGGACTAGTATGCCCTCAAATTAAATAAAATCAAACGTTATTTCACTCTGTAGGCCTGGCTAGATTGTTCCCTAGGCGGAATGTATTCTTTATCTATGCATAGGAAAGGGCTTGAAATATTCTTCAAAGTTATTTCATGCTTATTTGTTCAAATCTGACTTGGTGATGGAATCAGATTTTTGTTAACCTAGGCTGAAAAGTAACTTTGCAGAATGCTGGCTGCCCAAGCAGAACTGGCTTAAAACCACTTCTGCCATGCATCACGCTACCAGAACTGGAACACACATTTTTGACTGAGACAGTTAAGGAAAGGTCAAATACTGTTAAGTGCTGAACACATAGCAGGGATTAGCTATCTGGGAGTGGACATGAGCAATAGGCAGAACAATGTCTGTTTAGCACGGCTTTTTGTTTTTAATTTTGAACTTCCAGGAAGGGCTTCTCCTTTTAATTCCAAGGGCCTTTCCAAACATCCCATCTCCAGTCATAGTAAGAGAGAAAAACCAGGTCTGCCACATATCATACATTTGGAGCTGGAATACACATATTTGGCTGGGAGTTAACAAGTGTGGCTCAGAGGAGAATGGCTTGCCTCTAAGTCAAGGAAAGGCAAGTGGGTATTAATTGCTGTCCACCTATCAGGGATCAGCTATCAGGGAAAGGACAGGAAAACTGGCAGAACAAAGGACAGCTTCAGCACTACTTCTTTTGGCACAGAGATGCCAGGGAGGGATTTTTTCCATTCATCCCCAGGACCATCCTAGATAGTGAGGCTCAAGCCAGAGAAGGAGGCAAAACCAGTTTTGACCCTGTCAGGTGTGGGAGTTGCCAAGAAACAGAAAACAGGCCAGCCTGACTGCAGGTGGCTCATGACATGCTGAAACAGGATCCTAGGTAATTTTACAAAAGGAAAATGCTGCAAAAGAAGCAGGGGACTGCAAGAAAATAGTTGAAATTGGGTGAAAGATTTTCTCAAGTCACTCACTAGTGCACAGGAAACAACTGGCACCACAACCACCACTTCTTCAGAACATTCCTGGACATAGGAAGGACGATCTGAAAGAAGGCCCTCTGGAAGAAAAAAATCTGACTTCTGATAACTGCTGAAAGAAGAGGACACATGCAAGGACTCAGGGACTCCTGAATTCTGCTGGCATCACAGGACTTGAATTGCTCTCTAAGGGTCAATGAGGTTGGCCTCTTTTTTTTTTTTTTTTTTTTTTTTTTTTTTTTACCAGGGCCCAGATGAAAAAAGTTGACTAGACACTACAAAAGACCTGGCTGAAGAAAGGACTGATGAGCTAGTGGGCTCCAAGACTGACCAGAAGAAGCTGTTCCAGCAAAGGAGACTAAGAGACATATTTATAATCTGGCAGGCGGCACATTTCTTCATAAGAGTGACAGAGTAAATTATTCCATGGATGAGACGGAGGTATCATCCAGCAAATTTAGAAATGACCACCAAAAGCAGGTGGTCATTTCTTAAAGCATTGTCAGGAACAGCAGTTATAGCTGTTCCAGTCAATGCTTTTTGCATTTTGGTGCAGGGTTTCACCAACATGCAGGAGGCCTGCACCAAACGTTTTTCTTTTTTCTTTTCATAACGAAAATCCTGAAGCAGGATTTTCTTCTTGAAAAGAAAAAAAGAAAAAGCACCCCTCGCCATGGCAGTCTCCGATTCCATGGCTAGGGGAGCATTTGCCCCTTAGTGCTAGGGATTTCTTGGTGGGGACAGGTAGTGAAAACTGACCTCTAATTTCACCCATCTAAATTAGGTGGGTGGAATTAGAGGTCTACCACCAACAGGCCTTCGAAGGAGTTTAATCACTGCAGATACAGAGTAGTCTCCTTTGTGATAAAACCAAAGGTCTAAATTTGGCAGGCGGGCCATTATGTTGGCTGTATGTATACTCCATCGCCACTGCGGCAGAACATACATACTGCCAACATATAACTTAGGTCCTATGTCTAATGGTAAAACCTGTGACCTGCACAACCCACTTGGTGCATCCGATTTCTGTGCCATTGCATAAGTCCAGAAATAGCACCTATGTCCATGCCCACTATGAAATATTGTTTTCCCATCGGGCTCGACTTTTTCAGGGTGCTTCTTTCCCAAACTGTTTAAAATTCATATTTTTGTTTCCCCTTCACCTACTTTTACGATCTTGGTGTTGTTTCTCTCACTATAGTAGGTTTGTGAACGTTATTGTGTTGCGTTCTCCAATTTGTAATTGTTAGTATAACTTAAACTTAGCACGCCTTTTTCTAGGGATTGCCTACTGCTTGTGTCAATGAAACAGGGGTTAAGCAGAGCTTCTCTCAGAACTGTGTTTTGACCAAACCCGAGTGAATTTAATATCTTCGTAGGGGTACTGTCATACACATCAAAGAAGCTAACCCTCAAGGTTCCTGGGGGTCCACTGGCAGAATTCTTACTTGCAGGAGTGGTATTCTGATCCTTAACGGATGTGTAACTACAGGATGACACCCGCGCCGGGCACGCATGATGAATGAACCGCCCTGAAATAGTATGCACTGCAAGGCGAAGTCCTCCAGTATCATGTGAGCATTAGGGCTCACATTTATGCTTGAGAATATTTTAGACAGGGACAGTTAAAACAGCCCTGATGAAAGCCCCTGGACCCACAAAGCTCATTGAGAAGGGGTGAAACATGTTGGCTTATATCTAGGGTCCCTTGGACCATTGTGCCCAGAAGAGACCCAAAATAATCTGTTTTTATTCATACCTTTTGTACCCTCTAGTAAAGGACATCTTTGGGGTATAGCAACAGGTATTTTTATATACAAAAGATCTGAATCCCTGCTTCTATCCAGCTGATATTTTATAAGAGTACTCCAAAACATTTTGGTTGAGTTTGCCCTGGTGGTACCATCTTACTAGGGTGTGGATAGACTGCCTATGATTAAGCATGCCACGGATCAGTGGGTGAAGCATCTACTCCATGTAGGAGGCTGGACTGGCTTGTAGTGAGTACCTAGGGGTACTTGCACCTTGCACCAGGCCCAGTTATCCCTTATTAGTGTATAGGGTGTCTAGCAGCATAGGCGGATAGATAATGGTAGCTTAGCAGAGCAGCTTAGGCTGAACTAGGAGACGAGTGAAGCTCCTACAGTACCACTTAGTGTCATATGCACAATATCACAAGAAAACACAATACACAGTTATACTAAAAATAAAGGTACTTTATTTTTATGACAATATGCCAAAGTATCTCAGAGTATACCCTCAGTGAGAGGATAGGAAATATACACAAGATATATATACACAATACCAGAAATATGCAGTATAGTCTTAGAAAACAGTGCAAACTATGTTTAGTTACAATAGGATGCAATGGGGACACATAGGGACAGGGGCAACACAAACCATATACTCCAAAAGTGGAATGCGAACCACGAATGGACCCCAAACCTATGTGACCTTGTAGAGGGTCGCTGGGACTATTAGAAAATAGTGAGGGTTAGAAAAATAGCCCACCCCAAGACCCTGAAAAGTGAGTGCAAAGTGCACTAAAGTTCCCCAAAGGACAAAGAAGTCGTGTTAGGGGAATAAGGCAGGAAGGACACAAACCAACAATGCAACAGCGATGGATTTCCAGTCGAGGGTACCTGTGGAACAAGGGGACCAAGTCCAAAAGTCACAAGCAAGTCGGAGATGGGCAGATGCCCAGGAAATGCCAGCTGCGGGTGCAAAGAAGCTTCTACTGGACAGAAGAAGCTGAGGTTTCTGCAGGAACGAAAAGGGCTAGAGACTTCCCCTTTGGTGGACGGATCCCTCTCGCCGGGGACAGTCGTGCAGAAGTGTTTTCCCGCCGAAAGACCGCCAACAAGCCTTGCTAGCTGCAAATCGTGCGGTAAGCGTTTTTGGATGCTGCTGTGGCCCAGTAGGGACCAGGATGTCGCAAATTGCGTCAGGAGAGAGAGGGGACGTCGAGCAAGACAAGGAGCCCTCTCAGCAGCAGGTAGCGCCCAGAGAAGTGCCAGAAACAGGCACTACGAGGATGCGTGAAACGGTGCTCACCCGAAGTCGCACAAAGAAGTCCCACGTCGCCGGAGACCAACTTAGAAAGTCGTGCAATGCAGGTTAGAGTGCCGTGGACCCAGGCTTGGCTGTGCACAAAGGATTTCTGCCGGAAGTGCACAGGGGCCGGAGTAGCTGCAAAAGTCGCGGTTCCCAGCAATGCAGTCTGGCGTGGGGAGGCAAGGACTTACCTCCACCAAACTTGGACTGAAGAGTCACTGGACTGTGGGAGTCACTTGGACAGAGTTGCTGGATTCGAGGGACCTCGCTCGTCATGCTGAGAGGAGACCCAAGGGACCAGTAATGCAGCTTTTTGGTGCCTGCGGTTGCAGAGGGAAGATTCCGTCGACCCACGGGAGATTTCTTCGGAGCTTCTAGTGCAGAGAGGAGGCAGACTACCCCCACAGCATGCACCACCAGGAAAACAGTCGAGAAGGCGGCAGGATCAGCGTTACAGAGTTGCAGTAGTCGTCTTTGCTACTATGTTGCAGTTTTGCAGGCTTCCAGCGCGGTCAGCAGTCGATTCCTTGGCAGAAGGTGAAGAGAGAGATGCAGAGGAACTCGGATGAGCTCTTGCATTCGTTATCTAAGGAATCCCAAGAGACAGAGACCCTAAATAGCCAGAAAAGAGGGTTTGGCTATCTAGGAGAGAGGATAGGCTAGCAACACCTGAAGGAGCCTATCACAAGGAGTCTCTGACGTCACCTGGTGGCACTGGCCACTCAGAGCAGTCCAGTGTGCCAGCAGCACCTCTGTTTCCAAGATGGCAGAGGTCTGGAGCACACTGGAGGAGCTCTGGGCACCTCCCAGGGGAGGTACAGGTCAGGGGAGTGGTCACTCCCCTTTCCTTTGTCCAGTTTCGCGCCAGAGCAGGGCTAAGGGGTCCCTGAACCGGTGTAGACTGGCTTATGCAGAAATGGGCACCAAATGTGCCCATGAAAGCATTTCCAGAGGCTGGGGGAGGCTACTCCTCCCCTGCCTTCACACCATTTTCCAAAGGGAGAGGGTATAACACCCTCTCTCAGAGGAAGTCCTTTGTTCTGCCATCCTGGGCCAGGCCTGGATGGACCCCAGGAGGGCAGATGCCTGTCTGAGGGGTTGGCAGCAGCAGCAGCTGCAGTGAAACCCCGGGAAAGGCAGTTTGGCAGTACCAGGGTCTGTGCTACAGACCACTGGGATCATGGGATTGTGCCAACTATGCCAGGATGGTATAGAGGGGGCAATTCCATGATCATAGACATATTACATGGCCATATTCGGAGTTACCATTGTGAAGCTACATATAGGTAGTGACCTATATGTAGTGCACGCGTGTAATGGTGTCCCCGCACTCACAAAGTCCGGGGAATTGGCCCTGAACAATGTGGGGGCACCTTGGCTAGTGCCAGGGTGCCTTCACACTAAGTAACTTAGCACCCAACCTTTACCAGGTAAAGGTTAGACATATAGGTGACTTATAAGTTACTTAAGTGCAGTGTAAAATGGCTGTGAAATAACGTGGACGTTATTTCACTCAGGCTGCAGTGGCAGGCCTGTGTAAGAATTGTCAGAGCTCCCTATGGGTGGCAAAAGAAATGCTGCAGCCCATAGGGATCTCCTGGAACCCCAATACCCTGGGTACCTCAGTACCATATACTAGGGAATTATAAGGGTGTTCCAGTAAGCCAATGTGAATTGGTAAAATTGGTCACTAGCCTGTTAGTGACAATTTGAAAGAAATGAGAGAGCATAACCACTGAGGTTCTGATTAGCAGAGCCTCAGTGAGACAGTTAGTCACTACACAGGTAACACATTCAGGCACACTTATGAGCACTGGGGCCCTGGGTGACAGGGTCCCAGTGACACATACAACTAAAACAACATATATACAGTGAAAAATGGGGGTAACATGCCAGGCAAGATGGTACTTTCCTACACTCCAGTTCTTGGATGAATCCATAGGCTGACTGTAGAGGAGCTTAATGGCAATTTATATTTTTTTCTTCTCTTGCTATAGATTTGGTGGCTTAGCTTCTTTGATGTGTATGATGGTATTGTTTGGGGAGAGTGGAGCTAAGCGTCATTTTCTCACTCTCTGTTTGTGGGAATATATTTGTAGGGGAACCCACACAATCAAATTAATAACCCCATTTCTGACATATGGCTGGGCTGTGTAAGAAAGGGAGCTACAGCCACCAAAGTGAGAGATATGCAAATGACTTACAAGTTAACAGAAGTGTAATTAGAAGCAAAAATGTAAATAAAACCAGTAATATAAAATTCTCATGACCAAAAGTATGCACATTCACGAATGATTTCCTGCATATAATAACATCGACCCGCCTGTAAGGCAGCAGTTCTCAATGGAGCAGGAGAAATTGAGAAGGCTGAATACCAGAGATCTTCTAGTAGGAGGGAAACAAATCCCATGGGAGTAGCAGCAATGACAAACAGGTTGTGTCCCTTGTAGTTCGGGACTGGACCTCCTATCTCAATTGAGAGCTACTGCGTTACAGGCAGGTCAATGTTATTGTGAGCAAGAAATCATTAGTGAATGTGTATACCCTTACTCAGTCCTGAAGACGCCTAGAACAAATAAACCAAAACGTGCCGACCACATTGCACCAGTCCGCCAGGCAAGACTTATGCTTTTGAATGTATCCTGCCAGAGGTATTTGTTTTTTTGGATGATGTTTGTCTGTAGCCTAGTCTCTAGAGGGGTATAGGGGCTCAACCCTATTCCACTTTAGTTCAATAGAAAAAATATAGGCACTTGTAGTTGCGAATTCCAAGCACAAGGCATGTGCGGGAGTAACTTTGATGAGGTTCTACCTAGAGAAAGTGCATCATCTTCTGCTATTTGATCATTTATAATAATAAGGTAGGATGCACAATCTGAAACAAGAAAGTCACATATTATGGCCACAGGTTTTCAAGGCAACGCAAGAACAGCTACATTCCAGTCCCCTTATCTCAGAAGTGCAAGGTCTAAAAGTTATTAATTAACAACAGGATTTTAAAGCTTGTTTGGAAACATGAAGTGTCACTACAACCTTTGAACCGCCAACAATTACAACTCCCTTGTGGCCGTCTATTTTAGAATATAAACATGAACTACTCCCTTTCAGTGAAAGAGGCATGATCACCTCATTCAGCCCTCTTTAAAGTAAATACTGGGCACAATCTCTATTTAGAAAGGTGTATGGCAGAGTTCTGTTTGCCTGGTAGTAAGTAAACGAAGTAGGACGTTTCTTACACATATATCGTGTTGTACCTGATACTGCTCAGTTTTTTAACTACTAAGCAACACAAGCATTTACAATGCAACGGGTCTCACGTTTGCTCATGTTAGAGCTGATCGCGTTGTAAACTCCTAACCCGACTTTTCACCTATCGGGCAAAAGTGCATTTATGTACATAACCCAAAAAAGTGAAATTAACTATGTAAAGCACTCGACTTCTGCCAAGGGAGATCGCGCTCGTAAATTAGAGAAAAAGAAGTCCACGAGCCTGATGGAAAACAGCGAGCCTCGCATGTTTTCTGTACTTGGTCGCTGTGCTTGAGGAGGGCTAGCCACCGGAAAAGGCATGACGTATCCGTGCCTTCGACTAATGAAAGCAAGCAGATTTTATTAGGCAAGCCCATGAACCAATCAAAAACACGGACGTGAAGTTGACAGGGCTCCGAGCCCTTTTCTAAATACAAAAGCGTCTCGCTGCGATACGCATGCGCGAGCGCATGCAACGCAGGCTCGACCCTAACAAGAATGCTTTCACGAACATGTTTCTCAGAACATGCCCACAAACATGTGATGTCTAACAAACAGACTTGAATCAACAGCATCAACGATCTTCCCGCTGTTAGTTCCAGCGCATGACTTTTTACAAGTGATTTTACTAGATTAAAATAATTCCTTGAAGACTTCAGGCCAGATCGCTACTGACCATTCTGAGGTGGGTTATTTAATTGGTCTCTTGATGGCTGTCTATTTAGCATGGGCAACAACACACCAAATCTAGATGATCCTAGCTTGAATGATTATGCCGCTTTTGTGGTGCAGCTTAAAAGAATGTTTCAATGTACTGACCGAGAGAAGCGATCTGTTTGATATTGCTCAGGGAAATGTAGTCGTTTTCACGCACATTAACCAATTTGGATAATTAGTCGTAAAATACACGTAGGTTTAAAGAGTTCAATGACCTCATACAGACAATGTCAGAAAAATGAAGCAAATGACTAACTTATGCACACTAGTAGCCCAAATTCTCTGATGGAACTCTTGGACATGTCCCTGATGTTTGCGTACTGGCTTCAAAACAGGAAGGCAGAAAACTAACAGTTTTGGAAGAGCCGTTTTACTTTGATCCATTTTCACCTAAACGTACTCCGACGACTACAGAAGTTTCTTTTCATTCTCGTGGAGAATCAGTGCAGCCAGAAACTGCTATAGGCCCTTTACCTGCGAAAGAAAAGGAACCAAAGACGTGAAGCAGCCCTTTGCATATACTGCACCAATATAGGTCACTTTTTTTTATTTAAGATTGCCGAGTTAGACCCCCCAAGGGTTTTGGCAAATGCCAGAACTCATTTTCTGTGAGTGAAAGGAGGACACGTCTTAAAGGATCACTTGCCTTAGCTCTTCCACAGATGCTACCATCTCATAACTTCTGGCCTCTCCTATTTGGCTTTTCGTGACAACGCTGGGTGACAGGCCCTAGGTTTATGTTCATTCCCATGCCTCTTGGGCAGGGTTTTTAATTGGGGGCACCAAGACATCTCACTGGAGGGTACGGAGACGGGGTGGGCCTAGAGTTGATGCTCTGTATACATGATCAGCTGGCAAATACAAAAATAGTGATGGATGGAACGCTTGAATTAATTTTAGCCACTGGTAATTACTTGAGGCAGCATCCCAGTCCATCTTTATTTTGCACACCATGCCACCTCAGATGGGACACAGCAATATGCAAATCAATCTGCCTGGTGCAGTATGATCTGTCCAGCCTGAACTGCCAGACCAGGCCCTCCCTGAACGGAACACAAGCAACCCAGAACTGGCTTCGGCCTTATTAGGGTTCATCAGCCAGGTACAGCTTGAGTCCAGTGGAAAGTGTGCATGGAATCCACATCTGGGCATACCCACCGCACTTAGGGCGTCACACTAGTGTACAAAAAAGTAACAAACTGAATGCTTGAATTGATGTCAGTTACTGGTAATTACTCAGAGTGCATCTTAGCCCTTCGTTATTTTGGACAGATTGGACCCAGACAGATTGATTATTTAAATAGTCACTTTTTCAGTTAAGTAGATGCTTTCATTGTAATATAGGTATGATGCTTCCCTTTACCTTTAATTGTAACTGCTAGCATTTCACGTTTCTAGATCACAGTTAGGGACCCAATGATTTCAGGGTTAGTAATCTGATGGAAACACATATTTAGGAACACATCCACTCTGCACAGAATAAAGAAACAACCCTCAAACACATGTAGATCATTTATCACTGTAAATCCAACTTCTATGGAGCTGCTAACCTACCAATTCCCCATCACTACAACTTCAACATCGACTTTAGACTTTGAAAAAGCAGGTAAATCTTCATCTAAGAAATCATTGACATTATAACCAGAAGAGCCATCAATCACATTTCGGAGGAATATTTTAACCTACAAGTTGACTAAAACACCAAAACAATGAAAACGCCTCAGCCCTCTACACAATCTCCCCACCATAAATGCATCCTTAGCAAGAACATCAGTGTTGTCTATGCCAACCAACATCTGGGAAGGCCCTGCCTCAATCCAACTATATTAGCAAATCATTTTTAGAGTCCCGATTTTTCAGCAGCTGTCTAGGCAGATTTCAATAAATTTGTCTCATGTGCCGTTTTTTTAGCAGGGAAAGATTGAACACAGTGGGAGGTACGTTTTGTGTTCGAAAGCAGCACTAGTTAGAAGATACAATCACAAAGCAATGCAGTTACCAGGAATGATACTGGGTTTAAAAACTTCATCTAATTTATTCACTTAGTGCCTCGTTCTCTGTGTTTCTACGATGATGAGCGCTGTCATTCAAGTAATTCTGTGCCCCTTGGCTTATGTAAAATTGGAGTCCTTCTAATTTGGCGAAATGTCACGGTTTTTCATTTTCAAAACGTGGTTACCTTAATCATTTTACCATCACATTTTTCACTGAATACACACTAACTATCCACTTGATGACCAGCAAAGCAACAGTATACATGTTTCAATATAATGCTTTCCTCATTAAAACATCATGCAAGAATTATATCAGTCTCACCACCATTTAAGAAACAACTGACAATGCATAGCAATCCTAGACTCACTTACTCCCTCCAAAAAACCCACAATCAACATTCACAACCCTCCCCCAAACAACTCAAAGCCCAGGACTCATTTTCAGCACACCTGATAGCACGTCCAAATTTCATCGTCAAGACCAGCCGCATCAGAGAGAAAGCAGTATGAAACTGTGCCAGTAAAAATTGAACATATTCAGTGGACAACACAGCACAAGACGTGAGACCATAATAAAGTGGATAATAAAATGTGCCAAGAAGGAAAAAACTAATGCAAGCCTTCTTTAGACTTACCCTTGGAGTAAGAAAAACAGTGTTACATACATCCATCTAAACCCACTTACTCCTGCAATCCAGGAAATATCGTAAGTTCCATCTCTTCAAGGAACATCTTATTGTTCAAGAAGGACCACATATAGGCACAACACAAACCACTCTTACCTCCCTCTACTGCAACAGTGCAAGGTTCACTGTTACATACTGCTACACATACACAATTGGTGAGCATTCAAGTAAGGTCTGAGGAAGTCTTTCTGGACTCCATGGCAGGACGCTTTTCAAATTATACATCCGTTTTCACATAATTAATTGCTGCAAAACGAATACTGGTGCTGCAGCAGTTGACACGTGCAAATCTCACTGTAGCCTTTACTCAAAAGCCCGTTATACAAATATATATCACACAAAGTAAGTGATCTGCTAATACAAAACAGAGGAAAACCCTAAATAGTGTTTTTAAAAGTACTGTTTTCACCAGAATGTAGACACCATTTTGCTCTGCATTACAACAAACCAGCATTCCTTACACTGTTCTCAGCAAGTGAATATTTTCACTACTAGCTAAGTAATTTGGTGAAATGAAAGACATTTCTGAGTCCATTGCATTGTCCAGTCAACATATATTGAACAACTTCCCTAAAGCTAGAGAAGCAATTATCTATTAGGTTAATTGCCATGATCACATTTTATTCGTTTCAGTTGTATGTCTAAAGATATCAAACTGAGGGATGTTTGAGATCGTTTCGCAAACAAACATGATCATTAATAAAGAAACAGCACCAGCACAATGATCAGGTAAGAAAGTAACGGGAGGGTACTTGAGAAAGAGAATGGCATACCCAAAGGAGAACAGAGTAATGGTAATGCTGTCTAGTGCTTCCACAATAGCAGAGTGGTACCCACCATCTATTATATTTATATCACCCTGGTCTCCAAATATGGGGAACTTAAGTGAGTCTCTGAGAGCAGCTTCAGTCACTTTATTTCATAACCTCTGCTTAGAACAAGGCTTGACAGGAGGGGGCTGACTGCTGCTCCAACTGGATTTCAAATTTGATGAGGTAATGATCTGTCCAAACTAGAGGGGCTGGAGGATTGATCTGAATATTGTGATAATTACTAAAATGTAAGACAAGCTTGTGACAAGCAAAGTAAGTGTGGCCTGAAACTCGTTGGGTGAACTCGGCTGCCTCCAAAAAAATACTTTCATTTTAGTGCATAATGATCTACGAAATGTATGTCAAAATCACCTACCATTAAGTGGCTAGATCCAATTATAACCACCTTCAGTTGTCCCCATTTGGAGATCCAACAACCAACTTTGTTATGTTCAATTTGATATATTGCTCAATGTGCTTATTAATAAGGTCTACAATGACTAGATGCACAGGATGGTAGTTGTCCAGCTATCCAGGTTTTATTTTCTAGGTTTGTGCCCCATGAGAATAAGTGTAGTATGCACTGTGGCAGGCGCAAGGTCAAAATGAGGAGAATCTTGACATCTGATAATTCTAAACTAAAATATAGTAATAGCGTCAAAAACCCAAGATCACATCTGGAATATGGATGCAATATAAGTTTTAAGAAAGGAAAAATACTGCTTGTTTGGATTCTCAATCCATAACATATACTTCATAGAGTCAGAAAGATCTAATGCAGATTCAAGTTTGCATCCAAGTTCATATCCATTCACACACTAACATTTGCCCTAATAGAATCTAAATTTCAACAAATTCAATTATCAGCTGGAGTCCTACAGAGAAGACAATGTACTGTTCAGTACAATAGTACCCTGAACTCTATGCCACCTTCCTTGATCCATGCGACTGTTTCCTTTAGTATAATTCAGATTGCCCCATTCAACACCATAAAAGCAGATTAACCATCTTTTAGAATATGGCAGTTTTATTCCTGTATAGAAACAGGTGTAATGTAATGAAGTGGCTGTGCTCATGTTTCCTCTGTTGTAACCTTGACCCAGATTACTAATCCCATTACAAAAACAGTTTAAAAAACGTAATAAACGTATGTGCATGCAACCTCACTTCCTCAATTACAGTACCTAAATAAACCAACAGAGTAACCTTAGAATATTAAGGAGCACCAAACAACCAAATGCCTACAATGCGGTTTCTAGATTCCCTGCAGCCTGGCAAAGACTCTAAAACATACTGCATAGCAATTCCCACATTATTCTTGTATGTTCTTGCTTTGTGCTCAAAGGCCATTGTTTGTCCCTCCTGGAAGAGGGCACTGATCTTTAGTATTACAAAGCAGAAACAGTACCACACTCTTTGCAGATTACTCTGGTGTGCATAAATTATTCTCTGAATAAAGAATACTAAAACTTTTATATCTTGCATTACCATGCAGGGATAATTGCAGAGGGTAACAGAGCCCACATTGCAATTGTGAACTTTTACTATAACATCTGCTTTAATCCGGGGACTTTTCCTCATCTTCACAATCAAGCGCAACAGTCCTCATCCCCTGCTTGCTGAGGATGGATGGAGCAGACCAACTGTGGCAGAAGCCTCTGAGGCACAGAAGTCCATTTCTCGGATATGCATATTCCATTATGTTTAATGTTTACCAAATTCTTATAGTTTACAAGAAAGCTTTGGACTTATTCAAAACAGTCCATTTTGGTCCAGAACGGCACTTACTTTCCAATGCTTTCTCTTATGGCACACTATAATATGTAATCTCACATTTTTCTTATCCACCAATATGTCAGATCTTGCTTTAATCCCGTAGCTCTATCTTAAAGTATGATTTTATTTTGGTTCCTGTTCAGTTAAATCAATGGTCAAAGTAATTGTCAACTGCCGACTTTCCCTTGAAATAATTTTATGTCACTGTAATTTATGCTTTTTTTTTTAAAACGCGAATGCTACATTACATGAAGGAAATTAAACACACCGAGTAAATCATAACCACTACCAGAGATCACACAAAAAAACTAGAAAGCCTGGAAAAATTACTTAAACCTTTTCCAGTCACACATCATGATACTAAAAGCATCTGAAGATTTCGTACTCTAGCTCAACCTGCTTTCTTTCTGGAAAAAACTTGAAACCCTATCTATTCAATTTATTTACAGAATATTTTGACCCTTGATTGCTAGAATCTTGTGTTTACTTAGTGCTGTATTCATTTTTTTAAGTAAAGCACTTGGACGAGCACTGTACTAGTATCTTAAATAAATAATTATTAAATTGGTGACATGCAATGGGTTTGGATTATTATTGAACTAAGTAGCTTACAACACATTTACAGTTATCTTTTTACCCCCGATCTATATTCTTTTTGCTAAACACAGTAACTAACTCCTCACTTCTAAAAGGTTAGAAAGATATGCAACATCTTTCTGCTGAGTTGACATCAAACACCGAAGTACTTGTTCATACAAAATCACTAACTTGTTTCTGTATTTTTCTATAGACAAGATATGGGAGATCCAGGTCAATGACGTCTTCATATTATTAAATCTATTTTCCATTTATTTATTTAGATAATAAATGTGTATGTCCTCTTATTTTTAAGGTTGTTACGGTTAACAGGAGTTCTTTGCTTTCATCAGTGAATCTTTAACTCCTGGAATTAAACGTAAATTAGACCAAAATAACTTCAATACTTTGCTATGCTAATCATAACCCAAGAATCTTATAAATTAATTTTATGGTCGCATCATTTTCTGATTTTATGAGAGGGACTGCCAGCTTCCTAAAATACTGTTGACTGGAAGCTATAACATGATTCGCCCTTGAATCAAAGAGATTTTGCTATATACACTTCGACAGTCACCATCTGCTTCAGCTTTTTAAGTCTGAGTGGTAGAAGATCATCCACAGCAACACGTTGAGGTTAATTTAAAGCTGTTTGCTATGTTTAAGAGTCCTGTTGCTGTGCCACGAAGAGTAATGTGAACAGTAGTCAAACAACCAAGGTGATGTGAAAGATTAGAATTTCTTAAACATCACAGATTATTAAAAAAATTAATTTCTTGGACACTAGTTTATAAAAAAGCTCTAGCAACTAACAGTGCCAGGAAATGGATAACGGTTAGTAAACCATTCCAGAGCTTCACAGAAGATATTCTGAGAATGATAAACTGTTAAATAAGTTGTAAACTTGCATGTAATGATTGATGAAGGCCATCACGCTTTAACCAAAATACATTTACAAAAGAACAAATACTGCTGAGATGATTCACGTATTATACAACAATACCTGACATTAGTGAAATAAGCCGTTGTCTGGCCTCGTTGGAAGCTCTGGGAGTGCGGATTCGATCAATCCACTGGTATTCAGGATCCTCGTTGACCACCAATTCTTCAATAAACCCATGAATTGTTACAGCTCTGTAGCACTTAGGAATCGACGTTGCTGTTAATTAAATAAATGGTGCACATTAAAACTACAGTACCACAAAAGGGAAAATCTATCCATTCTCCACTACTGAGAAGTCCACAAAAACACAATGTGTACAAATTCAGAACAAATGGAAAAAACATCCATGTGAGGGCAGTGGATGGAGATAACTTGGCATTGGTGGGGAAAGTAAAGAGAGTGGCCCAATGATGGAAGAAAAAAGTTGGAGTGAAGCAGAGTAAGGAATTAATGTATTTTAGAGGTATTTTCTTTGATCTTTTAGTTTGTCAAGGAGGAGGGTTGGGAATGAAGATAATGGGGGCACACATTTTAACTCTTGTACTTTGCAATACTTTTAAAACTACCAATAAATATAAACTTTTAGGGTCAAGCCTGTGAGTGCATACGCTAGCACTTGCGAGACACTAATGTATAAAGAAAAGGGCTTGGAGCCCGCCCATTGCTTATTATTTTTTGTCTTCAAGTCATTCTTCTTTACTGGCTTAATAATTGGCCAGTGCAGCCAAAACGTCACTGCAGAAGCTTACTGCGGAGGAGGGACCAAGCACAGATCAATTCAAGTTCATTTGTGCCTGTCCACTGTTCCAGACGTGATTGAGGTACAATTTCATGCTTCCTCCAACTCTCGCTCCCTGCTATTCCATCCATAGCGCTTGAATGCATTTCAAATCGTTGTCCCCCAGTCCCCATTCTTGCTTGTTTCTTATGGATAATGAAGGCACCGCTCACACCTGTGAACTTGCTACTTCTGTCCACTGGAAGTGAATTTGCCGGGTCCTTTGTGCACTTTCGGATTCAGCATTTGACGTCGCGCACCACAGTGCTTACCTGTTTTCGTTTCTAATAAAAATATTGTTTAGCAATCTGCCTTACTATCCATCTCTATGGTTTTACTTTTCATAGAATAGTAATTTCATCTTTTTATAGGGGTTTCACTGACAATGTTCACTTTCTATTTCTGCAGAGGCACACCGCTGCTCCTGTTTCATGTGTGACGGCTAGTCTAGGCTTTCCTATAAGCAGCACTTGGAATGCTGTGGTTTTTGAGCCTATACTTATGAGAAATTACGAATCCCATAACGCAATTGCTTTATACTGCTAGGTGGTGAAGCCTTCGTTTGACCTGATCCAAATTATGACATCTACAAATAGCACAGTGCAGGTAGCTCATATAGTCCAGCTTTTTTCTTTGATTTCCTGTGTATACTTTTGAAAATTTGAAACAAGAGCCAGAAGGCTCAGAACAATCCTGGCCTGGATGATCCACAGTGTCGTCTCAATGTTTTATGAGAGCAGAAAAGGGACCACAGCAAAGATTAAACTGGTGGTGCTGCCTGTGACTTCCCAAACGTGAAGGGTGCACGTCACAGATGCATATGTATTGAGAACCTATTGTCGCTCGTGGTTGAGGTATGCTGGTCTCTTCTCTGACCACTGACTGGAGCGGTCGTACCACGAGGAACGAAGCTGCATAGAAAGCAATTATAAACAACTGACGCCGACATCACAGTCTCTGGTGAGCTTCATCCACTCAGGGCGAATTGTTTTTTTTGTGGGTTTTTTTAAGTGTTTGGTCATGGAGCAACCCTTTGCCAGCAAGTAGTCTTACTTCGAGTCCAGAAGCAGGTACAAAGACCGGCAGATTTAAACTTAGGCCTGTTGGGCAGCATGAGATTAAAGTCTGCTTTTGGAGAAAACAAAATACATTTATGTGCGTCAGCTTTGTAGCCAGCAAACCAAAGAGTGAATAGACACCTACCTTAATCTTGACTGCCCTCGTATGTATGCCTATATGTGGTAAGTGTATACCGCAAACCTAGCAAAAAGGCTGCAGAGCACTGTACAGGATCTAAGGCAAGAAGACAGTCAAAGTTTGACTGGAGGGGCATCTAGTTTCTAAGAGTGACTGAACTGTAACTGTATTATGATGTAGTGTTCTTTCTATAATGTAGCAGGGTTGAGGTAGTGCTTCAGGATACGGGGATGTAATTCCAGACCGTGGGAACAGAGTTGAAGATGCCGTTGCCTTGTTTTCAGGTTGAAGCCTACCAAACAGCGCACCTGTTTGGTTTGCTAAAAACATATCGAGGACAATCTGAAAGATTCCCTGGGAATGCATTCCACCCGTTGCTTACCATTGGCTTTGTGGCTTGTAACTCACATTTGCTTGCTTTCCATTTGCTGGCTCTATTTGTTTTAGGGTGTCCAGCTTAGAGTTCCTTCCTTCGGTTCCCCAAACCCTCTCATATACTGGGTTCTTTCACTAGTGTTCGATTTCTGTAAACACGCCCTTAAATCTTGTTTGTATCTTGTCACATTTGCTGTGCATTCAAAGAGAGGTCGAATGTCAGGCTCTGTGTTCAAAGGAGCTTGGTGTTTCTTTACTTTTCTTTCTCTGAATTAAAAGTGAGAGGATTAATGTAACAATCATGCCGGCTGCTGGGAATGTGCTTGAGGAAGGTTGTGCAATGTTATTTTTTATCCTAGCACACAACAAAATGTAAATGTCTGTAAATGAACTGTACCAATATTTTAGAGTATATCAGAATTAGAAATGCACAAAGTAAGCAACTTTTTTGTCAATTCTGAAGTGAGGTGGAAAGAAATATTTTAATATGATCAAAACATATCAATACTCTAGGTGATGACACATACATTACAGTTTATGAGATGCATACTTTTATCAGTAAAACTGTATGTGCGTGCAAATGTAATGGTCATTTCAATTGAAGATGTGTTGTAATGACAGTATGCTACTACACCATACATACTTCTTTTTACCCCACCCTACTCTGCACTCTCCACACCACAGCAGTCTACTCGACCACTTCACACTACACTCTACTCTGCACCACTCTATTTTAGGCTTCTCTACTGTCAATATCCTCTGCCCCACACTATTTTACTATGCATCACTGCACTCTTTGCCACTGCACCCTGCACTACTCCCTTCTGTGCTAAACTGCTCTATGCCACTCTACTCTGCAACACTGCACTCTATGCTAATACACTCTACCACTCCACTCTATGCCAGTGCACTCAATGCCAATCCACTCTACATCACTCAAATCTACACTGCACTGTACGCCTCTGTACTATACTGTGCCCCACTCCACAATCTATGCCGCACCACTCTACTCTACGCCACTGCACTCTACTCTGCATCACTGCACTTTACGGCAATGCACTCTACACCACTTTACGGCAATGCACTCTACACCACTTTACTCAAAATCAAAGCACTCTACGCGCATCTACTCTGCAAGACTCCATTCTATGCCACTATACTCTGCAACATTTTACACAACTATATTCTATGCCATTGTACTTTAGGTCACTGAACTCTACACCACTATTCTGCACCAATCTGCCACTCCCCCACTCCACTTTGCACCACTCTACTCTGGGCCACTGCACTCTACAACAGTTTACCCTGAAAGACTGCTCTCTTCACCACTGAAATCAACACCACTCTACACTACTCTACACCATTGTGCTCTATGTCACTCTATTCTACTGTGCACTACTGTACCATATACCATTGCTCTCCGAACCACTCTACTCTGCACCAATCTACTCTGTGCCACTGCACTCTGCGCCACTGCAATACTCAACTCTACTGCCTTCTACACCACAACACTTCACTCTAACCTATTTTGTACCACTGCACATTACACCACTCTACATCACTGCACTCTACGCCTCTCTACTCTATACATCTGCACTCTACCCTGCACCACTCCACTCGACTGCACTCTACTCTGAAACAATCTATTCTACGCCACTGCACTCTTCTCTGTACCACTCTACGTCTGTACACTCTATACCACTCTACGTCACTGCACTCTACATGACTTTACTCCAAACCAATGCACTATATACCTCTTTACTCAAAACCAATGCACTTCACTTTACACCACTGTACTTTCCTCTGCACCACTGTGTTTCACTTCACTTCACGCCATTCTAGGCAGCTCCACTTTGCCACTCTTCAACACTACTCCACGTTACACTACTCCACAACACTCTATGCAACCCCCTCTATACCACTCCATGTCACTTTACTCCACTCTTTTCTATGACATGCCACTCCACTCTGCACCACGCCACTCAACAACAATGTACTCCATGCCATTCCACTCTCCTACACTACTCCACTCTATGCCACTCTGCTCTACAACACTCTACTAAACGTGACACCCTCTACACCAGTCTATGTCACTCCACGACACTCTAGTCTCCTCTGACACTCTACACCACTCAATTCTACTCCATACCCTTCTACTCCCTCGACGACACTCCATGCCACTTAACTCCACACCACTCCGTTACTCCAACCCATTATATGATACTCCATTCCATGCCACTCTCGTTTACCCCACTAACTTTTAGCCATCCTGAACAGCAGCCACACTTGTGTGCAGCATGTCTAAAACATATTGCCAAAGCCAATTATTCTTGCATAGGCAAGGTCTACTGGCTTTGCCAATACTTGTTCTAAAAAGTGAAGTGTGTTTTATAGCATTGAAACCTCCTCACAAGTCGCAAAAGTTATCCGGTTACCTTTGTGGTGAATTTGTAACTTAAATCATAGAATGTTTCCCATTACCAACTAGTGAAAAAAAAAACTGCTTATGAGCCCTGTCACAATGAACTCAAGAGTCAGTGGGAAAAGATTTATTATGACCTGCCCACGGAGTGGAGCACCAACCATCCCCAGTAGCAGGTGAGCATCAAATGCAACAGAAATCCTGCAGCCGATTGGCCAGTACTGCTGTGATGGATTCAGCGGTTCAACCATGATCAGGTATATCCTGGACTGCTGGAAGGTTTGTGTCCACCTTCAACAATGTCTTCCCATAGAAACGGAGACGGACGGCTTCGGTCTAAGCCTTGTGTTTCTGGGCCTTAAAGACCCCCATATGGCCAGATCACTGGTCACGGTGCTGGCAGCTTCCCGATGTCCACGAACAGCAGCAGTTTCTGTTCTTCATCTTCCTTGCCCATGGTAAGCATAAGCTGGTGCTCTTCCTGTTCAAAGCACAAAGCATAGCAGCGAGAGCTATAACCACTAATCTTGCATTAGAGGTGACAACAACAGTGGGCCACGATGACTGCCACAGGGTGAAATTACTAAGTGAAAGACCATTTTCCCAGGCTGATTCAGATGCTTCACAACCTTGTCCAGGTGGGAAGACATTGCTTTGCCCTTTAGGGAAACTTCCCTCACCAACAAACTCTTCTGTGGCATTCCTGGACACAACCACGGACCAGTAATTTGGATGGGGGAGGTGTCTGGTAATGGCAAACTACATTGAGATTTGAACACCGCAAAGGGTTCTTCCATTGCAAATCACCACAGCCTGCTTGAGAATATCACTGCAAGGCACAGAGGCACTCATTCTTCAGCATGCACAATGGACAGCATTTTAACACCTTGTCCATTAGGGCATAACAGCACCTTGCTGGATGCAGGCCCTTGTGACGAATGGTACCAGCCTTCCGACTGGTGACTGCCGCTCACAAAAATAAAGACAACGGCACAAAAAAAGACCATAAAAGGAATACAAAACTAAGGGGTAGGCCACGATAAGAATATGCCGGGATCCGCACTGATGGCAAAGAAAAGCGAATCAGCGATGCCCACAAGGGACGGGGTGCGCCATGTTTTGTATTTACACAGATGGCTCCCTCTCCAGGGTCATTAGGTGGCAGGGATACTCACATTTTGAAAATGGGAAAGAACCAGGTTTAAGTGTAATGCAGAATAGAATTTCTAGAATACTTCACAATACTTCAGAAAAACAATACTAAACAACAGGTGCTCTCTCATGGATGGAAAAATAATACTTAATGTGATCTAAGTACTCTGCACTCAGGCGGCTTTACTTGAGTTGCCGATTTTATGGATCAACAATACCAGGAGGTCCCAAATCTCAGATGCTGGCTGATATCCCCGCACCAATTAACAGTCATAACAAGTTCTTCAACTTAGAATGGGGAATAATATGGAACGCCTGATCTTTTTCCACATATTCCCTCTTCCGGGCTGCATAATGGTTGCTTTTTCATTAACTCTTCCTAGCTGCTTTAAGCAGGTGGTAAATGGCAGTGGGGATTAGCTGCTGCAGGTCAGAGGTGGGTTGGAATGGGGAGGCGAGGGAAGGGCATCCCAGAGCTTGGCGATGCTCTAGGGGAGCAGGCAAAGACTGGACTATGTCTCTACCCCAGTGTAGGAAAGTACCATCTTGCCTGGCATGTTACCCCCATATTTCACTGAATATATGTTGTTTTAGTTGTATGTGTCACTGGGACCCTGCCAGCCAGGGCCCCAGTGCTCATAAGTGTGCCCTGTATGTGTTACCTGTGTTATGACTAACTGTCTCACTGAGGCTCTGCTAATCAGAACCTCAGTGGTTATGCTCTCTCAGTTCTTTCAAATTGTCACTAACAGGCTAGTGACCAATTTTACCAATTTACATTGGCATACTGGAACACCCTTATAATTCCCTAGTATATGGTACTGAGGTACCCAGGGTATTGGGGTTCCAGGAGATCCCTATGGGCTACAGCATTTCTTTTGCCACCCATAGTGAGCTCTGACAATTCTTACACAGGCCTGCCACTGCAGCCTGAGTGAAATAACGTCCACGTTATTTCACAGCCATTTTACACTGCACTTAAGTAACTTACAAGTCACCTATATGTCTAACCTTTACCTGGTAAAGGTTGGGTGCTAAGTTACTTAGTGTGTGGGCACCCTGGCACTAGCCAAGGTGCCCCCACATTGTTCAGGGCCAATTTCCCCGGACTTTGTGAGTGCAGGGACACCACTACACGCGTGCACTACATATAGGTCACTACCTATGTGTAGCTTCACAATGGTAACTCCGAATATGGCCATGTAACATGTCTAAGATCATGGAATTGCCCCCTCTATGCCATCCTGGCATTGTTGGTACAATCCCATGATCCCACGGGTCTGTAGCACAGACCCGGGTACTGCCAAACTGCCTTTTCAGGGGTTTCACTGCAGCTGCTGCTGCCAACCCCTCAGACAGGTTTCTGCCCTCCTGGGGTCCAGCCAGGCTTGGCCCAGGAAGGCAGAACAAAGGACTTCCTCAGAGAGAGGGTGTTACACCCTCTCCCTTTGGAAAAAGGTGTGAAGGCAGGGGAGGAGTAGCCTCCCCCAGCCTCTGGAAATGCTTTCATGGGCACAGATGGTGCCCATTTCTGCATAAGCCAGTCTACACCGGTTCAGGGACCCCTCAGCCCTGCTCTGGCGCGAAACTGGACAAAGGAAAGGGGAGTGACCACTCCCCTGACCTGCACCTCCCCTGGGAGGTGCCCAGAGCTCCTCCAGTGTGCTCCAGACCTCTGCCATCTTGGAAACAGAGGTGCTGCTGGCACACTGGACTGCTCTGAGTGGCCAGTGCCAGCAGGTGACGTCAGAGACTCCTTCTGATAGGCTCCTTCAGGTGTTGCTAGCCTATCCTCTCTCCTAAGTAGCCAAACCCTCTTTTCTGGCTATTTAGGGTCTCTGCTTTGGGGAATTCCTTAGATAACGAATGCAAGAGCTCATCAGAGTTCCTCTGCATCTCTCTCTTCACCTTCTGCCAAGGAATCGACTGCTGACCGCGCTGGAAGCCTGCAAAACTGCACCAAAGTAGCAAAGACGACTACTGCAACTCTGTAACGCTGATCCTGCCGCCTTCTCTACTGTTTTCCTGGTGGTGCATGCTGTGGGGGTAGCCTGCCTCCTCTCTGCACTAGAAGCTCCGAAGAAATCTCCCGTGGGTCGACGGAATCTTCCCCCTGCTACCGCAGGCACCAAAGAACTGCATCACCGGTACCCTGGGTCTCCTCTCAGCACGACGAGCGAGGTCCCTTGAATCCAGCAACTCTGTCCAAGTGACTCCCACAGTCCAGTGACTCTTCAGTCCAAGTTTGGTGGAGGTAAGTCCTTGCCTCCCCACGCCAGACTGCATTGCTGGGAACCGCGACTTTTGCAGCTACTCCGGCCTCTGTGCACTTCCGGCGGAAATCCTTTGTGCACAGCCAAGCCTGGGTCCACGGCACTCTAACCTGCATTGCACGACCTCCTGACTTGTCCTCCGGCGACGTGGGACTCCTTTGTGTAACTTCGGGTGAGCACCGTTTCACTCCTCTTCGTAGTGCCTGTTCCGGCACTTCTGCGGGTGCTGCCTGCTTCTGAGAGGGCTCCTCTTCCTGCTGGGCGCCCCCTCTGTCCCCTGACGCAATTGGCGACATCCTGGTCCCTCCTGGTCCCTCCTGGGCCACAGCAGCATCCAAAAACCGTAACCGCACGACTTGCAGCTAGCAAGGCTTGTTTGCGGTCTTTCTTCAGGAAAACACTTCTGCACGACTCTCCACGGCGTGGGGCATCCATCCTCCAAAGGGGAAGTCTCTAGCCCTTGTCGTTCCCGCAGAATCTTCAGCTTCTACTGTCCAGTAGCAGCTTCTTTGCACCCACAGCTGGCATTTCCTGGGCATCTGCCCATCTCCGACTTGCTTGTGACTTTTGGACTTGGTCCCCTTGTTCCACAGGTACCCTCGTTTGGAAATCCATTGTTGTTGCATTGCTGATTTGTGTCTTTCCTGCAGAATTCCCCTATCACGACTTCTGTGCTCTTTGGGGAACTTTAGTGCACTTTGCACTCACTTTTCAGGGTCTTGGGGTGGGCTATTTTTCTAACCCTAACTGTTTTCTTACAGTCCCAGCG
Source organism: Pleurodeles waltl (assembly GCF_031143425.1). Lineage (NCBI taxonomy): Eukaryota > Metazoa > Chordata > Amphibia > Caudata > Salamandridae > Pleurodeles > Pleurodeles waltl. The sequence goes on from NC_090442.1 coordinate 377,177,812, forward strand.
ACCCTCTACGAGGTCACATAGGTTTGGGGTCCATTCGTGGTTCGCATTCCACTTTTGGAGTATATGGTTTGTGTTGCCCCTATCCCTATGTGTCCCCATTGCATCCTATTGTAACTATACATTGTTTGCACTGTTTTCTAATACTATACTGCATATTTTTGGTATTGTGTACATATATCTTGTGTATATTTGCTATCCTCATACTGAGGGTACTCACTGAGATACATTTGGCATATTGTCATAAAAATAAAGTACCTTTATTTTTAGTATATCTGTGTATTGTGTTTTCTTATGATATTGTGCATATGACACTAGTGGTACTGTAGGAGCTTCACTCGTCTCCTAGTTCAGCCTAAGCTGCTCTGCTAAGCTACCATTATCTATCAGCCTAAGCTGCTAGACACCCTATACACTAATAAGGGATACCTGGGCCTGGTGCAAGGTGTAAGTACCCCTTGGTACTCACTACAAGCCAGTCCAGCCTCCTACACCCAGCCCATTGTGCGCGGATTCACCACTAACGGATACACACCGGCTGAAACGGAGTCTGGTATGTCAAATAATTGCAAACCTGGTGATCACAGGTTTGGAACTTCAGGCTGTTTGTAGCTGCCACAGGCAACTTGTAATGAGGCCAAGGGTAACCTAAACATAGAGGTGTAAGGAAAAGATGTCAAAGGCTTATCGTCTCATGAAGAACGAAAAGAAAGGCTTTTCATTTTAAACAGATAGCCTGTCAGAGACATCAGACAGAAAAATATTCGCACAAGACTTCTGGAGATACTGAAAGTCAATCTGTAACCCTATTGACGCAGTCAACTTTGAGACGAGCTAAACTACCAAATGAGTGTTCCTCTACGACAGAAACCCACAGTCATGAAGAAAAGAAACATTATGCCAAAAAACCCAAGCTGCTAGAAGAACGAGTTACTTACCTTCGGTAACGACTTTTCTGGTGGATACATTAGCTACCTGTGGATTCCTCACCTAATGAATACTCCCATGGCGCCAGCATTCGACGGAAATCTTCTTACTAGTCTCTGCACGTCGACGAGGACGTCACTCTAGCCCACGCGATGCCGTCTGACGTCATACAGGCAATAAGAGGTCCTCGACGACGTGCCGATGTCAGTACCAATCATTTTTTACGTGCATGAGAACAACCAGGCAATGCAATGAAAGAGCAAGGCAACATCCCATTACATTGTAAAAATACACAACATTGCATGAATAACTGTAATCTTTTTAAAATATATATACACATCAAGTATATACACAAAGATATATACATATATATAAATATAATATATACAACATCTATTGCACCCTCAAAGACCAAGAGGAGCGTACTCAAGGATTACTTGGTAAGACCAGAAAGGCAACGGGGAGGCGGGTGGGACCGTGAGGAATCCACAGGTAGCTAATGTATCCACCAGAAAAGTCGTTACCGAAGGTAAGTAACTCGTTATTCTGATGGATACAACTACCTGTGGATTCCTCACCTAATGAATAGAGTCCCAAAGCAGTACCACGCCCGGCGGTGGGTGCCTAAATGGTCAAACCAAGAAATCCTGCAGCAATGACCGTGCAAAATGGCCGTCCCTTCTAACCTCAGAATCCAAACAGTAATGTTTTGCAAAAGTGTGAAGGGACGACCAAGTTGCGGCCTTGCAGATGTCGACCACAGGAACACCTCTGGCCAAGGCCGAAGTGGCCGACTTAGCTCTGGTGGAATAAGCTCTAATGCCCTCAGGAGGATCCTTCTTTGCCAAAGAGTAACAGATTTTAATGCAAAGAACAACCCACCTGGATAGTGTTCTCTTGTGGACTGCCTTTCCTCTCCTCTTGCCCACGTATCCAATAAACAGCTGATCCTCCAGCCTGAAATCCTTTGTTCTATCAATAAAGAAGCTCAACGCCCTCTTTGGGTCCAGACGGTGCAGTCTTTCTTCCTCTTTGGAAGGATGAGGCGGAGGATAGAACGTGGACAAAGTAATTGCCTGAGCCAAATGGAAAGGTGAAACAACCTTCGGGAGGAAAGCAGCCTTGGTCCTCAACACCACCTTATCCCCATAAAAAGTTGTATAAGGGGGCTTTACTGATAAGGCCTGCAACTCACTCACTCTCCTTGCTGATGTTATAGCTATCAGGAAGACTGTTTTTAAAACCAAATACCTTAAGGGGCAAGAATGCATAGGTTCAAAAGGGGACCCCATAAGGAAAGTCAGGACCAAGGACAAATCCCATTGCGGCATAACGAATGGCTTTGGAGGATATTTATTTAGAAGACCTTTCAAGAATCTGATAACAATAGGGGATTTAAATAAAGATGGTTGGTCTGGAAGACATATGAAGGCTGACAAGGCCGATAAATAACCCTTAATGGTAGCCACTGCACAACCTTTCTGCGCTAGAGACAGAGCAAAAGACAAAACGTCCGATAGATGAGCATGCAAAGGATCAATCTGCCTCTCTCCACACCACGCAACAAATCTAGACCATCTATTAGCGTAGATAGATTTAGTGGAGTGTCGCCTGGCCGCTAATATAACATCCACTACCTCAGGCGGGAGAGAGAAGGAACTCAGGTTGCCCCGTTCAATCTCCAGGCATGTAGGTGCAGACTCTGGAGGTTGGGGTGTAAAACCTGCCCCTGCGACTGCGAGAGGAGGTCTGCCCTGAAAGGGAGACGGAGTGGAGGGCACATTGAGAGTTGGAGAAGGTCGGAGTACCATACCCTCCTTGGCCAATCCGGAGCTATTAGGATGACTAGAGCCCGGTCCTGGCGAATCTTCCTCAATACTCGAGGAATCAAGGGTATGGGAGGAAACGCGTAAAGCAACTGGCCGCACCAGGTTATTTGAAACGCGTCCCCCAACGCTCCCTGCATCGGATACTGGAGGCTGCAGAATAACGGACAATGCGCGTTCTCTCGAGTGGCAAACAGATCTACCCGAGGAAACCCCCACCTCTGGAAGATTAAACGGACTTGATCTGGATGGAGACGCCACTCGTGGTCTGCCGAGAATTGGCGACTGAGACTGTCCGCACGCACGTTCAAGACTCCGGCCAGATGGTTTGCTATCAAGCAAATCTGATGGTCCTTTGCCCAGGACCATAGTCGAAGAGCTTCTCTGCAGAGAAGGTACGACCCCACTCCTCCCTGCTTGTTTATGTACCACATCGTGGTAGTATTGTCCGTTAGGACCTGCACCGACTGACCACGAAGGGAAGGGAGGAAGGCCTTGAGAGCCAGACGTACAGCCCGTAACTCTAACAGATTGATGTGAAACATCTGTTCCTCTGGAGACCAAAGACCTTTGATCTCCAGATCCCCCAGATGAGCTCCCCACCCTAGAGTGGAAGCATCCGTTATGACTGTGGCCACTGGTGGCGACTGCTGGAACGGCTTTCCTTGTGAAAGATTGTTGCTTGCAATCCACCACTTCAAATCCACAGCAGCATCTCTGGAGATCTTGACAGTACTCTCTAGATCCCCTTTGTGTTGAGACCACTGCCTTCGGAGGCACCACTGAAGAGCCCTCATGTGCCAGCGAGCCTGCGTGACCAACAGAATGCAGGAGGCAAACAGACCGAGCAGACGAAGGACCTTGAGGACTGGAACTACCGCGCCATTTCGAAACATTGGAACCAAATCCTGAATATCTTGAATCCGCTGAGGCGGAGGAAAGGCCCGACCCAATGTTGTATTCAGTACTGCCCCTATGAACAGGAGGCGCTGAGAGGGCTCTAGGTGAGGTTTGGGCTCGTTCACCGAAAAACCCAGGTCGAACAACAACTGGGTTGTTGACTGCAGATGATGCGACACAAGCTCCGGGGACTTGGCTTTGATCAACCAGTCGTCCAAGTAAGGGAATACTGCTATCCCCTTCCTTCTGAGTTCTGCCGCAACCACCAACATCACCTTCGTGAAGACTCGAGGTGCTGAAGTAAGACCAAACGGAAGGACCGCAAACTGATAGTGCTGCGATCCCACCACAAACCGGAGATACTTCCTGTGTGACTTGAGTATCGGGATATGAAAGTAAGCATCCTGCAAGTCGACAGACACCATCCAGTCTTCCTTGTTCAACGCCAAAAGCACCTGTGCTAGGGTCAGCATCTTGAACTTTTCCTGCTTGAGGAACCAATTCAAGATCCTCAGGTCCAGGATTGGTCTCAAACGACCATCCTTCTTGGGAATCAGGAAATACCTTGAGTAACCTCCTCGACCCCTTTCCTGCTCTGGGACCAACTCCACCGCACCCTTTGAAAGGAGGGCTTGTACCTCCTGTTCTAGCAACAGGAGGTGTTCTTCTGAACAATAAGAAGGGCGGGGCGGGATGAGGGGCGGGAACTCCCGAAAGGGAAGGGTGTAGCCTTTTCCCACAATACTGAGAACCCAAGTGTCCGTTGTAACAGTCTTCCATTTGGTGAGAAAATGCTGTAATCTTCCCCCTACAGGAGAGGAGTGAGTGGGAAATGGTGGAAGCCTAAGGCTGCTTCCCCTGCTGCACCCCGCCAGAGGATGAGGAAGAGGCAGAGTGCTGCTGAGAGGCTCCTCTGGTGCAGACCCTACCTCTCCCTCTAAAAGATCTATAGGGATGGGAAGAGGCAGGTTGCTGATATCTTCCCCGAAAGGAAGAGGAGGAAGAGCCACGCCCAAATCCACGAAACCTCCTGAAAAATCTGGAAGAGGCCGTGGAAGAAGGAGCTTGGAGCCCTAACGACTTAGCCGTGGCCCTGCTCTCCTTAAAACGTTCCAAGGCCGAATCAGCCTTGGCTCCAAACAGTTTGTCCCCATCAAACGGGAGATCCAACAATGTGGACTGTACATCCGCAGAAAAGCCCGAGTTACGGAGCCAGGCCTGCCTCCTTGCCACCACAGTTGTGCCCATTGCTCTGGCTACCGAGTCGGTCGTATCCAGTCCCGTCTGGATAATCTGGGTCGCAGCAGCCTGGGCATTTGAAACAACATCCAAAAGACCCTGGGGAAGCTCTGTAAATGATGAGGAAATGTCATCCATCAGAGCATGAATATACCTCCCCAGGATACAGGTTGCGTTGGTGGCCTTCAACGCCAGACTGCAGGATGAAAAAATCTTCTTGGACTGCGCCTCTAGTTTCTTTGAATCTCTGTCCCCAGGCACCGTCGGGAAAGAACCAGGCGCTGACCTGGATGAACAGGAGGCCTGCACCACCAAGCTCTCCGGCGTAGGGTGCCTAGACAGAAAACCAGGGTCAGTCGGAGCCGCCCGATACCTCCTGGCCACGGCTCTGTGAACTGCTGGGGAAGATGCCGGCCTCTTCCACACCTCTAACACCGGATCCAGCAGAGCGTCATTAAATGGCAAAAGAGGCTCCGCCGCAGCTGAGGCCGGATGTAGCACCTCTGTTAGAAGGTTTTGTTTAGCCTCCACCACCGGCAAAGGCAGGTCCAAAAAACTAGCTGCCTTCCGTACCACTGCGTGAAAGAAAGCAGCCTCCTCAGTATATTCTCCCGGGGACGAAAGATCCCACTCAGGGGAAGTGTCCAGCCCACTGGCCGACTCCAGACCACGCAGCCCATCACCCGAGTCCTCTAGCTCTCCTTCCTCCAGGGCTCGTTGGTACTCCTGCTCCTCTAATACACGGAGAGCACGTCTCCTCGAATAAAGCCGATGTTCAATACGCGGAGTCGACAATGCCTCCGCCGAAGTCGAAGATCGGCGCCGATCTTCAGAAGCCACCGACGCTGCGTCCGGCGCCACAGGTAACTTCGGCGCCGACGAAAGAGCAGTCGAAGCAGATGGACCCACCGGAGTCACAGGCCGAAATCCCGACGTCGACGGGATGGAAATCCCCGGGGCCAATCCCTCTGAAGCCACCGGAGCGGCCACCGGCGCCGACACTGGCGCCGAGCCCACGTTCCCAAAAGGGAGAAAGGGCATAAAGGGTGCCGGCCGAAGAGGCGCAGGATCACCCAATGAAAAGGCCAAAGGCCCAGCCGGAGCACCCCCTGGAGCCATCTGTTGGAAGATGGCATACATCGCATTCAAGAATGCAGAACTATCGGCTCCAGGGGTGGGAAAAGCCGGATACTGGGGAGCCTGTCTCGGAGGCGACCCCAACGCCGGCCTCGACGTCTGCAACGCCGGAGAAAACACCTGAGGCTCCAATACCTCAATCACCGACGCCTGTCCAGGTGAAGTTGGAGACGCCGGAGAGGGCAACGGCGTCGAAGGATGCGGCGTAACCGTGGGACTGATCTCCCATGTCCTTCGGCGCCGATCCGAAGACCTGGAACGAGTCTCCTTTGAATGACGCCGAGATTCTCTACGGCGCCGGGAGTCTCGATGACGCCGATGTCTTGGTGAAGAAGACTTCTTGTGATGCTTCTCCTTCGATTTCGCCATAAACAGCTTCGCCTCACGTTCCTTGAGGGCCTTTGGATTCATGTGCTGGCATGAATCACAAGTCGAGACGTCGTGGTCGGAGCTCAAACACCAAAGGCAATCGGAATGAGGATCCGTCACTGACATCTTGCCTCCACACTCACGACAAGGCTTGAATCCAGACTTTCTCTGCGACATTATTACCACAGCGAAAGACTACGCAGCAAAAATACACTGTAACCACAAAAGTAACAGTTGCTCCCTCGAAGATAACCGTTTCGAATGCACGGAAAAAAGGGAACTGACGTCGGCACGTCGTCGAGGAACTCTTATTGCCTGTATGACGTCAGACGGCGTCGCGTGGGCTAGAGTGACGTCCTCGTCGACGTGCAGAGACTAGTAACAAGATTTCCGTCGAATGCTGGCGCCATGGGAGTATTCATTAGGTGAGGAATCCACAGGTAGTTGTATCCATCAGAACAAACACCACATATAGCCTTCCCTAAATCCGTCTAAAATGGAAGAGATCGAGATGGGGAAATATAATTTATGTAAAGCAGGTCGCAGGCCCTAACAACCGCACAAAAAACAATACAATTTGTTTCACGTATGTATAATAATAATAAAGCCACAAATAAAGCACAACACCCAGAGCAAAAAAACGTTGGCTAGTTTATGGCAACTAATGCATAGGAAATCCTTACACTGTCTCATATTAACAATTCCCATTTGATGAGCTAAGCTTCAACTCAGGCATATGTTTCAGGGGGTAGAAATACTGACATCTGAGAAGGATAGCGTGAACATGAGATATAGGCAAGAGTTAGCCAAGAACGCAATTCACTGTGGTGTAATGTCCCTAATTTTAACCAGTTGTGAGGCGTGGCTCATGGGGCGCAGGTGGGGCAGCGCGGCGCGCAGAAGGGTGTTTCTCCAAAGGTGTATTTCTTTGTAGAAAGTCATTGTCTGCTGCTTCAAACCTGAAGACCTGCTTATTTTTATTATCATTGACAACAATCATATTTTCTACTTTTATTTTATTTAGGATAAACTATTAAGTGTCACCTCTATTGTCAGAGCAAAAAGTAAAAGGCAATGGTTACTTACTAGTACTACTTGCTTTGCATTGTAGGGATCTTCACTGAAGTCATAAAAGAATGATTTTGAGCTACCTACGAGGCCGAGGCCGAGGCCGCAGGGAACAATTTATGTATCTCAGATAGGGTAGAGAGCTCATCACTCAAAAAGGAGAGAAGCACCATCATAAGTATCAAAGTCAAGTTTGTCCGACATTTTAGACTGTTAAAACCCTGTTCCCAGAACTACTTTGTAGCATTTATCAGGCAAACTTCTGTCTATCATTTTGGAATAATAAAGATAAGTTGTAAAATTAGGAGAGTTAAAATTACCCTGTCCAGGGGATTCAAATCTTGAGATACCTCACAAAGTCGTTTTTTGGGGGGGGAGATGTTAAGTTGCATCTAGAATAACCTCTTCATGTTTAGTCTGTAGAGCAGTGGGAGCATGCAAGTGTGGGTCGTTCTTGACTTCAATGAAGATCCCAATAATGCAAGTGTGAACAAATTATTATTTTCGGACAAAACTGAGGTCGGCTGCTGCTACGTCCATGCACTTGGAGACTCGGCAAAGCCACTTCTAATGGTTTATCCAATGGAAAAACACAATGGGAGATCTTAATGATTGTGAAGACTGGTCGGGTGGCGTCGACTTTTCCTCCTGTTCTTACGTATGTGTCTAGCCCCTGAAGATTCCGGAACTACTCTATAGCACCCATTTGTGTGGGCCACCGCCGATATATTTTCTCTTATACTTTATAGATGTATTTTGTAATTGGCGTAGTATATATTGCGATTTTCATGATGCCTACTCTATCTACATTTAGATTAATTTCAACCTATAGACTTAAATAAAACATAGTTTGTATTTTTCACTGCCCTTCGTGCATGCTGATGTCTGTATTTCTCTTGATTTTTTGCATTTCACGTTATATACTTAAAGAATGTGCGTTTGGATACTGTATCATGTTTTCCAGAGTGATAATTTATACATAATACTTATACCTCAAGGGCGTTTTTTGATAATTGATTCTATTGTACCAAACTCCTGGGGCCATTTTGGTACACCATTTTAAGAGTTAAGGGGTTTAATAACAGAATAGGCAAATAACTACTCATTTTATCTGAGCAGCAAATGAAAGGACATCCCAGGTATCCTAGTTCAAGGCCCAGCTTTGGATTTACAGCTCCAATGTTTGTAACGCATTCCCCTGTCCCTAGAACAAACTAAATACCACAGATAATAGAAATTTGTAAAACAACTTGTGTTTGAAACGAAAAGCTGTATTTTTATTAACTGTTATTTCCAAAGAAAGTTAGAAATTTACTTCAGTTTGCATAAAGAATGCTATTTCCTGATTACTCACTGCAGAAAAACTTGACACCACAGGATGACTGTCTGAAACGGTTTAAGTCGTTGAACAGGTCAACTTTAACCACAACGCTGATCTCTCCACGAATGCCTGCGTTAACAAAGGAAAATCGGAGGAGTAGAGTTATCTCAACTAAATGAGCAGGAAACTACAAACTGCATTCCACACTATACAAAATCTCACAAAACAATGGCATTCCATTGGCACTTTTTTTGTTCATAAAGTGGGTAATTAATTCTGAATTTGAAACATAAATTATGAGGCTAAGTATAAAGTAAGGCAAGGATTTGTACTCCAAGTAGTGCACATGTTAAATTAAACAGAAACGTTGAGATCTGTGCTACATGCAACCAGAGAACATTTTACCACATAATACATATTACCATTCATTAGCTATAGTACGTGTCCCGGCTGAAAGAGTCCACTTCACAAAAATAAAACGGCAAAAACTGGCTCAGTGAGGGATTGAGAAAGATAATAGAAAAGCAGATCATTAGACGTGGAAAGTATACTTTAAATGCATAATACCACAATGTTTATGTAATCCCTACTTGCTTTAGTGTATGTAGTTCATGAAAACGAATGAGTGTTTTTACATCATACAGTTCACTGAAATGATAGATTCAGCCTAATCAATCACCCTTTTCTCTTTGTTCTTGTACGAAAAATGGTTGAAATTTCAAAAAAATCTGAGCAATCTGACAGTGGCATTTTGTAATTTCTGGAGGTATTTGAATGCAGCTTTGTTTACAACAGTTTTATTACATTTATTAAGTATGCCAATAAATAAAACCCAGCAGCAGTCAATTAACGTTTGTAGTCACATGAATCAATAAGTAAGCAAATATCCACTGACACACATTGTTCACATTAATGGTGTGACCTATCCTGACCATCTCCAGCATTGTCTACATATCGTGCAGTTCAGAAGATCGACAGTCCATACGTGGCCACCAAGGACGTTTCTCACCTGGTTCAAGCTGAACTACAGGGGGGGGGGGAGGCAGACTATCCATGTTCTACCATGTTTCAGCAGTCAGCCCAGAGCCATGTAAACCGGTCGTTCCAGGCTAAAGCACCGGTCCATTCCATTTTTCCAATCCTTCAGAGAGGTTGCTTTCACATTCGCCCAAGCTGCTGCTATGGCTTTCTTAAATAAGACCAGGCTCAGCCACAGAAGCGTTCTGTGGCATCTATTCCTTTCTATATCGTCAGTGGTATGCAACAGAACCATTCTGGGATCCCAAGGGACTCTCCACCCCAATACCGCCACTAAACTGGCAAGTACCTCCTTCCAGAAGGGTCCTATCATGGGGCAGTTCCAAACCATATGCAAGAAAGTCCCCTCTTGGGCCATGCATTGCCAGTACTGCCTCGAGAGGAGGATCCCCATCTTCCACTGTTTTTGCTCTTGTGAGGTACGTTCAGTGGAGGTACTTCATTTGGATACCACGAAATTGGGAGGCTATAGCGGCCTTCCATGGGGGGGGACGCCAGAGCCTCCCACCAGTTAATGCATGTCAGCTCATCCACATTTTGAGCCCAGGCTTCTCAGACAGTAATGAATGTGTCCGGAGTATGAATCACCAGTGACTTGTTTATGGCAGATATTTTGTGGGCCATGTGACTCGTCAACAACACTGTTGCTTCCAAGGGACTGTGGTCAGGGAGTGTCTTGGATATGTACAGGAATAGTGTGTGTCTAATCTGTAAATAACAGTAGAATTGGCCGCAGTGCAATTCATTTTCCTCCTGCATATCACCGAAGGACATGACACTGGTCACACGCACGAGGCCCCCCAGTTTCGATATATTAATGAGATCCCATTATATAAACTCTGACTTTTCCACCACCTGTCAAAGCCAGGCACCGAACAACAGGAGGGGCAAAGTCTCTCCCACCAATAGTCGGGGCCAGCCGAGGGCTCCTAAAGTATCTTTACATGTCCCAGCACTACCTGTGTAGCTGGAGGTGGTTCTGCCATGATTGGTCTGCGTAAAAGAAGTATAAAAGTGGGGTGTCTTTCATCGCCCAACCTTTGGAAGCACAGGTTGGATCCCGAAACCCAACGGTACACCATTCATTCAATATGGCTGAATAGGCTGCTCTGTTATGGGACTGGTTGTTCAGAGTTGCCATCACACGTAGTTTTAAAAAATTTTGTCAACGCTTAAGGTGGGAGGCTTTTTGTTCCAAAGAACGCACCTTACAATGAGTTAAAGCCAGTAAAATGGTTCTCGGAATAGGGTATGCATAGTTTTGGAGTTGATATAGTAAATGTTGAAGGGCTACCATCTTGAAGATGGCTGACCGGCCCAGAGAGGACAGAGGAAGAGAAGCCTAAAAATAGAAATCGTTTGTGAGTCTATCAAGTTGCACCTGCAGGTTTGAATTCCAAGCTCGCTGGCGGTCATCTATCATACATACCCCCAAGTAGATGAACCCCTCCGTGACGACTCGCATGCCCGTGCCCAGGGCTTGAGAGGGGAACTGCCACCAACTGGGTATGTTGACGATTTGGTGAGCACTTTCAAGATTTGCATTACTCACAGTTCAGGTTCAATAAGGTCTTCCAACAAGAGGACACTGTCAACGACATTATCAAGGCTGGGTGCCTACTCAAACTCTTTCATTTGGGCATTAATCCTCACCCACTCTGCCAAAAGTTCAAAACAACAGTGGGCAACCTTGTCTCATACCGCTGAGGATTGGCAAGGGCTCGGACACCGCTCCCCCCACCTGTACCCTTGACGTCAGTGTTCTGTATAACAATCGGACACAAGCATTGTATCAGGGTCTCAGGAACATTTTGGCTAGCAGAGAAGCAAGGTAATCCCACCCCACTGAGTCAAATGCTTTGCAGAAGTTGATGAGGAGTAGTGCATAGTTTGAGAAGCCTACTCACTAGGGCCAAAGTGTTGTGAACTCTATGGATGTTGTGCCTAGTTGCCTGTAGCGGCATAAAGCCAAACTAGACAGAGCAGACAGGGAGCCCACAACATTCAAAATCCTGCTCACCAGAACCCTAGCCCCTATATTAACTTCTATGTTGAGAAGAGAGATAGGGTGGTAAGATTCACATCAGAGGGAGGGGGGCGAGGGGAGATCATCAGGTTTTAGAATAACAACTGTATCTGCAGACAGCACATCCACCGGGAGAAGCAGTTTCCAGGGCCTCCCAAAAAAATGGCCTGCAAATGCAGAACTAGGTGCGACCACTCAGCCTTGGAGAACTCTGCGGGAAATCCATTCGGTCCAGGAGTTTTGCCAGATTGCAGCTGGGCCAAGGGCTCACCCATTTCTTCCAGCGTCACCTTACCCTCAAGGGTATCCCTCTATAGAATGGACAATGTACGAGTCTGGAGATCAGCTAAAAAGGAGCGCAAGTCATCTATCGCTGGGACCTTGGAACAAGCATATAATTCAGTGTAATAAGCCTTGAAGCCATAGTCAATAGGGCTGATCTCCACTGTCCTCACTGCCCTCCATCAATGATGGGGCAACAACGTCTCTCCTTGCGTGAGTGGAACTAAACCAACATAGGTCCTGCAAGATCCTATCTCCCTATTGGTAAATTCAACTCTGTGGCACAAACCGTACCATACGAGCTTCCTGTACCATGGTCTGCTGGAGCACCTGCAGAGTGGAGCAAGTCACAGAGAATGGTGACTGCAACTTTAGCTTTCATCATCACATGCCACTAACTACTCTTCTCTTTGCCTCCTTCCTGATGCTGTTTTCCTTGGGAGTCATCATTTTCCTATCCCTACACTACCTACACTATGCAGATACTTTTCGGACTTGCCATTATTCTCTTCTCCACTCCTCTTGGCCCTCTTGCCATAGGCAGTTTGAATTCCACTTACTGTAGCCTTGCTACATATCTGACAATAATCTCTGGTTTTCACTGTGAATCTTTAAATTTGATTACGTGGTGAATATGTTCTATGCTCTACAAATGCTCAATCTTCTGACTCGGATGACAGTGCCATCTTCTTAAAGTTTTTTTTATTTTTCAACTTGCTGTTCTTCCTAGCTCTGTTCACCTGTAAATGCTTTCTTAAAACCCTCGGTGGCTGCTACAGTTCCACATGATATTTTAACAGTCTCTTCCTCCTAATTTCCTATGTCTAAATTCACACACTGGTGAGAATTTCAAAAGCGTTTTCCAATCCACATCCCTTAACACACCCACCTTAATATTGCTCAAATTATCATACATATTCGTTTTTTTATTCCCAACTTTTTCGGTTCATCACTATCATATGTAAAGCTGCTTTTAGTCATTAATTTAATATTTATATGGAGAAAATATATATTCCTTTTGTGTTTCTGCATGTGAAAATAAACTCAAGTACATTGTTTTGTAGAATGTGATAATTCTGAATTCTATTGATGGCAAGGGTGTAAAATTCCTATCACACAGTGATAAGGACATATTGTTTGGGATCAAAGGCTACACGTCTTAATTTTAGTTTTGTCCACAGAGCAAGTAGGCCTGTAGCACAAACTCTTTAACTGGCAGCTTACACCACCACAGCATCTTTGTGGGGTAGTCTCCTGCGAAGGCAAGAAATGCATCCATATGTATAAGATGTTCAAATTGTATATATGGTTTATTAAGAAAAAGCCTTCACTGTTAGGGTAAATGCTAAGGGAATACAGTAAGTTGTAAGCTCATAAGCTCAACCTACATTAGTGACAGAGGTCCATTTTAACAAATGTGTATACATGATTGCAACTTTTAACAAATTGTGGCTATGTGTAATGCTTCCTGAATGCTCCATTATCAACAAATGCATGAAGATGAATGGAAACCAGAATTGCAATTGTCTGCTTTCAAAATAAAATGCACCCAAAAATATTTTTTAAGTTTGAAAATAAACAGATGAAGGTTACAGACAGTTTTGCTACACTACTGTGCATTTTTAAGGACAACTTTAAATATTATTCTCAAAGGTATCATTTAATAAAACAGGTTCGATGCATGCAAATCCCTAAAAATACTAAACATGAAGAAACAGTGCAAAACCATTAAGGGCAAAATTGTAAACGTAGGCACTTTTGTTAGTGTCTTTACAAGTTCACAGTGGTTTATAGAATACCCAGGGACACTGGGTGGGAAGAAGGACTTTCTCTGCAAGCTATCAGAGCCAAGGAACCAAGACTTACGAAAGTACTGAGGGGGCAATGTCCCCATAAGGACTCAGACTGTGGATTGAGCGGCCTCAGCCTGAATATTTAGCTTTGTGCACCCTCCCCCCCCCCCCAAAGCACATCTTGAAAAGTGGGAATAACGTTTATAGGCAATGATGTTGACACTGGTTATTTTAGGGACATAGGATTAGTCTATGAGTAAGGTCTAGAAGCGGAAGCCGATTTAACGTTCAATTTACACATGAAGAGAAGCTTCTGCAGAAATTACCATCAATCAATCAATGACACTTATAAAGCGCGCTACATACCCGTAGGGTCTCAAGGCGCTGGGGGGGGGGGGTGCCGCTACTGCTCGAATAGCCAGGTCTTCAGCTTCTTCCTGAAGGAGAGGTGGTCTTGGGTCAGGCGCAAGTCGGTCGGGAGGGAGTTCCAGTTCTTGGCGGCCAGGTAGGAGAAGGACCTTCCTCCTGTAGTCGCTCTTCGGATGCGGGGGACGGCGGCGAGGGCGTGGTTGGCTGATCGGAGGTGGCGCGTGGGAGCGTAGAAGTTGACTCGGCTGTTGAGGTAGCTCGGGCCTTGGTCGTGTAGGGCTTTGTGTGCGTGGGTGAGGAGGCGGAAGGTGATTCTCTTGTTGACGGGGAGGTCTCTCAGATGTCCGGAGATGTGGCTGGATCGTGGGATGTCGAGGATGAGTCTGGCTGAGGCGTTCTGGATCCGCTGGAGTCTCTTCTGGAGCTTGGCGGTGGTACCGGCGTAGAGGGCGTTACCGTAGTCCAGTCGGCTGGTGACGAGGGCCTGGGTGACGGTCCTCCTGGTCTCGGTGGGGATCCACCAGAAGATCTTCCGAAGTGTGCGTAGGATGTTGAAGCACGCCGAGGAGACGTTGTTGACCTGCCTGGTCATGGAGAGGGAGGAGTCCAGGATGAAGCCCAGGTTGCGTGCATGGTCTGTCGGTTTGGGTGCGGTGCCCAGGGCGGGAGGCCACCAGGAGTCGTCCCAGGCGGAGGGTGAAGAGCCCAGGATGAGAACCTCCGTCTTGTCCGAGTTCAGTTTCAGGCGGCTGGTCGTCATCCACTCGGCTACCTCTTTCATCCCTTCGTGCAGGTTGGCTCTGGCGGCGGCGGGGTCGTTGGTCAGGGAGAGGATCAGCTGGGTGTCGTCGGCGTAGGAGATTATGCTGAGGTTGTGTTTGCGTACGATGGCCGCGAGGGGGCTCATGTAGACGTTGAAGAGGGTGGGGCTCAGAGATGATCCTTGTGGGACGCCGCAGATGACTTCGGAGGCCTCTGACTTGTACGGTGGTAGGCGGACTCTCTGTGTTCTTCCGTCGAGGAAGGAGATGATCCATTCCAGCGCCTTGTCCTTGATTCCGATGTTGCTGAGGCGCCGTACTAGGGTGCGGTGGCAGACCGTGTCGAATGCCGCGGAGAGGTCTAGGAGGATGAGGGCCGCTGTTTCTCCATTGTCCATCAGGGCTCGGATGTCATCGGTGGCGGCGATGAGGGCGGTCTCGGTGCTGTGGTTGGCTCGGAAGCCGGACTGTGAGGGGTCGAGGGATCCGTTCGTCTCGAGGAAGGCGGCCATCTGCTTGTTGACGGTCTTCTCGATGACTTTGGCTGGAAACGGGAGAAGCGAGATGGGGCGGTGATTCTTGAGGTCGGTGGGGTCCGCTGTTGGTTTCTTGAGTAGAGCGCTGAGTTCGGCGTGTTTCCAGCTCTCGGGGAAGATGGTGGTGTCGAAGGATGTGTTGATGATGTCTCGCAGGTGGGGTGCGATGACAGCGTCGGCCTTGTTGAGGACGTGGTGAGGGCAGGGGTCGGTCGGTGATCCGGAGTGGATGGAGTTCATCGTGCGGATGGTGTCTTCGGTGCTGATCGGGGTCCAGGCGTGGAGGGTGGTGGTGGGGGGTGGTTGTTCGGTCATGGTGTGCGTTGGTTGGTTGTTGAAGCTGTTGTGTATGTCCGCGATCTTGTTGTGGAAGTATGAAGCGAGGGAGTTGCAGAGGTCTTGTGATGGGGTGATTTCGTTGTTTCCTGCGCTGGGGTTGGAGAGCTCATTCACGATGTTGAAGAGTTCCTTGCTGTTGTGTGCGTTGTTGTCCAACCGGTCCTTGAATGCTGTTTTCTTGGCGGCGCGGATCAGCTGGTGGTGTTTCCGGGTGGCAAGTTTGTAGGAGGTCCTGTTGTCCGGTGTTGGTTCCCTTTTCCAGACTTTCTCGAGGGCTCGGAGGTTCTTCTTGGAGCACTTGAGTTCGTCGGTGAACCATGGGGCCTTCTTGCTGCCGGGTCTGCTAGGCGGGGTCCTCAGCGGGGCGAGCTCGTCCGCGCAGTTGCTGATCCACTTCGTGAGGTTGTCGGCGGCCTGGCTGGGGTTCGCTGAGCTGGCAGGAGGGTGCTGGCTCAGGGAGGTGGCGAGCTGGTCTGCTGTGATCTTGTTCCAGCTTCTGTGGGCGGCTTGTTGCTGGTGTTGGTGGGTCGTCGTTCTCTTGAAGGTGAAGTGGACGCAGCTGTGGTCCGTCCATTGAAGCTCTGTGGCGTGGCTGAAGAGGATGTCTGTGCTGGATGAGAAGACGGCGTCGAGTGTGTGTCCGGCGAGGTGGGTGGGGGTGGACACCAGTTGCTTGAGTCCCAGGTTGGCGAGGTTGTCGAGCAGGGTGCTGGTGTTGTGGTCGTTGTTGTTCTCCAGATGGTAGTTGAGGTCTCCCAGGAGGATGTAGTCAGCGGAGGGGAGGGCATGCGGGCTGACGAAGTCGGCGATGTCCTCGCTGAATTGCGTGCGTGGACCAGGGGGTCGGTAGATCAGGGTGCCTCTGAGGGTGGTGTTCGGGTTGGTGTGGATCTGGAAGTGCAGGTGTTCGGCGCTGGTCAGGGTGATGTCGGTGCTGGTCGTGATCCGGATGGTGTTTCTGTGGATGATGGCGATGCCTCCTCCCATCTGGTTGGCGTTTGAGGTGAACCGACAGCAATAGACATATTGATGGTGAAGCGGAGAAAGGAAGATGCCCATAGGGAAAGTGAAAGAACCTCAGTGTTGTAGGCTGTCTCAACATCTCCTACTTGACAGCAAGTGAATTCATGTCAATCTTCCTGCAGGTCATGAAGTGTGCCTTGATGACCTGTGTCATGCAGCTGAGTGTTGAGACGGCAGGTACCTTGAGGTCAGGCAGCCTAGAACCATGAGAGACTACTTTGTTAGTGGATGACATTCAGAGATATGATGATTATGACAAACTCTTCTAGTCCCTTGATCGCCCTCTTCAGGAGGCTTTGCTTGGAGAGTACACAGACACAGAAGAAAAGACACTATGGGCCTGATTACAACTTTGGAGGACGGTGTTAATCTGCCCCAAATGTGACGGATATACCACATACCGTATTACGAGTCCATTATATCCTATGGAACTCGTAATACGGTGGGCAGGATATCCGTCACATTTGGGACGGATTAACACGGTCTTCCAAAGTTGTAATCAGGCCCTATATCTGGCCAGCCTGCGGTGTTTCTTTCTCTTTTCCTCTGGCTTTAGCTTCCCACTCGGAGTGAATCCCTGCACAGTGTTTTAGTGCTCTCTTTGCCATTTACAAATAAAACCTGCACTCCTTCACCAAATGCAACATGGTTAAGCAGGGAACACATACAGAATGTGAGTCAGAGACATCCTTCTTGCTCAAGCAGCGTGGGCACTTATCAAAAAGTGAAGGCAAAATGTGGAAAAAAAAACTCGCTTCAGAGATGACAAAAAGGGAAAGGTTTGAGACATGTCTAAGACTTGGAAGGATATAGAATTAAATTAAATTCTGAGCAACAAACTTACAAAATAGGGTGAATAACCCCTAAGGAGTTTCAAGATCCTCTCAGCACAAATCCAAAACAAGAAATAAGTGAGGTAACTGTCAGTATGCTGCATGATGGGAGATGGAACATGAAATGTCCTTAAAGGGGCAGTACAAGTACTTCAGCCTTACTGCAATGTTGCCTTATGTAGTATTTATACGTGCTTACTGGACTTAGAGAAAAATTTAGACATTTCTGGCTGTTTTAATCGATAGCAGGTGGACCTGCTTTGTTGAAATTGACAGGCAATATCTCCAATCCAAGACGTGCGTTGTTTTTGTTTTATAAAAGTTGTGATCCTGGGTATCTGCACGCAGGTAGGGATAGTCTACGTTTATGACTATCAGTGAAGATCCC
Organism: Pleurodeles waltl; assembly: GCF_031143425.1. Taxonomy (NCBI): domain Eukaryota; kingdom Metazoa; phylum Chordata; class Amphibia; order Caudata; family Salamandridae; genus Pleurodeles; species Pleurodeles waltl. The sequence continues at coordinate 377,195,984 of NC_090442.1, forward strand.
ATGATGCAAAACCCTTTCTTTCTTCTCCTAGGGAAAACGTCTCTGCCAGGGAGAAACTCCTTTCTCTACAGACGGTTTACTACTCCTTTGTCAGGAGTACATTTTCAACTCTTTCCTGAGAAGAATGGGGTTAAAGAGGAGTTGGTGAAGATGATATGGTACTTATGTTAGTGGGAGTGCACAAACTCACTAAGTATTATTGGTTTAGTGCTAGCACCAACTGGCTGCTTCATCACCGCACAAGAATATTTGTAAGTAAATCCTTTCAGAATATAAAACCAACATTTGCACATGTAAGTCACATCTGTATATGTAAATAGCTTTAAGAATGGAACTCCTACTACTTGCACGCTAACAAGACCTTGCTGAGTCCATCTAGTTGTAGAATGTAAATGATTGATTAAGGGCTTGGCAAACAAAGGAACCTAGGCACAGTGAGATGGAGTGTTTTGCTTAACACTTTCACACTGTGGTCAAGTGGAGCAAGTCATACTGTGAGCATTCTCGTTGATCCCCATCTGGCAAGCTCTGCACATGATTGCAAGTATAATCTCAATTTATTTACATTAACATTTTGTGGATTCAAGCTAATGACTCCAATTCCAATTAAAACAATTCGCAATTTTTAAGATGCTTACTCAGAAAGTAAAGTAAGAACCAGAGTAATGGTACACTTTGAACAATGATATATCCTGATACAGCTGTAATCTCTAATCAGCTATACTGCTAGCATATTCAGAACGCTACCATAATCAGGAAGCTGGCATAAACTGTGGCCTTTCGGAAACGGAGCTTCTGCTTATGCTGTGCTGCAGGAGCGAGAAAGACCACGTGAGGGACAGTGGAGACAACAGAGGGCTGTCACAGTCCCTAAGCTTACTTCCCTAAAGGAGGCCATCCCGTCAGGTGTATCTTTGGTAACAGTCTTCTTCCTGGGGGCATTTTTAGAGATGGCCTCAGAGTCTTCCTTAGTGTGGCTTCCTCTTCAGGGAAACCTCTGGCAAGGATGCGTGGGCTAGGTTATACTGCCAAATCCAAAATGTCAGTTCCACCATTGATCCCACTGGGAACTGCCCATTCGAACATGGTGGTCTGGTTTCCTGTGTGTTATTTCCTGTTTTCCACCTATTTAGGGTTCTGCTGACTCCTAGCGAAGCAAAGCTTCCAGATCTCCTGTGGTGTGTACCAGCACTTCCTCAGAGTCCTCTGGGAATTGAATGTCTTAATTCCCGATTATTTGCTGTTTTTATGGTTGTCTTCAGTTCGTCTGGATCCTTTTCTATCTCTGTCTTGAATCCTGGCTAAAAGTCTTTTCAGCACCCTGAAGCCATTGTAGAGGTTTTTCGCCCTCTGGCTTTTCCCCCCTTCTTAGGGCCAATTCCGGAAGGCACTGTAATATGTTATGTATTCCTATTTGTATTTATTTTGATGTACCTTCGTGTTTACCGTTCTTCCTCACGCGCATTGTCTCACACGCTATGTTTCCTTTTGATTTTGTGTTCTCTTGTAGGCAGCTCTGCTTGACGATCCGTGTTCGAGGTTCTGAAGCAAGGCAGTTGGCGTCGGACCCTTGGATCGGATGGTCGTGCTCCTGATGGCGTGGGTCCCTATTTTCAGAGAATAAACCTGTTTCTTTTTAAAGAACTTTACCTGGTTTACTGGCATCTTCTTACCACCCTTACAGGCACTTTCTGCCTATGAGCTCCCGGTGTTACCAGCAAGATGGCTACTGGAAGAGGTCACCGTATATTTGGCAGTCAAAAACTGAAAACCTGGTTATCTGTCCAGAACAACAGCAAGAGACTATGCCAGGCATCACCTCTTTGCCATATACAGAGTTTGCAAATATTCAATATTTCACATAAACAAGCTTCTGGTATCCTGGGAGTCCAGTATAACCACCAGGGCCACATTCACAGCGTGACATAACGTAACCCCTGGCATAATCAAAGATCTGATTTAATGAGAATGCCGCTATAATTTGTCACCTCACTGCAGGACACCAAATGAGACAACTCTATTTGTTTTTAGCACACAAGCAGAATTCTGAACACCGCATCCTAGACATGTAGACATTTCATAAAATTTCACACCTCTATGATGGGTTCTCTAACAAGGTTACATAAATGATTCGATGTTGAAAAATACACCAGTACAAAAAGGGCAACAGTTACGTTTCCTGAATACTAGAACCGTAATATTCCAGAGTGCTGCCTCAGACGAATGAATTTGATCCAAGCATTTCAATCATACAATATCACCCCTACTCTCTCGGATTAAATAATACCTCTTTTTTATGTACACTATTTCACAATAAAATGTGACTGTGTATGTATTTCAATGAAGCTTGGCTAAATAGAGCATTTGGATTATAAGGTGTCTTGGCATAATTGGCTGCAGTTTGTGATTTAATGTTCATTGAATCGATATACTATGTAAGATCTGCCTTCTTTATAATATAAAGAAAAAAAAGACTTACCGTGTATTGTGTCATAGATTGGAAACCATCCCGAGATAACAGTAGCTGCCTCACTGTAGAGCAGTGGATCGATATCGATGTACACTTTGCCAATGGCATCATTGGCACTGTAGGTGTCATGGTCAAGGACTGTGATCTGCAATGGCTCATCTTGCAAGTCTTCATCGTCCACCTAAAACAAAAGCGAGACCAGCATCAATAGGTTAGTATTTTTGTCACCCGGAACAAGGTTTTTAACATAAATCTCTGACAATGAAAAAGGATACAGTTCAACCAAGACAGCTTCGATAGTGTTTAGCTATGCAAGGATGGTCATGTTGTATCTCTTTGAATGTTACACACTTCCAAAAAGACTAGAACTAATGCAAGATTTACCCCACACTGGTTACCTCGAAGCGAATGCCTGTTAAACTTTCCTCACCAGTAGCAAAATTTCAGTGCTTTCTCTATTAACATGTTTGAAATGTCTTATTCCTAACTGGCACATCTAACTTGTTGATAGGTTTCTAGTATGTAGTATAGAAAGTGCACCCAAGGCCAAGAGCTTAATGCCTCTATTGGATTGCACCCCTATTGTGCCATCCACTACAGTGGTAGGGCAAACATGTATTCAGGCCTACCTCGTGTAGCCTGACTTCTGAAGTGCAAACCCTGTGGTAGCAACTGTCAAAAAACCCTTCTTGACAGGAGAAACCGTCCTTTTAATTATTTATTAGTCACCCTTATGTAGCCTTGAAGCTTACAAGGTAGGGTGCAAGGTATTTAAAAGTGGGACATGTTAAGGGGGGAGGTGTGGGTGGTGCACCAGAGAGACTGGCAGCAAGATGGCCACCACTTAGTGAGGCTCCACCGGTCGCTGAATTAATCTGATAATTATCCCCAGTACAAAGACGATCTCAAGCTTCATATCAGCTGCTGACTACAGTGCAGTACGACCGGGCCCTTTGTTTCTCCCACTTTGGGACTTTTGAGGAGAGTGATCCAGCAGGGGGCTTCACTGGCCCGCACCGCAGCACTGTTGCATGGGAGGCAACAAGGCATCGACACTCTGGAGAATGGTCCTGCCGCCTACCTCTCTCATTATATGCATTCGCTGCCCCCTCTACCCCCAGGAGACCACCCAGCTGAGATCTACGGTGGCCCTGGAGGGTGGGGTGGAGAAGCGAGCGGCGCAATTTGGCTCTAAAGCACGTCTTTCAATCAGTCAGTATTTGTTGAGCGCACACTGTCACCAGACGGGGTACCTAGATGCTGAGGTGCTGTGTCTCTGTCGAAAAGGCAGGTCTTAAGCTTCTTTCTGAACTCCGCCAGGGAGGGAGCTGTGCGGTGGTGGAGGGTTAAGGCGTTCCAAGTCTTGGCAGCGATGAAAGAGGAGCAGCCCCCACAGCGGCTGCGATGGATGCTGGGCGGAGGGAGGTGTGCGGGGATGAGTTTGGTGAGTGCATGTGTCTTGCGGGCTGGTGGAAGTGCAGTCGATGGTTGATGTAAGTTGGTCCTTGGTTGTGTAGTGCTTTGTAGGCGTGCGTGAGGATTTTGAACCGGCATCTCTTCTAGAGGGGGAGACAGCGGGGGTCTCTAAGATGGGGGGTGATGTAGGTCCGTTTGGAGAGGTCCAGGATGAGACTAGACGCTATGTTCTGTATGATATGAAGTCTTCTGAGGAGATAGGAGGATACTGCGGCTTTGAGCACATTGCCGTAGTCTAGGCTGCTGGTGACGAGGGCCTGGTGTTGACTGGGATCCATGTGAAGGTTCCTCCGAGCATGCAGAGGGTGTGGAAGCATGGCTAGGCAACTGTGTTGATTAGCCATTTCATTGTCAGTTGGCGGACGAGGATGATGCTGAGGTTCCGTGCATGGTCAGTCGATGTGGGCATTGGTCCAAGTTCTGTTGGCCACCAGCTGTGGTCTCTTACACAGGTGTTGTTCCCTAAGATCAGTACTTTCATCAGAGTACAGCTTGAGGCAACTGTCCCTCATCCATTTGGTTACGTCTGCCAGCACTGCAAAAGTTGGTTTTGGCGTTGGTGGGGGTCCGCGGTGAGTGAGTGGAAGAGTTGAGTGTCGTAGGCGTAGGAAATTATGTTGAAGGGACGCGCCGGAACTTCCTTCTTTGGGGCAGGAGCCTTTTAAATTCACACAGCGCGCCCGCTGCTCGGGACGCGCCGGAACTTCCTTCTTTGGGGCAGGAGCCCTTTAAATTCACACAGCGCGCCCGCTGCTCGGGACGCGCCGGAACTTCCTTCTTTGGGGCAGGAGCCCTTTAAATTCACACAGCGCGCCCGCTGAGCGGGACGCGCCGTAACTTCCTTCTTTGGGGCAGGAGCCCTTTAAATTCACACAGCGCGCCCACTGCTCGGGACGCGCCATAACTTCCTTCTTTGGGGCAGGAGCCCTTTAAATTCACACAGTGCGCCCGTTGCGCGGGCGGCGCCCGGGCCAAGGGCAGGCCCGTCCTGCGCCCGTCAGCGGCTGACAGAGGCTGGGCTGGGCCACCCCCCTGACATCTATCACCCAAGTAGGCCTCATTGGACTTAGCCCCACTTGCTATTGCCAACTCTATGACCTCAGTGAGCTGCTCTACTAAACCCGACACCTTATAGCTCAACCCTGCACCAACATCAACACCAGATGGGCAAAAGGAAAGCAACCGAGGCTGGGACCGGGGTCGTGCTAAAAGCCAAGCGAAAAAGGCATAAGCACGCAGCTAGCAACTGCGTCATGGATAGAATCGACTCTCTCCTGGGTGAATGCAATGGAATACTAACTAGCCCCCAGGGAAATAATTCTATTGAAACTGGGGGGGAGCCCACATCAATTAACAGGAAGGATGCTCGCATGAAAATCGCTGAGATTTTCGTGAAACGTGGACAACAAGTCACTGACACTATAGGGCCGGGCGAGAGTAGGAACGTTATCACCCATACCGCCCCTTCTCTAGTAGAAGACCTACCACTGGCCACCAACGATTTTATCCAGCTCAGCAACCGTTTTAATCCCTTAATCAACATCCCTGAATCACACGACAACATCAATCCAGGCACCCTGGCAGATGGGCCAGCAGCCACCAATATGCATTTTCCTCACGTAACCCCACAGCATATTGAATGCATACAAGTTCTAAAGAAGGAAGTCACAGAACTCAAGCACATGGTTAACTCCTTAATTGCAATGGTAAAACAGCTAACCCACGCAAATAACACGGCCACCACTAACCCTGTCCAAAACCCAACCCTATCAGGCATCACAACAAACCCGCCCAACTTTTCAGCTTCTAGCAATGCCGGCCCCCTCCCCATCGGAGACAAGACCACAAACTCTTACCAGACACCCTCTTTTCACAATTCAGGCATAGGAAACTCACTAGACATCTATCATAAAAACCCCAAACCCATGAGCAATATTGCCTCAAAATACTCTGCACAACCTGCCACTGATCGGTCCCATCCAGGTAACATAGTCCTAATGGTTAACGTTCCCAGGTTAACCACATTAACACGCAAGGAAGGGGCAGACTATCAAAAACAAGGCAATCCATTGGATTCGCCATGTCAGAGGCTGTCGATCCATAATACGCGAGGACCTAATTAATGTAGTACGACGGCCAGACCCGGGAACTCACTTTGACATCTTAAAACTGACACTCAAGGACGGGACCATGGTGAACAACCTGGTGGCCCTAGACGCAAGAACAAGACCACCAGCACACTCACGCATCCAGTTTAAATACCCCAGGCCACCTACGCACCACGAGGAGTGCTCAAGTTATCACCCAGCAGAAAATGTATCCACTCTTGATAAAAACGATTGACTCACACCCTTACCTAAAATCTATGCTGGCAAACCCTGCAACTCTCTAACATCTACCACCCCCAGATCTACCTCTTACCCCACTACTGTTTGTCAATGTATTCTCTCCCCTACCCATGACACTAAGACCACTGCCAGTCCACTGAGCAATCATGACAACGATGCACCTTCCATCTTGCAGGCGCATTGCCCACCAAACCATGTTCTGCTGGCTAGGCCTGCAAGCACTTCCCGGACCAGGACCAGGACCAGGTCAGTTCCAACAGAGGAACATCACCAACCACCCCAGGCCCCACGGGTAAACATTGGTATCAACCCACTTCTGCTCACTCAACCACATCTGCCAGACCAACCCCCGACAGCCAACCATACAAAACCCAGGCATTTAGACAGGATTATTCAGCCACAAACTGGGGTACGACTTGTTTCATGGAACGTGGCAGGTTTAAAATCTATCCTTCCATCCTTCTCCTCCTTTATTGACGAACATGACATATGTCTCCTCCAAGAGACATGGTCACTCAACCCACTTTTTCGAACAGGCTATACAAACTTCCACATCCCCGCTGTGGCCAGCACGAGAGGCAGGCCCTCAGGTGGTCTGACCATCTGGATCAAAACATCACTTAGCTGCCATATATCACAGCTACCTACCGACTCTCCCGACCTGTTAGGCCTTCGTCTATCCTTTGGGCCCGACTCTGTGGTGAACATCTTTAATATCTACACTCAAGGGGACGGGGGGGTCAAGTCTCCAAAACCCTCTGCGCCCTCGTAGCCCTCTTACAAAACTACCCCCACCATCACAAAACCATTGTGGCTGGGGACTTCAACGTCACATTCGAACCCCTTGACTGGGACGATCTCAGGCCCACCAACGAGGAATATCAAGCCTGGTCTATCCCCGCCCTGTCAATCCCACCCATCAAGAGATGGACGCAGGTCGCTATCCAGGTCAAATCATTGACCATGGAATTCGGGCTCAGGGCGTTAAATGGCAGAACCAAATCAGACACCAATGGCAGTCACATGTTCAACAAAACCAACCACACCAGCAGAATCGACTATTTTCTATTCGATATATGACTATGGCCTCTAGTCATCGACATGACGATCACTGAAAGGGCTGAAAGTGATCACAACCCCCTCTCTGTCCACACATTAGGTCTAGGTAATCTCCCATCCACGTCTAACTCCCCAGCAGTAGCTCCCGAGGGCATTAGCCTGGCCAACAATAAACGACACCTAAAATGGGACAAGGTCGTGGCTCGGCCCGCACTTATCAACGCTGCCAATAACACCCTAAAACTCACACTAATGGGCCTAGAGGCAGGTCCTGCAATTCCCTGCCAGGAAATAAGCTTAATTCACACCTCCTGCTTTAGGGATATCGCAGCCCACTTCTCAGTACCCTCAGCCCACGACGACAAACTACCCATAGGTAGGCACCCCTGGTTCAACAAAACGTGTCGGTCCTTAAACAAGCGCTTAGTTCAAGCCATTAAATCCAAGGACCCCACCGCCATCCGCGTAGCTAGGAAGTCCTATAAATCTGCAATACACATAGCCAAGCGTGACCAAGATAATAAATGGTGGACAGCACTCAGTGACACTGTGCACGAGATGAACCATAGTCTGTTCTGGTCCCTGGCAGCGCAAGGCCCAGAAACCAGTGGTTTGGACATCACAACCAATATTGCCCCGAGAGACTGGGTAGTTCACTTTAGCAGCCTGTACTCCCCTGATCACGATAGTCCCATCCCTGTTTGCACGGGCCCCCACCTAAATCACCCATTAGCACCCACCACCGCAGCACCCCAGTTGTTTTCCCAAAGCGACATAACCTATTCTCTAAGCACCTTAAAACGCGGCAGGGCCCCTGGATCATTTTATTTCTTATCTTTTACTCATTTTTATCATTATATTTACTTGTAATTATCATTATGTGTATTTATTTGTATTTATTATTGCTTTCACTTTTTTGGCTCTTGTAGCCGCAATAAAGCTCCTTTGAATGAATGTTGAAATTGTGGGATCGGATGACATCCTTGAGGGGTCATGTAAATATTGAATAGGGTGGGGGTGAGGAATGATCCTTGGGGTATGCCCCAGGTGACACCACTCACACATCACTACTGAATATGCATGGTTAAAGGCATGGGCGACCTGTATCTGTACCTGAGGCCTCGCCTGTCATGGACATACTGCTGTTTGCACCGACTTATTCTTTGGGTTTACCCCCCAGCCACCTGGTCTAGCACTGACTAGGCTGTAAGTTGAAACCTTTGGCAACTGAATGTATGTTTCCTGATGTATTGCACTATTTATGAGGTACGGGATTGGAGGGGGGTGTTTGACGTCATTGAAATAGTTAGGTAGGTTGAAGTGAGTGGTGGGTGGACCCCTTGTACCTTTCCTGTCTGTTTAACATAACTTAAATTCCTCCACAGTATCCTATATACCCCTGCAACCCTGCATACACAATACACGGCCCTGCATATGCTGCACAACTGCCATACACTCCTATCGTACATTAAGACATCTATTAGATGCCTAACCTGGAATATCCAGGGATTTAATGATAGGTGCAAGGCACAGCTAGTTCATGCATACCTTAACAACAGGCACCATATAGATATTTGCTTTCTTCAGGAACTACTCCTGAGCAATACGACTCGCCTCTGGACGGGTTGGACTGCTGAGACACATGCTTCCCTATACTGAAACTACACTCGAGGCACTACCGTACACCTTTGTAAGGATCAACAGTGGCACACAGATCAGACATACATTGATACGGAAGTCATATTCATCGAAATACAGGGAATACTGCTTAGCTTCCCCGTAAAACTAACCTCCATTTGTGGTCCCAATGTAGACCGCCCTGACCGCTTTATGAACGTTTGGCATTTGAACACCACCATGGGACCCAGCACAATACTCTGGGGTGGTGGCTTTAAAGTTATTCTGTACCACAATGTCAATAGGTCTAGTGACACTAGGCGCCCTCACCCAGGTGCTGCTGTTCAACTCCACACAGTTATGTGAGACAATAAGCTACAAGACGTTTGGTACCTGCACCACGCCAACACCACAGAGGGCATCTGGATCACCTCCAAGCATAAAACTTGGTTCGGATTGGATTACTGGCTGGTCACACAAGACATACTTACCTGGACCACAAACATACCATCACCTCCAGAGAACACTTACTAACCACGGACTGGTTCTGCTGAAGTGACTCACCCCTCCCCTCTCATGCTAACATCCGGTTCTTGACCCGGTGATTGGTGCCCATGCACTTCGTGACACTGTATTCCAAGCTGAAATTTGTACAGCGACCCTTGAATTCTTCGCCCACAACGAGCTATCAGTTGACTCCACATTATGGGAGGCGTTTAAAGAGGTTATTTGTGGCACTTGTCTAGTGAAGCAACCGGCATACTCAAGGCGATCTACATACAATTAGCCACACTAGAAAGTGATATACACACTTGAGTTGAATTATTTTAAACCAGGAATGCACAGACACTTGCTGCTCTTGTGGAGAAGCTATCAGAATATGACGAGGAAGCAACTAAGGAGACTTACTGTTTAAGCAGGAAGGTAACACCCAAGCACTATGCAATGGAGGGTTTGGGGATATAGGTCATGAAACACACTGGCTCACCTTCGCCATAAATCCAGGGCCAGGGCATACATTACGAAACTCAAACAACCAGCAGTCAGCTCACACGAAAGCAGACAAGATCATAAGAATCATGATGGAATTCTACATGACTAATATTGTACTTCTATGGTCCTGGACATAGAAACCCTTTATGGTTTCCTTGATACAATTCAATTCTTATAGTTGGACAAATCACACAGTATGTATCTTGATGCATCATTTATGGTGGAGGATATTGTGAAGGTAATCCAAAGTATGCCAGCAGATAAGGCACCGGGTTTAGACCATTTCATCACATCCTTCTAGGAGGAATATGCCTCACTCCTGGGCCCCCAGTTACTGGCAATGTATGAAGACTGGCTC